>NW_006408822.1:1461203-1462797 GCF_000296735.1 Chrysochloris asiatica
TTCTTGCTTCTGCCACAAATTCCCCCAGCTGTGAGCCTTCCAACCTTCTAAGTATACCTTTATATGTGATTCAGAGTTCTGGGACCATCCCCTGAGCCTTCTTGATCGGGTATTCTGTGTTGTTGTTGGCGGAGCTCTGTATTACACATCCACCTGATCCGCCATCTTGTGTTTTCTAGTCTGTAAATCTTTATGGGAGCAGAAAGTCTCATCTTTCTCCTATGGAGCGGCTGCAGGATTTGGACTACTGAGCTTGTGGCTAGCAGCCCAATGCATAACCCCAGTATGCTATCAGGACTCTTTAGATTTGGGGTGTTGTTGTTAGGTGCCATCAAGTCGGTACTGACTCATAGCAACCTCATGCACAGCAGAATGAAATACTGCCCGATTTTGGGTAAAGAGGCAAGAAATCCAAACAATTTTGGAGAGGCACACAGCTGGTGAGCTAACTAGCCTCAGATTGATTATCCTGATTTTATCATTCCAGCCTCTGTCAAAGTCAACCTGGTTCTCTAAGTGCTGGTGGGGTCCTGACAGCCATCATCTTTATGTGTGCCTCAGGCCTGGGACATCTGTTTTAATCTGCAGGCCTCACAGACATGAATACTGGAGTAGTGATGAGTGGTGTGAACAGGGAAATGAGCTCAACACTACATCTATCAATGTTCTTAGAACCCAAACTAGCTGATTCAATTCAGCTGGTCTTTCTTGGGCCCCTGAAAACTGAAGATGTTTTGAGCTAGAGGATTCCTCAAGAAGCTCTTGTTAAGTGCCATTGTATTGGTTCCGACTCATAGTGACTCTGTATAGAGTTTTTGAGGCTTGAAATTTTCTTTTCTAGGGAGCAAAAAGCCTCATCTTTCTCCTGCAGAGTGGCTGGTGGGCTCAGACTGTACACCTTGTGGTTCGCAGTCCAATGCTTATTGTATGGAGCCACCACGCTCCCTCAAGAAGCTACAGAATCAGTTTTTCCATTCATTCAAAAGATGATGCCTACCTGTTGAATGCCACATATCATTCTAGGTGCTGGGGAAAAGCAATAAATAAAGCCAAGTGTCTTCCAGCATGGGGTTTATGTTCTAAATTGGGAGATGGGCAATCAACTAGAAATGTAGTCCATCAGATGTAACTGTTAAGGAATGTTGCATTGCTCTATAAAATGTCTCAGTGAACAGGTGACATTTAAGTAGAGACCCAAAGTCGTTAGGGGGAGTGAGTCCTGTGGTGATCTGGGAGAATAATAATCATAATTTCAGAGATGTTTCAGTCTTAGATTGAAGTGCTAAGTTACAGTGGATAGGGGAGGTTGACCACAAGACAGCCTTGTGTTCCTGGGGAAACCTTCAGAGCTAGCTGTTGTTGTTAGGTGCCATCGAGTCGGAACCAACTCACAGCGACCCCATGCACAGCAGAACGAAACAATGTCCTATCCTGGGCCAACCTCACTACCACTGCCACACTTGACGCCATCAATGATGCCACCTGGCCGATCCATCTCGTTGGGGGGTCTTCCTCTTTTTCTCTGACCCTCCATCTTACCGAGCATGATATCCTTCTCCAGCAACTCTTCCCTCCTGACAACATGTCCAAAGTA
>NW_006408822.1:1463142-1465409 GCF_000296735.1 Chrysochloris asiatica
TCGTCTGATCTCTTGACTGCTGCTTCTGCGAATGTTGGTAGTTGATCCAAGAAGAATGAAGTCCTTGACAACTTCAGTCTCTTCTCCATTGATAAGAATGTTGTTTATTGGTCCAGTGGTGAGGATTTTTGTTTTCCTGACATTGAGATTCAATCCGTACCAAAGGCTGTATTCCTTGATCTTCATCAAGAAATATTTCAAGTCCTCTTCACTTTCAGCAAGCAAGGTTGTATCATCTGCATATCACAGGTTGTTAATGAGTCTTCCCAGCTTGAGATTTTAAATATTCATGGTAGAAAGTGTACATCATTTAAAGATGAGAGAGGGTGGAAACAAAGATCAGAAATAAAAGAAAACCTTCTAGAGGTGTGGTACTCAACCTGGACAATAGTTTGACAAAGTACTGAAGGAGCCAGAATATAAGAAGTTTTTCAGGAAAGTTAGAATGAGTGGTTTGGGTCTGATGAGACTCTTGCTTCTCCATTAACAGTGTTCTGTTGGAGATTAATTTGACGGTGATATGCAAGGAGGACAACTGAGAAGGTGCCCTGTATGGGCAGGAGAGCTTATGGTAGTGGTGAGTTTCCAGACATGCTGCAGACCAAGTTTTAGAGCCATGTCACCCATAAGACCTTTTACTTTCTCTGTGTATCAGACTGTTCATCCACTGAGAAGGAATCAAGTACAATGTCATCTCTTCACTTTGCTCAGACTATAGTGTCATTTTGCTGTAAACTAGCCCAGAATTTTTACTTTGGGCAACATTAATGGGGACTTATAGAAATGTTGCTGTTGCTAAGTGCCTTTGAGTCAGTCCTGACCCGTAGCGACTCTGTAATAGGGTTTCCAAGGAGCGGCTGGGGAGCTTGAACCACTGACCTTGCAGTTCAAACCCACTTTGCAGTTCAGTGCATTAATGCACAGCGCCACACCAGGACTCCTATTGAAATGGAAAGTGCTATTTAAATTCACCTGGAGAAGGACACCTTGCTTGGTTAGTAGAGGATCAGTGAAAAGGAGGAAGACCCCCCCCCAACAAGATGGATTGGCACAGTGACCCCTCAACAAGATGGACTGGCACAAGCAGTTGCCGTGGGCTCAAATGTAGCAACAATTTTGAGGCTGGCGCAGGACCGGGCACTGTTTCATTCTGTTATGCACAGGGTCATTATGAGTCAGAATTGACTCTATGGCCCCAAACAACAACATATAAATTCCAGTGACCATGGAGAGCTTCAAAGTAGGAAAATACATAAAGTAGCCACTAGATGGCAACATCTTCACTCATTTTGCCTAAGAAGACCCTCAAAATTGAAAGGTTGCTAAATATTCCTTAGGTCTTTTCTAAAACTTAGAAGGAAACTCCATGGTACTTCTTTGGTGCTGTGTCACATGTATAGATCATCTTTTTTATAACAGACACAAGAATGAAAAGCACCCTGAAAGATCTCTTAGCCCAGCATTTCTTATCCCTCCCCCTTTTTTTTTATAGTTTGGGGTGTGGGTAGGTGGGATGGGTAAGAGTAAGGAGTTAGGGTTAGGACTAAGGCTAGGTCTAGGCAAGGCCTACAAATTCAAGGAGCTCACGAAGTGGTTGTGGAAGGGATGTGATATGATCACGAGCCAATGATAGACGTTCAGGGCACTCAATCCAGAAGTAGTTTTTGGGGACCCTTGATGGAGCTGGTTTCAGTGTCTGTTAGGACCACAGGGAGGCTGGGGTCAGGGTTACTGGTTAAATGCTAGTCTGGTGGCTATGGGGGTTTTTTAGGTCTGGAGCTGAGCCCACTTGAATCCCAGCACCAAAACAGCACACCAAAGGGGCACAGCCACCCCCACCTCACACATTGATGTGGCTCCCAGCCATGGGGCTCTGAACGCCTAGAGAGCAGGGTCTGTACTGGGGGTGGACAAGGGTAGGAACTGCCACATTTCTGGTAACCAGGGGAGTGTGGGGAAAAAGAAGTTATCTCAGTGCTACATCAGTTTGCTGATAGATTCCAGTTTTCATTCTCTCAATTCCCAGTGCCTTGTTCTTTGCCAATTCCTTCAGTACACCACGGACTTCTTCCTTCAGTGTCATTGGCTCTTTTTTTTTTTTTAAATGATTTATTGTGAATTATGTGATAGTTTACATGGGAGAATATTACTTTTACATTCATTCCATCCTATATCGTCTCATTGCCATGGTTACAATCCCCTCCATGCAATCCTTCCCCCGTGCCCCTCAGGTCTTCAGCACACAGTCGCTCTCCCTCTCTGGATCT
>NW_006408822.1:1466394-1467542 GCF_000296735.1 Chrysochloris asiatica
CCCTAAGGGCACTTTCAGAGAGAGTTCTCACTTGATCAATATAGAGATTGAATAAGTATGGTGAAAGACTACAACTCTAGCACACACCTTTACTAATTTCAAACCATTTGGTGTTCCCTTGTTCTGTTCAAACAACTACCTCTTCATCTATGTGCAGGTTCCAAATGAGCACAGTTAAGTGTTCCAGAATGCTCATTCTCTGAAGTGTTGTCCATAGCTTATCATGATCCACACAGTCAAAAGCCTTTGCATAATGAATAAAGCACAGATAAACATCTTTCTAGTATTCTCTGATTTCAGCCAACATCCATCTGACATCATCAGCAATGATATCCCTATTTCCATGTCTTCTGAATCCAGCTTGAGTTTCTGGCAGTTCCCTGTCAATGTACGGTTGAAGCCATTTTTGAATTATCTTCAACAAGATTTTACTTGCATGTGATATTAGTGATATTATTTTATGATTTCCACATTCTGTTGGGTCACCTCTCTTTGGAATAGGTACAAATAAGGAAAGTTGTGTGTCAAGGTTGTATTCTTTTACCATACTTATTCAATTTGTATGTTGACCAAATAAATTGAGAAGCTAGCTGGATTATATGATTATATATGGATTATATGGTGTATATATATATGGATTATATATGGCTTCAGGATGATGAAGATTCATTAACAACCTACAATATGCAGATAATACAACTTTCCTTGCTGAAAGCAAAGAAGACTTAAAATACTTATTGATGAAGATCAAAGACCACAGCCTTTATTATGGGTTGCACCTCAATGTAAAGAAAAAAAATCCTTACCACTGAACCAGTAAGAAGCATCAAGATAAATGGAGAAGAGATTGAAGTTATCAAAGAATTAATTTGACTTGGATCAGTCTTCAACATTCATAGAAGCAGCAGTCAAGAAATCAAATGATATATTATATTAGGCAAATCTGCTGCACAAGACCTCTTTAAAGTGTTGAAGAGTAAAGATGTCAGTTTGAGGACTAAAGTGTGCCTGACTTAAGCCATGGTATTTTCAGTTACCTGATATGCATATGAAACTTGAACAATGAATAAAGAAGACTGTAGAAGAATTGATGCATTTAAATTATGGTGTTGAAGGAGAATATTAAGAGTACCATAGACTCCCAAAAA
>NW_006408822.1:1467855-1469969 GCF_000296735.1 Chrysochloris asiatica
AGTATTCCTTTGTCTGATATATTATTGCCAAACATCTTTTCTCAGTCTATGGGTTCTCTTTTTGCTCTTTTGGAGAAATCCTTTGATGCACTTAAAGTGTCTAATTTTTAGGAGGGCCCTGTCATCTGTTTTTCCTTCTGTTTGTGTGTTTTCAGTTATGTGTATATATTATATGTCAGAGCCCCTAAGTTTGTCCCAATTTTTACACTGATCATCTTTATAGTTCTAGGCTTTACATTTAGGTCTTTAACATTGAGTTCCTTTTGTTTATGGTGAGAGATAGATAGGGGTTTTGTTTAAATTTTCTGCAACGTATTTCCAGTTTTGCCAGTGCGATCTGTTGAAGAGACTATATTTTCTCCCATTTAATGCAGGTTGGCCTTTTGTCAAATTTCAAGTGACTGTAGGTGGATGGATTTATTTGTGTTCTCAATTCTGTTCCATTCATCTATGTGTATTTTGTTGTACCAGTACCAGGCTGTTTTGACTACTCTGGCTGTGTAGTAGGTTTTGAGATTGAGAAGTTAGGGACCTTCTACTTTGTTTTTCCTTTTTAATACTACTTTGTTTATCTGGGGTCTCTTTTTAAGTTAGTGATTAGTTTTCTATTTCTTTAAAGAATGATGTTGGAATCTGGACTGGGATAGTATTATATCTATACATTGCTTTGGATAATTTAACATTTTCACATTGTTAAGTCCACCTATCCACGAGCAGGATATATTTCTTCATTTCTTCAGATCATTTTTGGTTTCTTGTAGTAGTGTTTTGTGGGGTTTTTTTGGTACATGTTTTTTTGTTTCTCTGGTTAGATTTATTCCCAAGTATTTCATCTTTTGGTTGGCTTTTGTAAATAGTATTGTTTTCCTGATTTCCTTTTCAGAGCTCTCTTTATTGGTGTAAAGGAATCCAACTGATTTTTGTATGTTCATCTTGTACCCTGCTACTATGCTGAATCTGTCAAAGAGTTCCAATAACTTTCCTGCTGAGTCATTGGAATTTTCTAAATGTGGGATCATATGATCTGCAAATAGAGAGAAAGTTTTACTTTTTCTTTACAAATTTGGATGCCTTTAATTTCCTTTTCTTGTCTTAAATAGCTCTGGCCAAAATTTCAAGCACAATATTGAGTAGGATTGGTGATAAAGGGCATCCTTGTCTGGTTCCTGTTTGTAAGTAATGAGAATGGCTTCAGTTTCTCACCATTGAGAGTGATCTTGGCTGTTGGTTTTGTATGTTGTTGTTATGTACTGTTGAGTAGGGTCTGACTCATAGTGACCCTGTATAGGGTTTCTGAGGAGTAGCTCGTGGGTTTGAACTGCCAACCTTATGGTTAGCTTTCTGGTGCTTATCCTAATGTGCCACAACAGGACTCCTGGTTTTGTATATATATATATATATATCCACACATAATAATTCCTTAATTATATTGAGGAATTTCCCTTTTATTCTTATTTTGCTGAGTGTTTTTATCAGGAATGAGTGTTGGATTTTGTCAAATGGCTTTTCTGCATAAATTGAGAAGATCATGTGATTTCCCCCCATATGTTTTAGGTATGTGGTGGATTACACTGATGGTTTTTTTAAATATTGAACCATCCCTGAATGTCTTATTTGTTTGTTAGATGCTGTTGAGTTGGTACCAACTCATATCCACCTTGTTCACAACAGAATGAAACACTGCCTGATACTCTATCAATCTCACAATTGTTGTTACACTTGAGACTGTTGCAGTTGCCACTGTGTCAATCCATTTCATTGAGGGTCTTCCCCTTTTTCGCTGATCCTCCACTTTACCAAGCATATACTTCTTCAGGGATTGGTCCTTCCTAACAACATGTTCAAAGTATGAGAGATGAAATCTGGTCATCTTGGCTTCTGACTGTACTTCTTCCAGCACTGATGTGGTTGTTCTTTTGGCAGTCCATGGTACTTTTAATATTCTACTCCAATACCATAACTCAAATGCATCAATTCTATGATTTTCCAACTTTCATGTGCATATGAGGTTAATGAACATTCCACAGCTTGGATCAGGTGCATCTTAGTCCTCAAACTGACATCTTTACTCTTGAACATTTTAAAGAGATTGTGTGCAGCAGATTTGTCTAATG
>NW_006408822.1:1470604-1472862 GCF_000296735.1 Chrysochloris asiatica
CTGAATCTGGCTTGAACCTCTGGCAGTTTTCTGTCAACATACTGTTGCAGCTGTTTTTGAATTATCTTTAGCATGCAATATTAGTGATATTGCCTGATGATTTCTCTGTTCCATCAGGTCACCTCTCTCTGGAATGGACATACATACAGATCTCTTCCAATAAGTTGGTCAGGTAGCTGTCTTCCAAATTTCTTGGCGTAGATGAGTGAGTGCCCCCAGTGCTACATCTGTTTGTTGAAAGAATTCAGTCTGTATTCCATCAATTCCTGGAGTCTTGCTCTTTGCCAAGAACCTTTACTGTGTAGGAGAGTCACATTTTCAGTCTCTCTAGAGAGTCAAACTTTTATAGGAGTGAGGGAGAGATCTAGGGTCTAAGCACTTTTGTTTTTAAGATAATGATTTTATTGTGACACAATCCACACATAATAAAAGTTACTCTATTGTATAAAATTCAGTGTTTTTTAGTATGTTCACAGAGTTGTGCAAAAGTTGTTGTTTCAGCTCCCAACTCACGGTGACACCAGGTACAATGGAATCAAACCATTGTGATCCATTAGGTTTTCCTAGCTGATTTTTGGAAGTACATCACCAGACCCTCATTCCTAGTCTAGAAGTTTCACTGAAACCTGCTCAACATTATAGCAACATGCATTCCTCCCCTGACAGGTAGGTGGTGGCTGTGCTTCAAGAGCATCGGCTGACTTGAACCTGGATCTCCTGCATGTAAAGCAGGAATTCTAGAACTATGCCTTTGTTGTTAGTTGCACTTCAGTGTAGTAATGTGATCATCCTGT
Source organism: Chrysochloris asiatica (assembly GCF_000296735.1). NCBI lineage: Eukaryota > Metazoa > Chordata > Mammalia > Afrosoricida > Chrysochloridae > Chrysochloris > Chrysochloris asiatica. The sequence continues at coordinate 1,471,399 of NW_006408822.1, forward strand.
CACAAACAGATGAACATACACTCTTGCAATTATGTACCCTTAGTCATTCAAGTAATCCCACATATATTTTATTCACCTATCCCTGCTAAGTTCCAGCTTTCAGCTAGTTAGAGATTTGTAATTTTAGCTCCTCCTTCAACTATACAAGAATGTGTGTTTATTCATTGCTCAGTGCAGTAGCCATCTTTATTCTGTGTATTTGGGTGACTTCCCAATCTGGACCAGATATGGTCTTTCAATAAGTTTTTTCATTTTACTTTTATAGAGTATGAGTTTTCACTCTATGATACCACAAACAGCTAAATACAGAATTATCATATAACTTAGCATTTCTACTCCTAGATATGTCCAGGAGAAATGAAAAAAAAAAAAAAAAACTATAGTGGATTAAATATGATTAAGAGCCAATGATACTGAAAGAAGAAGTCCAAGGTGCTCTGGAGACAATGGCAGGACAGGTTTTTCCAGTAACCTGCTATTAAAATGTATTCCTGGTCATTCACTGTAAAGATTTATCAATAATGATGTGCACAAAGACCATTTGGACATAAACTATCACATCTTGCATCGATTGGACCATGTAGAAAGATCCTCAGGGAATAGATTGTGATATAATGCACTTGACAGGCCTGAGAGAGAAAGAATGTCCCCTTTAAGGTATATACCAGCATGAAAGTTACATATAGATATTGTTTCAAAATGTTTTATTGTGAGTTATGTTTTATTGTGAGTTGCATGGGAGAACATTAGCTTTACATACATCCTATCGAATATCGTTTCATTGCCATGGTTACAGTCCCCTTCATGCATCATCAACCAACCAAAAGGTAGCCCCTGCAAGCCTGTCCCTTGGTCGTCAGCACACAGCCCCTCTCCCTCTCTGGGTCTAGAGTCCCCAGCCGCTCCATCTCTCCACATCATCGTCTCTGCCTCCATTTCTGGCGTCATTGTTTCTCCTCCATTTCTGGTGTCATTGTTTCTCTGGGTAGGGTCCTGCTCTCTGCTCTTCTCCCTTGATGGTCCCAGGGACCGCAGCTACTGGACTGCATAGTCAACCACTCCCCTCCTTTTGCTACAAAATGTTTACCTTTACACATCCAACCTTCACACATCCAACCTTCACAGTCAATCCTGATAGCAATTGTTCACTATTGTACCACAAGAGTCCTATCCCCATTTCCTTTCATCAGCCCTGCCCAGATAGATTGGATACTACTCAGTGGAGATTCATTCTACCTTCCTCTGCACCCTCTGGATCTAGACTCCCTCTTGAAAGCTTGTAAGCCAGTCACTTCTTGCCTTTGTAGCCCCCCATTTTGGGTATCCAATGTCCAAATTGCCTATCCCTATCTACCCTGTGTATCGAGGGGATGGAAATAATCCTTACTGTAAAGATTTGTCCCCTCTTTTGAGCTAATGCATTCATAGGTGTAGGTCAAGTTCATCAAATTGTATCAGGTTCCT
>NW_006408822.1:1473602-1477157 GCF_000296735.1 Chrysochloris asiatica
GTATGCAAGGGAAACCAAGATTCAAAAGACATCCAAGCATCTTAACATTATTTCCCCCCTTTTGAAAGTTATATTTTTATAACTTTTAGTAAATGCAGTTTAAAATTCTACATGGATTCAATCTTTTCTCCATTTATTTTGATATTATTTATTAGTTCAGTTGTGAGAATTTTTGTTTTCTTTACACTGATGTGTAACCCGTACTGAAGCTTGTATTCTTTGATGTTCATCAGTAAGTACTTCAAGTTCTCTTTGCTTCTGGAAAATAAGCTTGTGTCATCTTACATATCTCAGGCTGTTAATGAGTCTTCCTCCAATCCTGATGCCATGTTCTTCTTAATGCAACTTCTCAGGTTATTTGCTCAACATATAATTGAATAAGTGTAGTAGAAGGATATAATGCTGTCACACACCTTTGCTGATTTTAAACCATTTGATATCCCCTTTTTATGTTTGCACTACTGCTTCTTGGTTTATGTACAGGTTCTTCATGAGTACAGTATAGTATTCTGTAATTCCCATCTTTTGCAATGTTCCACATAGTTGAATGCCTTTGCATCACCACTAAAGCACATGTAAGCATCTTTCTGACATTTCTGATTTCAGTCAATATCCATCTAATATCAGCAATGATATCCCTTGTTCCATGTCCTCTTCTGTTTCTGGTTTAAATCTCTGGCAATTCCATATCAATGCACTGCTGTAACCATTAAAAAATTATCTTCAACAAAATTTTACTTGATTTCCACATTCTACGGAGTCACCTTTCTTTGGAATGGGCACAAATATGGATTTCTTCCCATCAGATGGTGAAGTAGCTGTCTTCCAAGTTTTTTGTTGCATCAGTTTGTTGAAACATTTCCATTTTTATTCAGTCACTTCCTGGAGACTTACTTTTGCTAATGCCTTCAGTGCAGCTTTGACTTTTTCTTAAAGATTTAACCTCATATTTTCTTCTAAGAGCTTTACTGTTTTAGCTCTTAGATTTAGGTTTTTTAAATTAATTTTGAACTGATATTTGTATAAGATGTGTGGTATGGGTTCCTTTTCATTTGCTTTAACCATGACCATAATCAGGATACAGAACAGTTCCATGAAGTCTAAAACAGTTTTTATTCAATCACTTTCCTTGGCAACCATAGACCTATTCTCCATTACTATAGTTTCATCTGAGAATGTTATATAAATGGAATAATCCAATCTGTAGTCTCTTCAGACTATGGGGGAAAAGGTATTTTTTCCCTTTTGGCAACAGAGGAAATCTATTTAGTTTTTATTGCACTTGTGATTTAAATAGCCTTTCTATGAGCTAAAGGAAAGTGAACCTGCTTTGTAGAACCTCAGTTGGCATGTTGCAAAAAGGACCAGCAAAGCCCAGTTCTCAATCAGGGTCCTGGAAAAAGGCCAGAGAGCCAAGTTCCAACTTGTGAGTAAGGCTTCCATTCTCCATGAGTTTGTTGCTAACTTTGAAGACTTCTCTAAGATTACAGAGGAAAGCACTAGAGTTGAGGGTAAATGCTCACCTGAGACTTTGGGAACCTGTTTTGCTTTTAGTCTGTTTTCCGGTAAGTAAAATGAGACTGACCATAGGACAGTATGAGACTAGGCGAATATAGTGCTCATGGATGATGGGATATATTTTACAATGACTAAGCACTGGACTGTGAACCACAAGGTTGACGGTTCAAACCTACCAACTGCTCCTTGGAAACCCTGTACAGGGTTGCTATAAGTCAAAATCAACTTGATGACACTTAACAACAACAAGCTCAGGACCTGGAACAAAGGATATCATTGTTGATGTCAGATGGATCTTGGCTGAAAGCAGAAATTACCAGAAAGATGTTTACCTGTGCTTTATTCAATATGCAAAGGCTTTTGACTGTGTGGATCATGATAAGCTATGGACAACATTGTGGAGAATGAGCATTCTGGAACAATTAATTGTGCTCATGAGGAACCTGTTCATAGACTTAAGAGACAGTTGTTTGAACAGAACAAGGAAACACTGAGTGGTTTAAGATTAGGAAAAGTGTGTGCTAGGGTTGTATTCTTTCATCATACTTATTCAATCTGTATGCTGAGCTGTATGTATGCAATTCAAGAAGCTGGATTATATGAAGAAGAACCTGGCATCAGGATTGGAGGAAAAATCATTAACAACCTACAGTATGTAGATGATACAACTTTGTTTGCTGAAAGAAAAGAGGACTTAAAATACTTACTGATGAAGAGCAAAGACGACAGCCTTTGATATGAGTTGTACCTCAATGTAAAGAAAACAAAGATCCTCACCACTGGACCAATAAATAACGACAAGATAAATGGAGAAAAGATTGAAGTTGTCAAAGACATCATTTTACTTGGATCAACCATTAACATTCATGAAAGCAGCAGTCAAGAAATCAAACAACATATTGCATTAGGCAAATCTGCTGTACAAGACCTCTTTAAAGTGTTGAAGAGCAAAGATGTCAGTTTGAGGACTAAGGTGTGCCTGACCCAAGCCATCATATTTTCAATAACCTAATGTGCACGAGAAAGTTGGACAATGAATAAAGAAGACCATAGAAATATTGATGCATTTGAGTTATGGTGTTGGAGGAGAATATTGAGAGTACCGCGGACTGCCAAAAGAACAAACCAATCTGTATTGGAAGAAGTACAGCCAGAATGCTCCTTAGAAGCCAGGATGGTCAGACTTCATCTCTCATACTTCCGACATGTTATCAGGAGGGATCGGTTCCTCGAGAAGGATATCATGCTTGTTATATAAGGTGAAGGGTCAGTAAAAAAGAGGAAGACCGCCAACAAGATGGATTGCCACAGTAGCAGCAGCAATGGGCACAATCACAACGATTGTGAGGTTGGTGCGGGGCTGGGCAGTGTTTTGTTCTGTTGTGAATAAGGCTGCTCTGAATCAGTAATAACTCGACGGCACATAATAACAACAAAAAATGTCTAGGACACTCAGCTCTGCTTCAGTAGAAAGTCAAGTCAAAATCCCACTTTATAGCCAGCAAGTTGGGCGGGCCCTCGCAATCTCTGGTGCCGAGGGGCGTGGCCTGGAAGTAGTGTGCGAAAGCTGTGGCAGATGGTCCTCAAGGGTGTAGTGTGAGTCAGGTGGGTGAGCTGATTGGGCACGTAACTCAGATATCACTTATACTTGATGAATATTTATTATAAGAGGAAATGTAGCTGACCTGGGACCCTCCTGCCTTGGCTCTCACCTCCTTAGACAAAGAACAGCATATATCCCCCTGGCCACTCTGTGCACGTAACAGGAAAACCGCAAAGCTGAAACAAACCTTGCAAAAACTGAATAACAGGAAGAGCGTTTAGCTGAAGAATTTCCACCCCACTACTAGCAACACAAGGAGCTCTGGTAGCGTAGTGGTTACGAATCGGGCGAACCTCAGGGTCAGCAGTTCGAAACTACCAGTTGTTCCGCGGGAGAAAGATGAGGCTTTCTGCTCTCGTAAAGATTTACAACATCGGAAACCCTGTACAGGGTCTCTATGAGTCGGAATCGATTCCACGGCACATTACAACAAC
>NW_006408822.1:1477282-1483318 GCF_000296735.1 Chrysochloris asiatica
ACTCAACGGCACTTAACAACAACAACTAGCAACACCTGCTTGTACACCCATATGTAACTAACCTGTATATAAGCTCAATTTTTCAACCACTCGGGGTCAGAGTGATTTAAGCAGTAGCTGACACTCTGTCCCCTGGCAAAAAACCTTGTTCTCCTGAGGTCCCAGACTGAGTCTCTTACTCTGCGCTGTGCCATAACAGAGAGACTGGCGATAATTGTCACCAGAATGGCTACAGTCTGGGTAAACAGCGTGGCTCAGCAGCTGCTCTTGTGACAGCCAATGGGAGCCAACGGCTGCAAGGATTCTGGGGATTGTAGTTCCGGTGTAGTTCTGTGGCGGATGGCTGGATGGATTTAGGGAGGCCCTTACCAGTCCATAACCCTAGAATGTCTTTTTCCGAGTGGTAAGGAGGCTCAGGAAAGGGTCTGCCGTTAGGACCCGAGGCAAAGTTCGGATAGCAAATAATTCCGGTGGTGGTGGAAGGTGTGCCGTGTCTGCTCAACGTCTACTGGTTCCTGAGGGAGCTGGAGAAGGGAGCGCGCCTCAAGACAACGCATTTCGGGCGCTGAAACTGGGTAAGACATTGCCTTGAATCTTTGAGTTGCTTGGAGCTAAGTGGACCTTCTGTCCCCAATTGGGGCTGGGACAACAGTGACCTGGAATTCAGAATTTCTTTGTAGAGAGGTGTGTGAGTAATCTGGGGCAAACAGATCCCTAATAGAGAGGCTTCTCTAGAAGTGCATTCCCGGAGTTATTTGAGCTGTGGTATTGTTCACTAACATCCGCTGTTGCTGGATTTTTTTGGTGGGGAGTGCTTATTTGGTCCTGCTTTTCGAGGTCATGGTGGGAATCCCGACTTTATCGTGCATGCCAAAGTTGGTTGATTTTTGGTGGGGGCCTGAGACATCTCAGGTCATTGTTGAACAGACTCAGGACTTATTGTGCCTTGGCTTGTTTGGGGGTTGGAAGATGATTGTCGGTGAGCTGATATTGGTACAATATCTTTAGAGGATCATGGGCAGGTTTTGGCATCAGACCTACAATGAAAGTTCTCTGGTGGTTGACTTAAAAATATATACATATTTCTAATTTGGGACAGGTCTGCTTCTTGGGGACCCGCTGCCCTGTTTGTTGTTGTTGGGTGACAAAGATCTCCAGCTTAGTTTTGGTATGATTTGACTGATTGCTCCTTTCCATGCTTGCTTCTGCCTGGAATGTTGGGGCTCGACTGGTCACTTCTGGTTTGGGCTGTAGGGGCTCTAGATAAGGGCAGGAACCTCTGAGTTGATTGACTATCCGTATCACATACAGAATCTAAGAATCTCTGATGGCATCAGGACTTTAATTTTACATAAGCACTCAACCTCAAGGTTGGTTTGAACCATAGGGTTGGCAGCTCACATTCACCAACTACTCCTTGGGAACCCTATATAGGGTCCCTATGAGTCAGAACCGACTCATCAGCACTTAACAACAATATTAAAGATAGAGTTTAAACCTACTTAGAAGAATAGTCAAGATAGTCCCAGGGACTTCAAAAAATTTGTGGAAAAATGGAATGAAAAGAAAATGGAATTTTTCATGAAACTTTTGAACCCCCTTCATACAATGAAACTCATGGACCCATCAACAGATTCAGCATTTATTAATTCATAACTAATCTTGCACTCCTGGTGTGGCACTGTAGGATCAGCACTGGACTGTGAATCACAAGATCAGTGGTTCAAACCCACCAGCTGCTTCTTGGAAGCCCTATACAGGGTCTCTGTATGGTGGAACTGACTCGACAGCACTTAACAACAACAATCTTGTTTCATTTACAACCTCTCAAACCTATGTGTACACTTTGAGATTGTCATGGCTCATAGGGGTCAGTCACTTCCGATAGTATTGTTGGCCAAACTGGTTGAAAATATAGCACTCCACAGCTAGAGTTCAAATCTAGGCACTTTAATTTTGTCATCTGGAGCAAGAAACATAACTTTTTATTGTGAATTGAGGGAAGGTTTACAGACAAGATTATCAGCTTTGTTTGGTCTCAATGATTACAACCCCCTCCCTGCAACAAGTCATCCAACTTACTTCCTGTAGGTCCTGTGTACATCTTATTTTTCACAAATGAACAAAGCAAGAATATTTGATGCCCACATACAAAACAAAAAATATATATTCATTTAAATGCCAAAGGGCACATTCTGCAAGCCAGCATCCTGCCTGCAGGCACACAGCTTTTTACTCAGTCTGTGGGCCTAGACCCCACAGCAGCTCTGTCTCTCCAGGCCACCACCTCTGCCATGGTCTCTGCTGTTGATGCTTTCTTTTCTAGGTAGGGAGTTTACACTCGACTCATGCTCTTTCTTTTTGATGATCCTGGGATCATCTGTTCCTGAAATGAAAAATTAACTACTCCCACTTTTAGTTATACATCTTCTATAATTTGTTTTGATAATCACAATTAATCTTGCTAACCATTACTCACAACTGAGTCATAAAATCTATCAGCATCATCCCCCACCCCCTTTCACCAGACCCATCTGGAAGAGGAAAACTATTCAGTGGAGATTCTACCTTACTGCATCCTCGTTCTAAAACTAAGCACAACCATGAAAGCTTGTAAGCCAGCCGCTTCATGCCTTTATAGTGCCCCACCCCCCATTCTTGATAGCCAATGTCTAAATTGCCTGTCTTTATCAACCCAGTACACCAAGGAAACACGTTTGTTCCTTGATATGAAGAATCATTTCATTGCAGTTGGAACTTTGAGCAGCTGCATCCATGAACAACAGTCCAGTTCTTCAAATTGTAGCAATTTATACTTGCTCACAGTATCCAACATCTTTATCTTCATTTGGTTGGGTTTTGGTCAGCTCAACCTTAGCCATACAAGGTAGGTCAAATGGGTACTAGCTGCAAGTTTCAGAGTTCACACACACCTCCCTGCACTTCAGACCAGCTGGTCCCTTCCCTCTCAGCCCTTGCCTGCAGGGGCTAGATCTGTGCCCATGGGTTCAGGAGTTCACACAACTCTCTAAACTTTAGACCAGTCAGCCTTTCCTCTTCTCTCTCATCTGAAGGTCAGTGGGTGCCATGAAACAGATACATATTTTTTCTGTGCCTCAGTTTATCACAAGACCTAAATCATGGGACTTTGGGGAGGTAAACTTATATAGCACCTGGAATTGTTTCTGGTGGACAGTATAAAAATGCACTTTTAAACTAAGTCACTTGACATGACTGAAATGTCTGACACAGACCTGCATCAGGCTCCCTGCTTTTGCTTTTTCAGTTCCTGACCACTGCTCTAGAAGGATTTTTTAAATGTAGTTTTTATCTGAGTATGTGGAAACATTGTTAAAGAAAGCTGAGTTGATAGTGTTCTCAGACAGCTTGCACAGACTGGTCCCAAGAATTTTGTATCACAGAATAAAATAGCTGATGTTAAGGAACAAATGTTTGTGATCAAGTCAGCCTTTTCTGGATAAAAACCTCTTTCTGAATGTTGGGGCGCTTTGTTAACTCTACTTAGTGCTGCCCATTTATACCTCAATAAAACTCAAGTTTCTATTCTCATTTCAGAGTTTGCTAAATTTCGCTATTTTGATGGTATGAGAGTTTAGTAAGCATTAACTATTTTTAGTAATACAAATTGTTTGTGACCTTGTAACATACACACACAAAAACCATGAATTCCCTACTCATCAGCTAGATGTCAGGGCAGTCTATATTCTGATGTAAACACATGGCTTTGTGCACTAGAAGCTGCCCACACTCTTTTGTGACAGATCTGAGGCTTATCTGTTTGTTTGTTTTTTAACGAAGAAGCCTTTTGATTTGACACTTGGGAAGTTCTAACCTGGTATCTATGGGAAGGGGAGCATGGGATAGGGAGTCAGGGGGTGGGGGTTGGGGTGGGGGTGCTCAGAGAGAAAGTTAAGCTTACCTGTGTATTTCATTCCCAGGTCTACCTCATACTGCTGCTTGTCCTTAGAGGACTGTGCAGAGAAAGGGGGAACTCCTGGCTTCTATAGTGCCCCATGTGCTCCAAACGATAGGTGAAATTCCTTTGCAGGACTGTGATATGTTGTGGCCTACAGTATCCTGTTCAAGGCTCAGAGATCCAGTCTGCTTTCGCATATGCCAGTGTTGCTTTAAGGAGAAGGAAGGGCCTCTACTGGAAGTGTCACCCAGACCAATGCTCCCATGCAGGTTGCCACCATTCTTGCCATGTCAGCATTTCATCCAGCAGCTGGATTCCCAGGACTATGCCAGCAGCTGTGAAATAAAAATAATAGTTGTTGTCATTTATTGGGCAATTGTTCTAGGCCAGACACTGTACTTTACAATCATTGGGTTATTTGATTCCTGCAGTCAGTTTGAAATTTAAATATCAAATTCTCATTTATACAAGAAATAGGAGCACATTACAGAAGTTAATCAAATTATGTAATTCATTAGGCAGATCTGCTACACAAGACCTCTTTAGAGTGTTCAAGAGCCAAGATGTCAGTTTAAGGACTAAGGTGTGCCTGACCCAAGCCACAATATTTTCAGTAGCCTCAGATGCATGTGAAAGTTGGACAATTAATAAAGATCGTAGAAGAATTGATGCATTTGATTATGGTGTTGGAGGAGAATATTAAAGTATTATGGCTTGCCAAAAGAACAAACCAATCTGTGATGGAAGAAGTGCAGCCAGAATGCTCCTTAGAAGCCAGGATGGCCAGATTTTGTCTCTCATACTTCAGATATGTTATCAGGAGAGACCAGTCCCTGGAGAAGAACATCATGTTTGGTAAAGTGGAGGGTCAGCGAAAAAAGAGGGAGGCCCCCAATGAAATGGATTGACACAGTGGCAGCAGCAATGGGCTCAAGTGTTGCAACGATTATGAGGTTGGTGCAGGACCAGGCTGAATGCCAAGCTTTCACAGTTAACCATGTGGAACAATCACTTACAACTGAATCATACAATCCATCAGCATCTTCCCCTACCTTCTCTCACCCAGCCCTACCAGGAAAAGTTATTTGGTGGAAGTTTGCAAAGACCATGGTTAGAAGGGATGTGAAATGATCCACTGCACTGCAGGTTGCAGCTTCCACACCTTGTCAAACTGGAACACTGAGGCCTGCTTGCCTCCTTGGTCTTTCAGATTACCCATCTATTTGATTAAGGAGCTCTGGTAGTGGAGTGGTTATGAGTCAGGCAGCTAACCTCAAGGTCAGCAGTTAGAAACTACCAGCCATTCTGTGGGAAAAAGATGAGGCTTTCTACTCTCGTAAAAGTTTACAACCTTGGAAATCTTATGTTGTTGTTGTTGTTAAGTGCCGTCGAGTTGGTTCTGACCCATAGTGACCCTATATAGGGTTTCTGAGGAGCAGCTGGGTGAGCTTGGAAATCCTATATAGGGTCGCTATTAATCAGAATTGACTCCAGGGCACATAACCACCATCACCATCATCCATTTGATTGGCTATTGAGTCCTCTCAATTCTGCCTTGAAATGTCCACCCTTTTGTTCTTCCCCTCCCTTCATCTCCATTGCTACCTAGATTTTCATCTTTTCTCCACATTTTAGTTTATCCTTCACCCTGCCTTTTTTAAAAAAGTTTTTATTGTGAATTGAGTGATAGATTACATGGGAGATCATTGGTTTTATACTCATCCTATTGTATTTCGTTTCATTACAATCCCTTCCATGCATCATCAATCAACAGTATTTGCTTCTATTCCCTTGGTGTTTTTTTTTTGATTGTACATAAAATCACTCAGGAATATATAACCATTTAAACATCCAAAAAGCACATTCTGCAAGCCTGGCCGCCTGTACACAGCTTTTCTCTTTCCATGAGTCTAGAGTCCTTAGCTGTTCTGTCTCTCCGTGTCCTCATCTCTGCCTCCATCGCTGGTGTTGCTGCTTCTCTGGACAGGGTCCCACATTCCGCTCATGCTCTTCTCCCTTGATGGTCCTAGGGTCCTCTGTTCCTGGGCTGTAAGATTAACTCCTCCTCCTTTTTACAAAACTACCTTTACAGCTGTGAC
>NW_006408822.1:1484345-1485650 GCF_000296735.1 Chrysochloris asiatica
AGATAAAGACTATGTTCTTGCAAGCAATATCCTTCATTCCACATCCTCGTCTGAATCTGGCTTGAACCTCTGACAGTTTCCTGTCAATGTACTGTTGCGGCCGTCTTTGAAGTATCCTGAACAAAATTTTACTTACGTGTGATATTAATGATACTCTCCAATGAATTCCGCATTCCATTGGATCACCTCTCTTTGGAATGGGCACAAGTAAAAATATCTTTTCCAATCAGTTGGCCAAGTAGCTGTTTTCCAGATTTCGTGGCATAGATGAGTGAATGCCTCCAGTAATGCTCAGTTTATTGAAAGCAATCTTCCCACACCTTTGTAAGTAGTCTCTTTACTAAACTCTCAGTAATTGACCAGTTGAATTGTCATCTTTTACCTGACTGATTTCAGAGAAAATGAAGTTTGATGCTAATGATATTGGTACCAAATAAATATGTACTAGCTGGAAACCTCTTGAGAAAAAATGCTTACCAAGAATTTAGAGAATTGTCTTGTATTATATATCAGAACTTTAACTCCATAGTAGATTACAGAAGATTATGTACTTGAAAAATTTGTATATTTATAATGAAATAGATTTGTTGCAATAGACTGCAAAGAAAAAGGGAAAGTGAGATTTATCTGAATGCACTATATAAATGATATCATTTGCCCTTTCAAACTGTTAAAATTATGTGGAACTGATCGAAGATCATGGAGTCCTTGTATGGTCCTGTGGGTTAATGCGCTGGACCATAAGGTCGGTTTGAACCCTAATGTTGGTGGTTAGAGCTCACCAGTTGCTCCTAGGAAACTCTATATGATGTCACTGTGAGTCAGAACTGACTCCATGGCACTTAATAATGACAACAATAGAAGATGATCTCCATGGCATGCTGTTGAGATATAGAATTTTATGATGCAAACTGTGCTTCCAATATTTGTCTTCTGTAGATTTCATATTATACTTAATAGCCATAGATGATTTTCATCGCTGAAGTCTTTTATAATAAGTGAGAGGAATCCTGGTGTGGTGCTGTGCATTAGTGCACCAGATTGCAAAGCTGTTTGAACTGCAAGGTCGGTGGTTCAAGCTCACCAGTCACTCCATAGAAACCCTATACGGGGTCGCTATGGGTTGGAACCAACTTGATGGCACTTAATAACAACAACAACATATTGATATTTACTTGTGCTTTATTGACTATGCAAAGGCTTTTGATTGTGTGGATCATGACAAGCTATGGACAATATTGCGAAGTATGAGTATTCCGGAACACTTAATTGTGCTCATGAGGAATCTCAGTTGTTTGAACAGAA
>NW_006408822.1:1486202-1491650 GCF_000296735.1 Chrysochloris asiatica
GGTGTTGGAGGAGAATATTGAAAGTGCCGTAGGCTGCCAAAAGAACTAACAGATCTGTGTTGGAAGAAGTGCATCCAGAGTGCTTCTTGGAGGCTAGGATGGCCAAACTTCATCTCTCATACTTTGGACATATTGTCAGGAGGGACCAGTCTCTTGAGAAGGATATCATATTTGGTAAGGTAGAGGGTCAGAGATAAAGAGGAAGACCCCCAGCAAGATGGATTGGCAAAGTGGCATCATCAGTGGGCTCAAGCATGGCAACAATTGTGAGGTTGGCCCAGGACCAGGCAGTTTCGTTCTGCTGTACATAGGGTTGCTATGAGTCGGACAAACTCGATGGCACCTAACAACAACAGCAACATATTTATGTACTGGAGTCCTGATGTGATGTTGTGAGTTAATGTGCTGACTGCAAAATCCGTTTGAACTGCAGAGTCGGTGGTTCAAGCTCACTGCCTGCTTTTCGGAAACCTTTTACAGGGTTGCTGTGGGTCAGAGCTGACTGGAGGGCACTTATCAGTAACAAGCAACAACATATTTATCTACATTTGAGTGAAAATAACCGTTGATTTATGTGAGAGATAGCAATAAACATGAAAGTTGTTTTTTAATACTGTAATATTTTATAAACATTTAAATCTCTTGGAATCCTAGTTCCTCTCATTTTTCTTATGACACCTTCATGCATACAGGATATTGAAGTGCATTATTCTGACTGTTTAGATACCCACCTATATGAGTGGATAGAAATGTTAATAATTGTATCATAGTTTAACAAACTTTTCTCTGCTAACAGTTTTCTAAAATAGCAGTTTACTGGAAGAAGAATGGAGGTTCTTTCTTCCATAGTAGATTTTCTGATGTTAAAGTGTTCTGTCATTTTTGGAATAAAATTTACTTGGTCACAATGTATTGTTATTTTTAAAGGTTGTCAGAATAGTTAAAGTCTTATACTCTGTTAGGAGAAAAAGCAAGCATTTAATGGAGCAATATTACAACTTGAATTGGAGTCCTGATGTGGCACTGTGGAGTAATGTACTGCACCACAAGGTTGTTTGAATCACAAGGTAGGCAGTTCAAACTTACCAGCCACTCCTCGGAAACCCTATACAGAGTCAGTAAGAGTCAGAAGCTACTCGACGGCACTTAACAACAACAACTCTAGTTGGGCAATAATTTGTAGCATTACAAACTGCTTCAGAGTTCTGAGAGAGAAAAAAATGGTTTTATAGAGAGGTTTCAGGAACTTATGGACAAAACTTTCTGATTGGTTGACATTTAAAAAAAATCCAACTAGTCAGTTAAAGAAAGTTACAGAGTAAGACCACTCACTTATCTGTGACATCAGCCCTTTCTCACCCCAGGCTCCAGAGACACTCTAAACAAATACCCTCTAAGGACATTCTGTACAAGCAACATTCTTTACATGTACTCAAACAAAACCACATGTTTTAGACATTAATCCTTAGAATTCTTCAGCAAAGTCAGTCAAGGGACTTGTAATTGTGGAAAAGCTGTAGCAGGGGCAAAATGGGGTTTGATTTCAGACGTGGGTCAGTCATTTTAGTCATGTTATGTGCCTCAAGTTTTTGATTGTTCTAACAAGGTACAGCTGCATTCAGTTAGCTAGTGTTTTATGTAGGAATTTTGCATCAATGTTTATAAATGGAGTCAACCAAATTTTCTTTTTCTGTAGTGCACTTGTTTCATTTTAGTGTCCTTAATGATTGAGTTCTGGTGTGGCGCTGTGGGCTAATGTGTCAGGCTGCAAAATCATTTTAACTGCAAGGTCGATGGTTCAAGCTCACCAGCTGCTCCTTGGAAACCCTATACAGGGTTGCTATGGGTTGGAATCGACACAACGGCACTTTAACAACAACAAATGATTGAGTTAGGAAGCATTTCTTCTTTTAAAAATACTTTGGGGGCACTTAATATTTAATATAGGATTTACATTTTCTCAACAATTTTGCTAAAACTGGCCAATAAAATTGTTTGAGGCTGATGCCTTTTGGAGACTAACTCTTTGACTGCCTTTTCCTTTTATTCTTTGGTTAATTTTTTTTTTTTTCCTTTTCCCTATTTATGAGTCTATTACATGAGTTGTTTTCTCCTTGGAAATTCCTTATTACAAAATTGAATTTATGCAGTTAAAACACTTCCATCTGTAGACATGTTGCCATTTTAGTTCTGAGAATTATCTTTTCTCTCTCTGTGTGGTGTGTGGCTTTTGACTTGGCTTTTTGGAAAAAACAACTTGGGGCATTTTTTTCCCCTCTAAGATCAGGAGTTGTCTTGGCTCCAGTCCTTTGGAGAAGCACAAGTACTCCCAGGTTGTTTTCTACCCTAGAGAGTTAGTTACTTTTGCCAAGAAGATTTCCTGAGTTGCTTAACATTTTCTGGGTAGGTTGTAAACCACTTGATGTTTGATACTTACTGTCAAACTGTCAGCACCAGAATATTGTCAGATATAGTGCCTGAAGATGAGCCCCTCAGCTTGGAAGGCACTCAGAAATACAACTGGGGAAGAGCTGCCTCCTCAAAGTAGAGTTGACTGTGATGACACAAATGGAGTAAAGACTTTGGGACCTTCATTTGTTGATGGGGCACAACTCAAAATGAAGAGAAACTGTTGTTGACATTCATTAATAATTGGAACATAGAATGTAAGAAGTATGAATCTAGAAAAATTGGAAATTGTCACAAGTAAAGTGAAATGTATAAACATCGATATCCTAGGCATCATTGAGGTGAAATGGACTGGCACTGGAGATTTTGAATCTGACAATCACATGTCTTACTATGTCGGGAATGACAATTGAGGAGGAATGGCATCACACTCATCATCAAAAAGAACCTATCAAGATCTATCTTGAAGTACAAACCTGTCTGTGATAGGATAATACCCATACACCTACAAGGCAGACGAGTTAATACCACTACTATTCAAATTTATGCACTAAAGCCAGTGATAATGAAATTGAAGAATTCTACCAACTTCTTCAGTCTGAAATTGATCAAACATGCAATCAAGATGTATTGATAATTCCTGGCGATTGAAATGCAAAGGTTGGAAACAAAGAGGAAGGATCAGTACTTGGAAAATATGGCCTTGGTGATAGAAACAATGCTGGAGATCACATGATAGCATTTTGCAAGAACAATGACTTATTCATTGCAAATACGTTTTTAAAACAACATAAAAGATGACTATACACGTGGACCTCACCAGATGGAACACACAGAAATTAAATTGACTACACTTGTGGATAAAGACAGTGGAAAAGCTCCATATCATCCCCTAAAATAAGGCCAGGGGCAGACTGGAACAGATAGACCATCGATTGCTGATATGCAAGTTCAGGCTGAAGCTGAAGAAAATTAAAACAAGTCAACTAGAGCCAAAATATGACCTTGAACACATCCCACCTGAATTTAGAGATCATTTGAAGAACAGATTTGAAGCATTAGCTAATAAAGACTGAAGATAAGAAGATTTGTGGGATGACATCACGAACATTATATATTGATGTCAGGAGAAAGCAAAAGGTCATTAAGAAGAAAGAAAGAAGGAAAAGACCAAAATGGATGTCAGAAGAGACTCTGAAACTTGCTTTCCAGCATAGAGATGCTAAAGCAAATGGAAGAAATGAGGTTAAAGAGCTGAATGGAAAATTTCAAAAGGTAGCTTGAGAAGACAAAGTCAAACATCATAATGAAAGATCTGGAATTAGAACACCAAAAAGGGTAAAAATGCTCAACATTTCTCAAGCTGAGGGAACTGAAGAAAAAATTCAAGCCTCGACTTGCAATATTAAAGAATTCTATGGGCAAAATATTGAATGATGCAGAAAGCATCAAAAGAAGATGGAAAGAATACACAGTCACTGTCCCAGAAAGAGATGGTTGATGTTAAACCATTTGAAGAGGTAGCATATGATCAAGAGCCAATAATACTGAAGGAAGAAGTCTAAGGTACATTGTAGGAAATGGCAAAGAATAAGGTTCTGGGAATTGATGGAATACAAATTTCAGCAAACTGATGCAGAGCTGGAGGCATTCACTCATCTATGCCAAGAAATTTTGAAGACAACTGCCTGGCCAACTAACTGGAAGAGATCCATTCCAAAGAGAGGTGACCCAACGGAATGTGGAAATCACTGGACAATATCATTAGTGCCCCATGCAAGCAAAATTTTGCTGAAGATAATTCAAAACCGGCTGCAACTGTACATTGACATAGAATTTCGAGAGGTTCAAGCCAGGTTCAGAAGAGGACATGAATGAGGGATATAATTGCTGACATCAGATGGATTTTGGCTGAAAGCAGAGAATACCATAAAAATGTCTACCCGTGCTTTATGGACTACAAAAAGGCTTTCAATTGTGTGGATCATGATAAGCTATGGACAGCATTGGGGAGAATTAGTATTCCAGAACACTTAATTGTGCCGTTGAGAAACCTGTACGCAAACCAAGAGGCAGTTGTTCAAACAGAACAAGGGAACACTGAATGGTTTAAAATTAGGAAAGGTGTTGCAACAGAGTTGTATTCTTTCACCATACTTATTCAATCTGTATGCTGAGTACATAATCCAAGAAGCTGGATTATATGAAGAAAAACATGGTATCATGATAGGAGGAAGACTTATTAACAACCTGTGATATTCAGATGATACAACCTTGCTTGCTGAAAGCGAAGAGGACTTAAAATACTTACTGAAGAAGATCAAAGAGCACAGCCTTTTGTATGGGTTGCACCTCAAGGTAAAGAAAACTAAAATTCTCACCACTGGATCAATAAATAGCATCAAGATAACTGAAGAAAAGATTGAAGTTGTAAAAAACTTCATTTTGCTCTGATCAACCATGAACACTCATGGAAGTAACAGTCAAGAAATCAAACGACATATTGCATGAGGCAAATCCGCTGCACAAGACCTCTTTAAAGTGTTGAAGAGCAAAGATGTCAGTTTGAGGACTCAGGTGCACCTAACCCAAGCCATAGTATTTTCAGTAACCTCATATGCATGCAAAAGTTGGACAGTGAATAAGGAAGACCTTAGAAGAATTGATGCATTTGAGTGATGGTATTGGAGGAGAATAGTAAAAGTACCATGAACTGCTTCGGACACATTGTCAGAGGGACCAGTCACTGGAGAAGGATATCATGTTTGGTAATATGGAGGGTCAGAGAAGAGAAAGACCCCCAACGAGATGGATTGGCACAGTGATAGCTCAAATGTAGTAATGATTGTGAGGTTGGTGCAAGATTGGGCAGCACCTTGTGTTGTTGTGCATAGGATTGCTATGAGTTGGTACTGACTCAATGGCACCCAACAACTTACTGTAATGTACTCTTTTTTTTTTTTAATGTTTTATTGAAAATTATATGATAGTTTACATGGGAGAACTTTAGTTTTACATTCATTCCATCGTATATCATCT
>NW_006408822.1:1493935-1495423 GCF_000296735.1 Chrysochloris asiatica
TGAGATGATATCTCATTGTTGTTTTGATTTGCATCTCTCTAATGGCTAGTGATCGTGAGCATTTCTTCATATGTTTGTTGGCTGCCCTGATCTCTTCCTTGGTGAAGTGTCTGTTCATATCCTGTGCTGTAATGTACTCTTGAGTTGGATCAACTCATAGGGGGACGTGTGTAGGATTCCAAGGAGTAGCTGGTGGGTTTGAACTATGGACCTTGCAGTTAGCAGTCCATTGCTTATCCTACAGCACCACACTAAGGCTCCTGTTTGATACTTGTTGTTAAATTCCATTGAGTTGTTTCTGACACATAACAACCTTGTATAGGATTTTCAAGGAGCAGTTGGTTGGTTAGAACCAGCTCCCTTGTGATTAGCTGTCCAGTGCTTATTTTACAGTACCATACCAAGACACCTGTTTGATAACTTTATTGTTGTTGTTAAGTGCTGTCAAGTTAGTTTCAACTCATAGTGACCCTGCATAAAATTTCAGAGGAGCAGCTGGAGAGTTTGAACCACCCACCTTGTGAATCAAACCACCCACACCAGGATTCTGTTTGATACTGCTTGGAAATTAACAAGATGAGTTGAATGACATCTATGGGCAATTTGTGGTGCTGTGGATTAATGCTCTGGACTGCAAAGTCAGTTTGAACTGCAAGGTCAGCAGTTCAAGCTCACCAGCCGCTCCTTGGAAACCCTATACAGGATGGCTGTGGGCCAGAACCGACTCAAAGGCACTTAACAACAACAACAACAACAACAATGGGCAATTTAGGATTGAACTCAGGTCTTAAACTGTTGGTCTTAACCTTTTACTTCCATCCCCCTCTACTTCTTCATCTCCTTCTATTATATTCTCTGTCTCTTTCTCCCGCACTTTCTGTCTGTCTGCTTGATCTGGCCATCCTCTGTCTGAAATGTTTCTTCTTGGCTCAACAGATGAACAGACTTTATCTTAAACTGTAAATATTAGTGTTCTCTTCATTTCTTTGTTGTTGTTGTGAGGTGCCATCGAGTCGGTACCGACTCATTGTGACCCTATGTACAATAGAATGAAACACTGCCCGATCCTGGGCCAACCTCACAAGTGTTGCCATGCTTGAGCCCATAGATGCTGCCACTTTGCCAATCCATCTTGCTGGGGTCTTTCTGTTTTTCTCTGACCGTCTACCTTACCAAACATGATATCCTTCTCCAGAGACTCGTCCCTTCTGACAATATGTCCGAAATATGAGAGACAAAGTTTGGCCATCCTAGCCTCCACAGAGCACTCTGGCTGCACTTCTTCCAACACGGATCTGTTTGCTCTTTTGGCAGCCCATGGCACTTTCAATATTCTCCTCCAACACCATAACTCAAATGCATCAATTCTTCTACGGTCTTCCTTATTTACCGTCCAGCTTTCACATGCATATGAGGTTATTGAAAATAACATGGTTTGGGTCAAGCGAGCACACTTTAGTCCTCAATCTGACATTTTTGCTCTTCAAC
>NW_006408822.1:1495633-1555379 GCF_000296735.1 Chrysochloris asiatica
TTCATCTTCATCAGTAAATACTTTAAGTCCTCTTCACTTTCAGCAAGCAAGGTTGTATCATCTGCATATCGCAAGTTGTTAATGAATCTTCCTCCAATCTTGATGCCACATTTTTCTTCATATAATCCAGCTTCTTGGATTATTTGCTCAGCATACAGGTTGAACAAATATGGTGAAAGAATACAACCCTGTTGCACACCTTTCTTAATTTTAAACCATTCAATGTTCCCATGTTCTGTTTGAACAACTGAGATTCCTCATGAACACAATTAAGTGTTCCAGAATACTCATACTTCACAATGTTGTCCATAGCTTGTCATGGTCCACACAATTGAAAACCTTTGTGTAGATCTCCCCTAATTGTATACTTTTTGTTCTGTGCTAAGTTAGTTTTTTTTTGTTTGTTCCCTGACGGTATGTCAAGTATAGGAACTATGTTTTTATTTTTGTGTCCCGGATATGGCTGCAGGTGGAAGGTCACTGATGTCACAGTGAATGGTGCAGACTCTGCTGGGTGAGAATGGAGTCATGGACTTGTTACAGCATGTTTTACTGTTCATCAAGTATACTGGCATCCCCCATGTGGCCTTTCCTGTAAGGATCAATCCCTAGAAGAGTGACCATGTGACTTGTTCTGCCATTGAATTGTGGACAGAAGTGTCATGTCAGTGAGTAGAATTTTGGAGAATCTGTTTGTGGTGCAGTGAGTTCCTTTATGTAGCCTTTTGCCTTGTTTCTTTTGAAAAACAAAAAAAAAACTTGGTAGATTTTTTTCCCCCTAATCCCTGAGGACTTCTTACCTTTATCCCAGTTCTTTGGAAAAGCAACTTGGTGAAGTGGGGGATAGGGTAACAAGGTCGGGAAGGGGACCCCTCAGCATGCTGTCTAAAAGTATACATTGAGGTGCAATCCATGCTAAAGGCTGTTTGTTACTGTTGCACAGTGGATTCCCAGGTAGATTGACATTTCATGCATAAGCAGTAAGCAGCTTAATGGTTTAATACTTTTTTATTGGCCTGGTTTGGTAATTAACAAGGCCTGAGTTGATTGACATCCCGTGGATAATTGAGGATTGGTGAGGGAGGTTGGGACAGTTGAAAAGCAGAGGTTTTTGAGGCTTCTTGATAAAGAGAGTTTCAGAGTAAAAGCTGAGTTGGCAGATAAGTAAAGTCTCATGGGGCTGAGTGGTTCTGAAACTGCTACACGACTATGAGCTGGGCTAGTTAGCAGCGGAGAGAGTCCTGAGAGCAAAGAGGTGATGGCAATGACTGCTATTGTCCATCAAGCCCGTTCTGATGAACAGTAACCCTGTGCACAACAGAATGAAAGACTCCCTGGTCCTGAGCCATCCCCACAGTTGTTATGTTTGAACCCACTGTTACTGCCACTGTGTCAGTCCATCTTGTTGAGGATCTGACTTTTTTGTTGACCCTCAACTTTACCAAGCATGATGTCCTTCTCCAGGGGTTGGTCCTTCCTGACAACATCTCCCAAATACGAGAGACCAAGTCTCAGCATATTGGCTTCTAAAGAGCGTTCTGGCTGTACTTCCAACACAGATTTGTTTGTTCTTCTGGCAGTTCATGTTACTTTAAATGTTCTTCACCACCACCAGATTCCAAACACATCAGTTCTTCTACAGTCTTCCTTATTCATTGTCCAGCTTTCACATGTAAATATTGAAAGTAACATGGCTTGGGTCAGGTACAAGATAGTCGTCAAACTGGTATCTTCACTCTTAAATACTTTAAAGAGGTTTTGTGCAGCAGATTTAACTAATTCAATTATGCTATTTGATTTCTTGACTGCTTCCATGAGTGTTGATTATGGATCCAAGCAAAATGAAGTCTTTGACAACTTCAGTCTTTTCTTCGTTTATCATGATGTTATTTATTGTTCCCATTGTAGCATTTTAATTTTATATACATTGAGTGCAATCCATACTAAATGCTATAGTCTTTGAAGTCCTCTGCTTCCAGCAAGCAAGGTTGTGTTACCTGCATATTGCAGGTTATTTATGAGTCTTCTTCCAATCCTGATGCCATACTCTTCTTCACATATGCAGTTTCTCCGATTATTTGCTCAGCATACAGATAGAGTAAGTATGGTGGAAGGATTCAACCATGTTGCACACCTTTTCTGATTTTAAACCATTCAATGTCCTCTTGTTCTGTTCTAATGACTGATGGCAGAAAGCAGCTGAAAGAGCTGAGTGAGATCCTACACTGGCTGTAAATTGGGGAGTTAGCAGCACAGAAACCACGCATGATTGAGAGTCCCCAACAGCAGAATGCTTCCAGGTCTTCATGGTTAACTATGACAGTAGGGGACATTTTTACTACAAGGGTTTTGCTTCAAGAAAGCTGTAGTAATTGGCCAACTGCATCCTGAGTTGCATTCAGTTGCTGTCAAGTTGCATGCTATTCTGAGTTGTTTCCTAAGTTGTATTCCAATAAACCACTTAACTGTAAGTACAGTCATGAGTTCTGTGAGCTGGTGCAGTGAATTAACAAACTCAACAGGACAAAGAAGAGTGCTGAGGAGAGGGGGAGTGGCTGATGTCAGGATGATGGACTGGCACAGCAGCTTAGTGAAGCTGGGAATCTGGGATATATTTAACCTCTGTATGATAAACACTACACTGCAAACCACAAGGTCAGTGGTTCGAGCCGACCAACTGCTTGCCAGGAGAAAAATGAGGCTTTCTGCTCCTGCAAAGATTCACAGCTTTTATAGTATTGCTTTGAATCAGAACAGACTCAATGGCATTTAACAACAGTTACCATATAGGAACCAGCTTTGTGCTGATTTTTGTTCATGAAGTTATTTGCTCATCGTGTATGGTTCTTATCTTTCATTTCTTTTTCCTATTCCCTTCTCCTGCCATTCCTCCTGGTCATCTTTCAGATAGATGCCGCACTGTTGGCCTTGGTCCATGAGTGAAGTTGAAGTAAGCAGAAGTACATTTGACATTTGATAGACATGGAGCCTGAATGAGAAACACACTTTTATTTACATCACTGAGATTTTCAGAGGTTGTTTCTTACTACAGAATAACACAGCCCGTCCTAAACAGTACAGACTCCTTTCTTCACTTCCCTCTGAGGGTTATGTCTCGTTCACGGGGTGAGTTTTGAACTCTGTGGACATCTGGTCATTCTGCTTTGTCATGTAGTCATTTTTCTAGTGGGCATTATTTCAGGCATTGGTGAAGAAAAGTGTCTTGGGGATGAGAATCTTGCATTCTAGGGTTGACACCAACACTCTATAAGAATGTGACCTTTGGGACAAATAGACCGACTTCTTAATGCCTCTGTTTTCTCCTCTATGAGATGGAAATAGAGGTGTGCTGCAGGATAACCGAAAGGTTGACAGTTTAAACCCAGCAGCCATTCCTTGGAAACCTTGTACAGGGTCACTATGAGTTGGAACTGAATTTACAGCACTTAATAGCAAATCTATATCTTGGTTATGTTGTGAAGA
This sequence comes from Chrysochloris asiatica, assembly GCF_000296735.1. Taxonomy (NCBI): domain Eukaryota; kingdom Metazoa; phylum Chordata; class Mammalia; order Afrosoricida; family Chrysochloridae; genus Chrysochloris; species Chrysochloris asiatica. The sequence goes on from NW_006408822.1 coordinate 1,499,117, forward strand.
TTAATGAAACTCTTTGTTTAGTACAGTGTTGCTTAATAAATGTTAGCCGCTGATACTAGTATTGCTAGGAGAAAGAGACCTGTATTTATCAGCTTAGTCTAAGTTGTGCTGCAGCAACCCCCAAAACAGCAATCTAACCTTTTACCCAACCCTATTCCTTACCCTTTGTCAGTTGGTTTTGGCTCTAAACCATGACTTTTAACAGCAGAGCCAAGAATAGAGGAACATCCCTTTTGGAAATTTACTGTTCCCATAGCAGAGGAAAAGGGACAGAAGAAATGAGGGAGTCATGGAGTGCTTGAAATCATAGTCACTTTACTCACATGCATTGCCCAAGGCAGGTCACAAGGTTAGGCCTGGTGTCATGGAAAGGATAGTAAAATCCTTTTATCAAGAAGCCAACAACAAACTCACTGCCATCTCATAATTCCAACTCATAGGGAAGCCATGTAGGGTTTCTAAGACTATAAATCTTTATGGGAAGAGACAGCTTTTTCTTTATCCTGCTGAACGCTGCTGCATTTGAACCACTGATTGACCATGCTGTTAGCATATATCTGCTATAAAGGCCTCTTTTATTCTAATTACTAGGATTAGCAAAATAACTGAGATGCATTTCTTCTTGCAAAAAGCTCATCCATCCCACCCACTACAGTCAGTCCATTCCAGCTCATAGAGATCCTGTAGGACAGAGTAGAACTGCACCATAGGGTTCCCTAAGTTGTAAATCTTCACAGAAACTAACTGGCACACTTTGTTCCTACGGAGCAGCTGGTAGATTCGAACTTATGACTCTTTGGTTAGCAACACAATACTTAACCCACTGTGTAACTAGGGCTACTTAAGAAGCTCACATTTTTGTAAAAACAGTCCCCTAAGTAGTAAAATTGTGGTTTGATTAAGGTGACGTGTCTAGATTGGATAGAAGGAGGAGAGAATGAGCAGCTCTGCCTGTGGTGTTAGGGAATGGGTTGGGTGAGTATCTTAGGAGAACCTCAGCTAGCCTTAAAGGGGTACTAGGCAAGAAGTAAAGAATCCTTGGGCAGTGCAAATGGTTAACCTCTAGCTGAAAGATTGGCAGTTTGAACCCACCTAGATGCGCTTCTGAAGGTAGGACTTGCATTCCGCTTCTGAAAGGTTACAGCCTTGAAAACCCTGTGGAGCAGTTCTACCCTGCACACAGGAGGTCACCATGATGCCGGCCAACACCAGCAACAAGGCAGCAGTGGGACTGTGGTCACGTGGTCTATGGCCCTGGCCAGGGTGCCTGAGGAACTCCTAGAGGTGGCAGAGCTCCTAACATACCTGCCTTTTCTGGACCACATGAGTGGAGGACTTTGACTGATCAGGTCATGTGATATACACTCACAGCAATGGAAGGTGGAGTGTTATCTGCAGAAATTATTGTGAGACCTAAACAACTTGGTTCAGACTCCCAATTCTACATTGTACAGAGAAACAGGGAATGAACAAAGCTGGAACCTTGGGCAAGGGGAGTCAGAAGCTGACTACTGCATGCCCTGATTGGTCTGGAGGGAGACTTTAGGGACTCTTTCTCTACAGGCATTAGGCTATACTCTGACTTCTTTCCTGCTTAGGTAGCAGAAACTGATCTGGAACATGGAGCTTAATTAAATCTGAGGTGTGGGGTAAAGAAAAGCTCAGTACATTTTGACAGGCAAGGGAGCAGACCTGAGAGCTTATACTGTAGAAATGAATAAAGGTAGAAAGTCCTGTGAGCCTGAGTAGAGTAAGACTCTGTGCTTGTGGACTGAGGAGGGTCTGAGAGGACAGGATGTCTGCTGAAGAGGCCTGGGGTGAGTGCACACAATGAATGATCCAGCAGCATCAAATTTATTCTTCATCCCACAGGCCCTGGATTCATGGAAACAGAAGTCAGCTCAGAAATCCCTCTTGAGGTGAAATAACTCCCAACTGGCCAGTGGCATCAAGGCAGTCACTGGACTGACTCTGGAGCCATTATGCTGCCTGATCCTTCTGCCTGTGGAGAGCAGGACTGGGAAAAGATTTTGGCTTCAAAGAACAGGGAAGATATGGAGATCATGAAGAAATGGACTCAAAACCATAAGGCAAAAGGTAAGAGTTGATGAGGGTCTAGAGAGGTGAAGAGGAGACCAAGACTCCAGGTTCAAGTTAGAATGTGTTAGTGACCAAGGCTGAGTAAATTGGCTACTTTCATCCCATGGCTTAGAAGAGTTACTCTGGGAGCATTATGGGAGGTCTGGTCTCTAACAGCTTCTCTGTTTTCCCTTAGATTTGTTTTCTAAGTATGCCGACTGGCCGCAAGAGGAGAAAAGGAAGTCTACAATACTGGTAAGTTAGAATTAGTTCAAAAATGGCATGGAGGCAGTATCTGACCTCCTGTGACTTCATAAGGGGGAAAGAGGACAATCACCAGCCCAAAGCAGATTCCTATGAGGCAGAGGTCAGGCGTGCCTCCACTCTCTGACCTTCCTTACCAATTCTGGCACCAACTATTCTGCCACAGCGCCTTCTACTTCTCTGCTGGGTTCTAGAATCCCTTGTAGTGGCCACAGGATACTCAGATAATACTCATGATTCTGAGGCTAATTAGGGAAGTTAACAACACACAATTCAGGATCAGAATACAGTCCCTTTGGGTCAGGAGTGCCTCTTCTCTGCCATGTTCACAGACACACCTCTCTCTGGTACTCGGCCTCTCAGCCATGTGGCCTGTTGGCCTCTGCCTTGTTTGGACAAATGTTACAAAGCTCCTTTAGCAGTGTTGATGAATGCCCAAAGGGCACCCCATTCTGCAAGCCAACCTCCTGCCTAAAGGCACTCAGCTCTGTCTCTTGCTCTTGGTATTGTTGCCTCTGCTACTACTTCCTTACACAAGAAAATTGGGGTCCAAAGATCCATGCTTGTGGCTTTTCTTGCATGATTGTCATGAGATCCTCTGTTCGTACTTCTGAGATGGCTCACTTTATACCCAGTAAGATGACAAAACTGACCAATCGCTGCGTTAGAGTCCCACACAACCTATTTGCATGCTTCCACCCAATCATTTGGTGGGAGTGTAAAACTATGTTACACTTGTGCAGTGCCTTTGAGTAGATTTCTGACTCATAGCGACCCTGTATAGGGTTTCCAAGGAGTGGCTGATGAGCTTGAACTGCCAACCTTGCACTTCAAACCGACCTTATAGTCCAGCTCATTAACCCGCAGCACCACACCAGGACTCCAAAAACTATGGCTAAAAGAGCCATTATTAAGTAATTCAACTCTCCCACACTTACTTTTCTGAAAAGCTGACACATTTTCCTCAATAGGCATACTGTAAGAGAGGACTTCAGAAGGTTCATCGAAGAATATAATTAAAAGATAATGGGATTTTTCTATGAACTTTTGAAGTCCCTGTGTATGTTTTCTGACCTTGGAGAGGGGTGAAGTTGATCAGCAGTTAGGGATTTCACACTTTCATGTCAGGTACCAAGTTAGGTATTTTAGAATTGTTTCTTCATTTTTGCATTTTAGTTTTCTTGTTGGAAAATATGTCTAAGATTAATATTAAGAATCTAGGACATTTTGAAATATTGATATTATTAAAAATATTAAATATACTATTAAATTTCACTTTACGTCTATATACTTAGTATCTTCTGATGACGCCATTTTGTATACTGGCCATCTTTTTATTTTTAAATTATTTCACTTTTCAAATATACAGACATAGAGAACATAGTAAAAATAAATTCTCAGGCATATTATGTAACGTCAACAATCTTCTCTAATAGCCAGTCTTATTTATAGGAATAAGATATTGTGTTCATAAATCTTAAGATCTCAAATATAAAGTACCAGAGTATCCACTTTTCCACTTCTCTGTTCAGTTCTGACACCAGCTACCTAACACAGCTCTCATTCTCTGACCCTGGCCACATACAGCTAGGCCAGATCTCACAAATTACAAAGATACTATTCTTTAGACTGCCAAAAAGGCAGATCCTAGCTACAAATTTATTATCCACACAATACCTTTGCATCTGACCTGTTGTTGTTAAGTGCCATTGAGTTGGTTCTGACCCATAGTGACCCTGTATAGGGTTTCCAAGGAGTGACTGGTGAGCTTGAACCACCGTAGTTCAGTGCATTTACCTACTATGCCAAGGCAGGACTCCTACATCTGACTTGCTGGCTGAAAATTCAAGGGTTTTCTGTCTCCCTTCAGGATGCCAGTTGTAAGTTTGGGAGTCCCTGTTGGACATCCTTACTTCTGATTTCTTATTTCTTACTAATCTTTTGGCTTTGATAATTTACAGGAATGACTTACAGAACTCACAAAAAGTGCTATGTTTGTGATGACAGCTTTATTATAACAATGAAAGAATGTGAATAAAGAGATGGGGCAAGGTCTGGGAGAGATCGTAGTGTGGAGCTTCCATGTCCCAAAAGGGGATTCACTTTCCTCCAGGAAGCACATGGCTCTTCTGTGTTCAGAGCTTTGGTTGGCTTTCTTATGTCTTGATTGATTGGATCCGCCCCTTCCTTCCCTGAGCTTATGTGAACTTTGAAAGAAGTCATGTGATACATTACTGATCTTGATGTGCTTCTATGTGTACTGTAATCTGTGAACTAAAGAACTAGCAGAAAAATTTGCACTTCCTGCAATTACTCACAGTTAATGTACCTGTGAACATTGGAAGTATTTTGTTGGAGAACTGGAATTATTTGATATGGTAACTGAAATTGGTGTATATCGAAACTGAGTAAAGTGAAGACTTCCTGTTTGTTAAGTGGGTGAATTACAAGTAAATGAATTTTGAATTATACCTCAAAGGAGTGTTTGTAGGAGCTCTGATTATTCAGTGATGAAGCACTGGGCTGCTAAAGGAAATGTCAGGGGGCACCAGCTGCTTTAGGAGAGAAAGATGTAAAGGTTTGGAAACCCTCAGGGCATTTCTACTCTGGTCTAGTGTCACTCTGAGTTGGAATGAATTTAAAGGCAACAGGTTAAAGCATTTCTGTTTTTAAACATTAGGTTATTTGTCAAGTGTCCTTCTTCTGGAAGATGACTGCCATTTTCTTGCCAATTGTTTTGCTTAGGTAAGGTGCTTTTTTATGCAGGGGCTTCAAAAATTTAATGGAAAAATGGAATGAAAAGTTAATGCATTTTTTGAAGCTCCTATATTATGGGAAAATCTCTGGATTGAGTGATAAAAGCCACTCAAAGCTGAAAGACCAAAATATATGCTCCTGAAAGCTTCAGGGCAAATAAGTGAATTGGGGTACACTTAGTAAAGAGGTAGCTCTCAGAAAGTGGGAGTGCAGAACATGCTCAGGTTTTTGCTACCTAGAGGAGATAAGGGATTGTTTTTATAGATAGAACAAAGGTGGCAGCATGCCAGTTACATAACAACAGGTTACATAATAAGGGAGTCCACGTGCTTACTTGTGTGTGTTATTTAAAAAACATTTTTTTTTAAGTGCCAATAAAGTACTAGACTGGTCCCTGGACTCATATTCTCATATGAAAGTCTCACAGGGGACCAGGATGTTTATCAGTTTTAGCATTTTTCCTGTATACCCCTCATGCACGATGATTATTAAAAAAAGATTTCATTGGGAAAAGTTATTAAAGTAGGGAAACCAAGAGTGATGTTACAGGTCCCATTTAGTCACCTGAGCTCTTCAGAAATGCTCATTCCAGACCCCATCTGTTTACTCCCATTTTTCTCTGTAGTTGAACTTGCCTTCCATCTTCTCCTCTAAATCTTCACCATCCCTGTGTCTATCACAAGCCCCACCTCCATGATGCCTTCTGTTTCTTTCTAGCCCCCCTATACTCTCCCATCTCTGAAATCCTCCTTTATGAGTTCTCACAGTCACTCTCTGGAACACTGCTTTATGCTTTCAAATTCAGTCACAAATGGTTTCTGCAGTGAAGTCCTGCATGCGTAGGGGTCAGGCTGTGTTCTGTGCTTCACCTGGGCTCCCCACAGATGTGATCACAAAGCCAGGGGTCCACTCACGGCCAGAAGGACTTGATCTAGAGAGCTGTGTTCTCTGCAGAGAATTAGAGAAGCTTCTTCAGATCCACGCCCTTTCACACCCGTGAAACTCCTCTCATTGTGAAAATGGATGGAGATTTCCAATGCATATCAATTCACTGCTTATTCTAGGAGCCGGTTACATTTGAGGACGTGACTGTGGTCTTCACGGAGGCAGAATGGAAGAGACTGAGTTCTGAGCAGAAGAGCCTCTACAGAGAAGTGATGCTGGAGATTTACAGGAATCTGTTCTCACTGGGTGAGAATGTGCTTTCTTTTCCTTCATTAATTCAGTAGATAATTGTCTACTACCTACTGTGTGCCAGAGGAGCCCTGGTGGTCCATTGGTAGAGCACTTGTCTGCTAATTGAAAGTTCAGCAATTTGAATTTAAAAGCTGTTTTGTGGGAGAAAGATGTGACACTCTGCTTTCATAAAGTTTTATAACCTTGAAAACCCAGTGGAGCAATTCTACTCTGTGCTCTGCGTCATTGTGAGTAAGAATCAACTTGATGTCAGTGGGGTTTGTTTTTTTCTGAAAAAATTTTTAAGCTGCATTTTTTTTTTTTTTCACCCTTTAGCATCTTGAAAATTGAGATGTGGGCTAATGTACCAGAATGAAAAGCCATTTGAACTGTAAGTTCAGCGGTTCAAGCTCACCTGCTGCTCCTCGGAAACCCTACACAGGGACGCTATGGGTCAGAGCCAACTTGATGGGACTTGACAACAACAGCAACTTAGTATTGTGCTATAGCATGTTGTTAAGTGCCATCAGTGGGTTCAGACTCATGCAACCCAGTATAGTTTCCGAGGCTGTAAATCATTACAGAAGCAGAAAGTCTCATCTTTGTCCCTAAGGGTGGCTGGTGTGCTCGAACCACTAACTAACTGTGTGATCACCACACTCCCTATGGCAAACAAGACAGCAATATTTTAAATTTTGGTGTACATAAAATAATGGTGTGCCTTAAAATAAGTAACAACTTAGATTAGTGAAATGTAATAGATACGTAAAGTAGAATTCTTACTATGGTGGTGGTGGTGGTTATGTGCCGTGGAGTCGGTTCCAAGAGGTTACAGTAAAACATGCTTAAATGCCTCTATTTTAAGAGACCTGAGTTTGTTTGTAATTCTACTAAATCATATCTGTAATCTTTGGTAAACCAGTTCCTTTCTCTGTTTCTCAGTTTCATTGTCTCTAAAATGAAAGATCCATATGTCAGTGGGTTTTAATCTTTTTTTTTTATTTTTAAACTGTATGAAAGGTTCCTTGATTGTCTGAACAGTTTGTTCTTAAATACTAACATAAAGGTTGGTGGTCCAAACCCACCCAATGACACTGCCAAAGAAAGTCTCAGTGATCTGTTTTGGTAAAGATTATAGCCAATAAAACCATGTGGACCAAATTAAAAAAAATAAAATGAGATATAAATTACTATAGAACGGTTCTACTTTGTACTAGTTGGGGATGGCTCTGAGCTGGAATTAAGCTGATGGTAATGGGTATGCTTTCTGTTTTGTTTTGGTTTTGCTTTTGCTATGTGTTCTAGACACTCAGAACACATTGGTAAATGTAACAGAACTCACTGTCCACATTAGGCTTACCTTCTGAGTGTAAGGCCATGGATATCACGCAGTAAATTTTATATACAGAGACTTCAGTACATATGTCAAAGGTGACATGCCTTTAAGTGAAAAGCTAGCATAAAATAGAGCAGGAAAGGGGGTATTGGATGCAACTGTGGCTGGCTAGGTTTTGAAACTGGGTGTTTAAAATAATTGAGGAGGTAACATTGGACCACGGATGTAGGGTTCTAGTTAGAACTCTGGGTAGCTAGGGTAAGGGCATTTCAGATGCAGGGAATTACCCTTGGTCCCAAGGCCTTAAGGAAGGGATGTGTCTGTCAAGTGTGAGGAAATGTGAGGTGGCCAATGTTACGTTGGGCACAGTTTGTAAAGGGGAGAAGAGTGAGAGATGCCTTCTGCAACAAAATGAAAATTAAATGCCACTTTAAAAAATGGGTTTTAGATTTCACAAACCTTAATTTTCTTTTTTTTTATTCATTGGAAATATTTACAATGATTTTTAAATTGGATGGATACATATGAAAGGATTCAAAAAGTTTGTGGAAAAATTCTATTAACTTTTAATCTCATTTTTCCACAAACTTGTGAAGCCTCTTTTTTGTCACCAATTAGTCCGTTATTTAGATCAGATGTTGGTCAGCTTTCTGTGTAAAGGGCCAGATGGTAAGTATTTAGGTTTTGCAGCTATATGGACTCTGTCATAACTCTCAGTTCTGTTGTTCTAATGCAAAAGCCGTTACCAACAATAAGTACACAAATGGCCATGGCTGTGTTCCAATAAAATTTTATTTAGAGACATTATTGTTGTGACTTTTCCCCTAACCATATAAAAAATAATCTTAGGTTTCATGCTATGTAAAACTGGGCAAAGGACTGGATTTGGTCTCTGGGTCATCGTTTTTCGTTTTGTGTTCTAGGTCAGCATTACTCAGTAAAATCATATTGTGAGCCACATAGGTCATACATGGTGTGGCACTGTAGGTTAAGCACTCAACCATAAGGTCATTTTGAATCTCAAGGACACTGGTTCAAACTCACCAGTCACTCATTGAAAACCCTATACAGGGTTGCTATGAGTCGGAACTGACTCAACAGCACTTAACAATAACAAATAGCTATGTTGAAAAAAAAAGTAAAGCTAAACAAGTGAGATTAATTTTAATAATTTTAATAATGCATTTTATTTACCCCATTATATCACATTATTATTATTCGATGTGTGGTGGTGGTAGTGATTGTGTGCCACTGAGTTAGTTTTGACTCATTGTGACCCTATATAGGGTTTCCAAGGTTGTAAGTCTTTACAGGAGTAGAAAGCCTCATCTTTCTCCCGAGGTCAGCTGGTAGATTTGAACAGCTGACCATCCCAACTATGCTACCAGTGCTCCTTATTTCAGTGTGTAGTCAATGTAAAGCATATTCCTTAGGTATTTTACTGTTTTTTCTTTGTATGAAGTTTTTAAAACCTAGTGTTTTGAACACTTAGAACAATTATATCTTAGTTCAGACTAGCCATGTTGCAAGTCCTTGGTAAACGTATATGGTGAGTGGTTACCATATTGAATATTACGTTTCTAGATACTCCTATATTTCTAGAGAAGCCATGTAGAGCAAAAGCACACTTTTGGACACACATATCAGTTCCAGGTAGGAGTTTCCTTTGAATAACATAACTATTTCCGTGATGCAGATATATTTTGTTCCATTTTGTTTTCTTTGACATATTATTACCAGGTTTGAACTAGCCCTATCATGAACTGGTTCCATCACCTTTAATGCAGGTGGTTCATTATTACTATTGAGAGGCCTGTTTATTTGATTTTGCAAAATTAGTTATCAGACTCGCAGACACGGGCAGACTCAAGGCATGGCTGGCTTACAGTTTAATTCCCCTGTCTTGAAAAAGTTCCTCCTCCAGTTCCCCTTTTACTGGGTACTATGGAGTTTACAAGGAGCTCTGGTAGCGTAGTGGTTACGAATCGGGCTGCGAACCTTAAGGTCAGCGGTTCGAAACTACCAGGTGCTCCGCAGGAGAAAGATGAGGCTTTCTACTCCCGTAAAGATTTACACCCTCGGAAACCCTATACAGGGTCGCTATGGGTCGGAACCGACTCGATGGCACATAACAACAACAACAATGGAGTTTACAATCTACCCCAAACATCATCTACTAGTCCTTGCTGGTAGCATTCTCCTTTAAAGTTAATTTCCCTCCTCCCCATGAACTTCCCTATTTCCTTGATGGGTGTATTCTTATATTAAAATTTCTAGCTGGTCAAACTAGTCACTTCCTCTCCCCTGAGCTCCTTTTGTTATGCTAGCCTGCTACCCCCAAGATCCCCCTTAGTCCTGAGGATGGATTACCCCAAGAGCTATTTCTCACTTCCCTGACTAGATACATTAGGTCCTAAACCATCCCAGTCAGAGGCCATCCAACTTGAACACCTCTGTTTCTGGGAAATCCTCAACAACAATATCACTTGTCTCATTCTTCCATTAATTCTCCCTATGTTGTCTGTCATGGGTGTGACTTCCACTCATTGGTGAAATGTGGGGCTCCTACAAAATACATCCCCCAGTAAAGTGGAAAGTATTAAAAATAAACTATGTAGAATAAGTATAATTGTCCTGCAAAGTGACAACAACTTTTTAATATTTGGAAGCAAAGGTCAGTTGGAACCACAAAGCCAGCAGTTCAAACCCACCAGCCACTCCTCAGAAACCCTATACAGGGTCTCTATGAGTATGGACTGACTCAGTGGCACTTAACAACAACAATCAAATGCCTGTTCCATCCCCACTCTGTCTTGGTTTTCTCTGATCTCAACAGTCCTGAAGAAAATATTCAGATCGTCCCTGGATATGTTCTCAGGTTTTGTCTGGGAAGATGTATGATGCAGTAGCAAGAAGTTAGATCATGAATGAGCTAGACTTGGAGTCAATGTCTAAATCATGACTTTGACTATAAATCCTGAGCATATGATAAGTAGTCAGCAAATATACCTTCCACATTGGCCTCATCATTGCTCTCTGTTGCTTCAAGCAGTTACTGAATCTCTCAGAGATTCAACATCTACCCCAGGAAAGGTGGAATGGAAATGACTTACTCATAGTGGTTCCCATGATCTGCCAAGTTTGTGAAATGCAGTCAGAAGGTGATTGCACAGATCAAGTGAGACTATGTCAGAGATCTGACATGGCCCTGGGATGCTCAGTGCCTGTGCTCAACAGCTCTCAGATGCACCACTCACTCTTTTTAAAATTTTTTTGTTGTGAACTGAGTGATCTTTTACAATGGGAGAACATCGGCTTTAAACCATCGTTTCATGGCAATTATTACAATCTCCTCCTTGTATCATCATTCAACAGTATTTGCTCCCATTCCCTCTGTTTTTATTTTTGGGAGGTGGGGGGGTGGGGTGGGTAGGGAGATGTACACAAAAACAATCAGGACTATATAATAATTTAAACAACAAAAGGGCACATTCTGCAAGCCAATGCAGATGGTTCTTGACTTATGTTCATATTCAAGAATGAAAGTATTCAAACTGTGCTTATGGCTGTCTCTCTCTCTCTATAGTACATTTCATTATCAGTGATATGTACTATGAGGAGTTCTGGTAGTGTAGTAGTTATGAATTGGGCTGCTAACCTCAAGGTTACCAGTTCTAAACTACCAGCCATTCTGCAGGAGAAAGACGAGGCTTTCTGCTCCCATAAAGATTTACAGTTTGCAGGGTATACCCTTTGGTTGGTTGATGATGCATGAAGGGGATTGTAACCATGGCAATGAAATGATGTATGATAGAATGAATGTAAAACTAGTGTTCTCTCATGTAAACTATCACATAATTCACAATAAAACATTTTTTAAAAAACCTAGAAATCAACAATAGGAAGATCAAGGAAATAAGCTGAATACATGGAAACTGAATCACACTCTGCTGAAAAGTGACTGGGTAGTAGAAGAAATTAAACATGAGCTCACAAAGTTCCTAGAAACAAATGAGAATGAAAACACAACATACTAAAATCTCTGGGACACGGCAAAAGCAGTGCTGAGAGGACAATTTATTGCAATAAATGTACACGTCCAAGAGTGTTTACATGATGAGTGTATAACCAATATTCTCCTTTATAAACTATCACTCAATTCACAATAAAAACTTATAATAATAATATAACAGTTATTATTAAAACTAAAAAAAAAAAATACCCCTAAACAAACAGTATTCGACTTAACATCAGAACTAACTTATGATGGATGTATTGAAACAGAACTTTATAAGTCAAGGACTATCTGTATAGAATTATCCATTTTAATCTAGTCTTGTGAGTTTTTATGTTGCCATAACTAATCAGTCTAATTAGATTTAATTTTTCTTTTTCTCTACTCAGAGTATTATCTTTCTCTGTGTTAATACATTTAACTAGTTCAGAGGAAAATACTGACATTACCAGATTTAAATTCACTTTGGTGTTGAAAGCCTAGATTCTTGGATCCATTGCATTTCTTTAAATGTTTTCTTTTCTTTTGCTTGCCACCACAGTTTTCTTCTGAGTTCTGTAATCTCTTATTTCTCTCTTTTGGTTTTTCTCGTATTTCTTTCTCTTCTTTCAGAGTATGATAGTCCATAGGATTTAGTGTTATATACCACATTTAATGCAAATAACATGTGCATTATATGAGTTTTGCAGACGCCCTTTTTTATGCACCACGTGTGTGCGCATTATGTGGGCACAAATTCCTTACTCTTTCTGTGTCTATATTCACATCCTTCAACAACTTGTGAACTTTAATGATTTTGATGGTCACATGTTATGTGAATTCATTTTCTCTCACTGTCTCACCTGTATTTCTAATTGCTTACAAAATATCAAAATGTGATTCTCAAACTTAACAGAATTTGAGGTCATACTATTTTTCCTTCTAACTCACTCTCTTTTTCTGTATTTCTTCATAGATTCATGTTATAGCCTTTCTTCAAGTGCATTGTGAGAAATACATGGGCCCTAAGTTTACCTGAAATAACCTTTAAAGACTTCATAGAAGAGGTATTTAAGTCATTTTAGGCTTAATAATTTAATGGCGTATACAAAAAAAAGTGACCATTTCTCACATTGTCACATTGTCTTGTAGCTGCAGTTCAGATGCAACTCAGCTGATTGGTATTGGGATTCAGGCAAAAGGAGCCGCCTCTGCCTGGGTAAGGGGATTCTAAAAACAGAGGAGAAAACAGAGCCATGATGGAACCACACTATATCTCTTAAAACTTATTTGAAAACGGCACTAAATTCTACTAACTTTCACTGATCAAAGCAAATCACACAGCAATGTCTAATGTCATTGTGGTGGGTAAGAGTTCCTCTGTAGGAGTGGGCTCAATGGAATGGGACAGCAAACATGTTTACCACAGTACAGTTTACCACAAGATGGAAAGTTTGAGCTGAATCTTTAAAAAAAGGGATGGGATTCAGTACCTGGGTGATACAGACTGTTTAATATGCTCTCTGCTGTTAACCTTAAGGTTGGAGGTTTGAGTCCATCCAGAAGTGCTTTGGGAACAATGCCTGGTGATATATTTCTGAAAAATATGCTTTTGAAAACTCTATGGAGCACAGTTCTACTCTGACACACATGGGATTGCCATGAGTTAGATGGCAATTGGTGTGGGGTTTTTGGTTTAATGGAGATCAAGGTAGACCTAGGAACCCTGGTGGCACGATGGTTACCACTTGACTGTTAACTGAAGGGTCAATGGTTCAAACCCACTGTATATCCCATATGATCAAGAGCTGCTGAGACTGAAGGAGAAAGTCCAAGTTACATTGATGGCATCAGCAAAGAACAAAGCTCTGGAAATTGTTGGAATACAAATGGAAATTTGTCAACAAACTGATGCAGCACTGGAAGCACTCACTAATCTTTGCCAAAAAATTTGGAAGACAGCCACCTGGCCAACTGATTGGAAGAGATCCATATTTGTGCCCATTCCAAAGAGAGGTGACCCAATGGAATGCAGAAATCATGGGACAATATCATTAATATCACACACAAATAAAATTTTGGTAAAGATATTTCAAACATGGCTGCAACAGTACATTGTTAGGGAACTTCCAGAGGTTCAAGCTGGATTCAGAAGAGGACATGGAATGAGAGATATCATTGCTAACATCAGATGGATCTTGGCTAAAAACAGAGAATACCAGAAAGATGTTTATCTATGCTTTATTGACTAAGCAAAGGCTTTTGATTGTGTGGTTGACAAGCTGTGGACAACATTGTGGAGAAGGAGTATTTCAGAACACTTAATTGTGCTCACAAGGAACCTTGTACATAGATCAAGAGGCAATTGTTCAAACAGAACAAGGGAACACTGAATGAAATTTTGAAACTAGGAAAGGTGTGCACCTGGGTTATAATCTTTCACCATACTTATTCAATCTGTAAGCTAGGCATATAACTAGAGAAGCTGGGTTATATGAAGAAAAATGTGGCATCAGGTTGGAGGAAGACTTATTAACAACCCGTGCTATGCAGTTGATACAACCTTGCTTGCTGAAAGTGAAGAGGACTTAAAATACTTACTGATGAAGATCAAAAACCACAGTCTTCAGTATGGGTTACATTTCAATGTAAAGAAAACAAAAATCCTCACCATTGGATCAATAAATAACACCATGGTAAGTGGAAAACAGATTGAAGTTGTCAAAGACTTCATTTTGCTCAGATCAACCATCAACACTCATGGGAACAGTAGTCAAGAAATCCAACGACATACTGCATTATGCAAATCTGCTGCACAAGACCTCTTTAAAGTGTTGAAAAGCAAAGATGTCAGTTTGAGGACTAAGGTGCACCTGACCCAAGTCATGGTATTTTCAGTAGCCTCATATGCATGTGACAGTTGGACAATGAATAAAAAAGACTTTAGAAGAATTAATGCATTTGAGTTATGGTGTTGGAGGAAAATATTAAATCTTAAAATATTACCATGGACTGCCAAAAGAACAAACAAATCTGTGTTGAAAGAAGTACAGCCAGAATGCTCCTTAGAAGCCAGGATGGCCAGACTTTATCTCTTATACTTCAGACATGGTTATCAGGAGGGACCAGTATGGAGAAGGACATCATGCTTGGTAAAGTGGAGAGTTAGCGAAAAAGAGGAAGACCTCCAAAGAGATGGATTGACACAGTGGCAGTAGCAATGGGCTCCAGTGTAGCAACAATTGTGAGGTTCTGCACCAATCTCACAACCTCACTAAGTTAGTACTGACTCAATGGCACCTAACAACAATGACAATATGTGTTGTTGTTGAAATAGAAAAATGTGGCAGCCTGCTTCTAGAAAGAAACCTTGTAGGGAAAGTTCTATTCCATCTTATTAGGTCTCTATGAGTTGGAATTGACCTGATGGCAATAAGTTTTAAGGTCGACTGACCAGTTGTAAGTGTATTACCCACGTCATCCTTTTCTTTCTCTGTCTTGTGCTAAAGCATCACAATGAATCCGTAATATGCTGTTTACTCCTTAAATATACAGGTGACCCTTGAACAGTACAGGTTTGAACTGTACAGGTCCACTTATGTGTAGGTCTTTCCCAACAAATGTATTGGACCCTTGTATAATATGGGTTGTTGTTGTTGTTGTTGTTATGTGCCGTGGAGTCGGAACCGACTCATAGCGACCCTGTACAGGGTTTCCGAGGGTGTACTTAGTCTAAAACAACTGGTGGAAGAAGGATTATCTAGAAACATTTTTAGGGAAATGGAAAAAATGTCATACAGAACTTATGGTATTTCTCTGTAAAGTTACACCGCGTGTTCCTACCTCTTCTGTCTCAACACCTTCCATCTCCTCTGCCTCTTCTGTCTCTGCTACCCCTGAGACTGGAAGACAAATCTCTCCTTTTCCGCCTCTTCCTCAGCCTTCTCCACTTGAACACGATTCATCATGTAAACAGATGATGTAAACTGATGGTATCAATAAATACAGTAATTTAAATGTATTTTCTCTTTCTTATGCTTTTCTTAATAACATTTTCTTTTCTGTAGTTTGCTTTGGTATAGTAAGACACTACTTAATACATATAATATATAAAATATTTATTAATTAACGGTTTCTGTTATTGGTAAGGCTTTTGGTCAGCAGTAGGCTATTAGTAGTTAAGTTTTGGGGGAGTCAAAAGTTGTATGCAGCTTTTCACTGTGCAGGGGGTCAATGCCCCAACATCCCTCATTAAGTACCAACTATATTACTTACATTTCTTTACAAATTAAAGATGAATGCTTACATAACTACGACTTCCAATGAAGGTAATGATGATGATTTAATAGTGTTTAATGCCAAATCTATGTTAAAATTTCTCTTGTCTTAAAAATATTTTTGTAGATTAGAATCAAGTTATCAGTTATTCCTGAATTTAGTTATAAATTGAACACAATTATAATTCAGAAAAAAAAATAGTAACTAGCTCTTTTATAAAGTCCATTTGGAAAAGAATATTCAGGAAAAAGTCAAAATGCAGTACTAGTGTGCTATGAAGCTTTTGGAATTCAAAGAGTGTGGTAGTGGTGTGAATACCCTGATACACCATTGGAGTGGAAACTAGCTAGAGTCAAGCACCTTTGGCTGAGGCTTATGATGGAGTGGCCTGCTGTTTAGGTATCTATTGGCAGCATTGAAGAAACTGTAACATTGCTTGAGCAGAGCAGAAGTCAAAGGGCCATATGACTGAGAGGCAGAGAACCAGAAAGAGGTCTGCTTGTGGGTATGGTTGAGGGGAGGCACTCCTTACTGGAAGAACTATATCCTGAGAATTATTTATCCTGAATTGTAACCTGTTAATTTCCCTAGTAAGCCTCTGTGAGTACTATGTGGCCTTGTAATGGATGATCAAACCCAGCAGAGAGACAGAGTCCTGTGGGAGGGCTGATTGGTGTCAGAACTGATAAAGAAGGCTGGAGGATGGAAGCATGTCTGACTTCTGCCTCATAGGAATCCCGCCTTGGGCTGATGTTGAGTTTGATTTTTATCCTGTCTTGTGAAGTCAGAGGAGGTCAGATACCGCCTCCATGCCCTTTTTATAATGTGTCTACTGTTATACCAGTACCAGGCTGTTTTGATAACTGTAGTTGTACAATAAATACGTTTAAAAACTGGGAAGTTTGAGAAAAGGAAATCAACAAGTCAACACAAGTACATATGTAATTTTAGCATATGATCAGGGTAGTGTCTCTTACTTGGAACATGTTGTTAGGAGGGACATCATGCTTGGTTAAGTGGATGATCAGTGAAAAAGAAGATACCCAATGAGATGTATTGGTACTGTGGCAGCAACGATGGGCTCAAACTTAACAACAATTAATGAGGATGGCTCAGGACTCAGCAGTATTTCGTTCTGTTGTGCATCAGGTCACAATGAGTTGGAACCGACTTGATGGCACCTAACAAGAGCAACAAAGGCAGTATCTCACACCAACTGAGTAAATGAGGCCATTTTAATAAATGATGTTGAGCAACTATTTATCCATTTAGAAAAATATAATGCTGAACCTCATACCATATACCAGAAAAATTCTAAATGATCATATCTCTAAAAAAAAAAAAAAAAAAAAAAAAAATTAAACCACAGGTTTACTGGATACATTTCTCTGTAACCTGGACATAGAAAAAGACTTTCTAAATTTAGCTCCAAATTCAGATGCATTACAAAAAAAGATTGACGAATTGAATGCTAGAAGCAAAGTTAAAAGACAAAAGAAATAGTTGCCACATATACCTGATATAAAGAGTTATTTTTCCTGATGTAGAAAGAAAATTTTAATTCAAGGAAGTGTGAGGGAAGCCAAATACCAAATAGAAAAAAAATAGGAAAAATGCATGGACAGGTCAAAAAGTAAGATGTAACTTATTAAAAAAAAAAAAAAAAGACCAGATTTGCTGGTCAGAAAGAGACTGGAGGAACCTGAGACTATGGCTCTTTACCACCCTTCAGGTCTGGAAAGGAACTCACCCTTGTGACCCAATTTTCAGCCAATCCATAGATAGGTATTTAGTGGGGACAACAACACTAATAAGGTATGCTCCCCATGGAATTGTCAATTATTCATAATCAAAAGGATAACATTTTCCTAAGGACAAAGTCAACTTCCAGAAGTTCAAGCGAATTCAGAAGAGGATGTGGAGCAAGGAATATCATTGCTGACATCAGATGGATCTTGGCTGAAAGCAGAGAATACCAGAAAGATGTTTACTTGTGCTTTATTGACTACACAACGGCTTTCAGTTGTGTGGATCATGAAAGCTATGGATAGCATTGCAGAGAATGAGTATTCCTGCAAGAACACTTAATTATGCTCTTGAGGAACCTGTACATAGACCAAGAGGCAATTGTTAGAACAGAATAAGGGAACACTGAATAGTTTAACATTAGCAAAGGTGTGCACCAGGGTTATATTCTTTCACCATACTTATTCAATCTGTATGCTTGGCAAATAATAGGAGAAACTGGATTATATGAAGAAAAATGTGGCATCAGGATAGGAGGAAGACTCATTAACAACCTGCCATATGCAAATTATACAACTTTGCTTGCTGAAAGTGAAGAGGACTTAAAATACTTAATGATGAAGATCAAAGACCAGTCTTTGGTATGGGTTGTACCCCAGTGTAAAGAAAACAAAAATCCTTACGACAGGTCCAATAAATAACTTCAAGATATATAGAGAAAAGATTGAAGTTGTCAAAGACTTCATTTTGTTCAGATCAACCATTAACACTCTTGGAAGCAACAGTTAAGAAATCAAGTGACGTATTACATTATGCAAATCTGTTGCACAAGACCTCTTTAAAGTGTTGAAGAGCAAAGATGTCAGTTTGAAGACAAAGGTGCACCTGACCCAAGCCATGGTATTTTCAATAACCTCATATGCATGGGAAAGTTGGACAGTTATTAAGGAAGACTGTAGAAGAATTGATGCATTTGAGCTATGGTGTTGGAGGAGAATATTAAAAGTACTTTGGGTTGTTGAAAGAAGTACAGTCAGAATGCTCCCTGGAAGCCAAGATGGCCAGACTTTGTCGCTCATACTTCAGACATGTTATCAGGAAAGACCAGTCTCTGGAGAAGGACGTCATGTTTGATATATTGGAGGGTTGGAGAAAAAGAGAAAGATTCCCAGTGAGATGGACTGGCACAGTTGCTGCAATGATGGGCACAAATGTAACAACAGTTGTGAGGTTGACACGGTACTGGGTGGTATTTCATTCTGTTGTGCATAGGGTTTCTGTGAGTCAGCACTGACTCAATGGCACCTAACAACAACAACAAGGGCAGGGTTAAGAAGGAATGAGAAGATGGATGGAATGTAAATAGAACAACAGGAAGAAGTGGTGGGATAACTGTTGTTGTATGGAAGGGATTGCAATCATTGAGATCTTTGAGATGTGTATGATTTCTTGAACTGTAAATCTTTACTCAGTTCACAATAAAAAGTTACAAAAAAAGTAAGATATAGCACTGGCTCTTAAGTGTATGAAAAGATGTTTAACTTTTAATGTGATGAATGCACATTAAAGTTCACTTAGATATATACCATTCTCACCTCTTATGTTAGCAGTATTTATAAAGGTTTTGAAAACACTTTGGCCAGGTTGCAGGAAATGCTGTTGTTGCATGCCATCGAGTTGGATCAACTCATAACGACCTGTATAGGGTTTCCAAGGAGTGGCTGGTGAGCTTGACCCGCTGACCTTGCAGTTCAAACTAACCTCACAGTCCAGCGCATTAACACACAGCACCATACCAGGACTGCATTGTTATATATAACAGATGGCAACGCAAAATGTTGTGACCATTATGGAGAAAAGCTTGACAATTAGATACATACACGTGCTTGGACTTGGCAATCCTATTACTTAGAGGAATTTACCTTAAAGATCAACCTTCAACAATATGAAATACATTTTTACAAGATTATTCATTGCATCAATATTTGTTCCTAAGAAATTGACAGTAATCTAATGCTCATATACTCGGGAACTTCAACAAGTCTGTGGAAAAGGGAGTTGAAAGATAATGGAGTTTTCCAGGAACTTTTTGGAGCACCCTCATGTAGTCAATTGGTTGAGGACATTATGTTACATGTTCCCAGTAGATTTCTACAAAGCTATAAAAATCAATAGGGACGAGACCT
Source organism: Chrysochloris asiatica (assembly GCF_000296735.1). Lineage (NCBI taxonomy): Eukaryota > Metazoa > Chordata > Mammalia > Afrosoricida > Chrysochloridae > Chrysochloris > Chrysochloris asiatica. Next base: position 1,518,933 of record NW_006408822.1, read on the forward strand.
CTGAACTGATGTGGCATGATTTCTAGCTTGTGAAAAAAAACACAAATCCATAGAATATTAAAAAGAGAGAGAAGAAAATTACAAATCTAACTTCTAGAGTTAATAGAGGAAGTTTGCAGAGTTTCAGGGTATTACTCAACAAACCAAAAATCAGGTGGGTATTTTATACACCTGCAATGATAAGTCTGAATGAGAAATTAGGGAAACAATTCAATTTATAATAGCATCTAAGAGAATAAGACACCTAGAAATAAATTTAACCAGGGATGTGAAGGACTTTTATGATAAAAATTATTGCAAGACTTATTATTGATAAGCTGTCAATACTACCTAAAGCAACCTATAATTCAATAATTCTAATCTAATAGCCTTCCTTACAGAAATGGATTAACCAATCCTCAACTTTATATAGAATGGCAACAGGCCCCTGACTAGCTAAAGCAGTATTGAAAAAGAGCAAAAGGAGGACTCAAACGCCCCAATTTTTAAACATACTATACAAGGAGCTCTGGTAGCATAGTGGTTACGAATCAGGCTGCTAACCTTAGGGACAGCAGTTTAAAACAACCCATTGTTCTGCGGGAGAAAGATGAGGCTTTCTGCTCCTGTAAAGATTTACAGCCTCAGAAACCCTGTACAGGGTCGCTATGAGTCGGAACCGACTCCACAGCACATAACTACCACCACCATACAGCAACAGTTATCAAAACAACCTGGCACTGGTAAAAAACAATAGATGCATTATAAAAAGAGCATAGAGGCAGCATCTGACCTTCTCTGACTTCACAAGGGGTAACAAAAATCAAATTCAACATCAACCCAAGACGGGATTCCTATGAGGTAGAAGTCAGACATGCTTCCAACCTCCAGCCTCCAACTTTCTTTACCAGAAGATATTCAGATGGCCACCAAACACATGAAAATATGCTCAATATCATTAGCTTTTAGAGATACACAAGTCAAAACCACAGTGAGATACCACTCCAATTAGGATGGCTGAGATAAAAAAGCAAACAAAACAAATGTGCATAAAGATATAGGGAAACTGCAACCCTTATCTATTTACTGGTTAAAATGCAAAATGGTACAGCCATTCTGCAAAGTAGTATGTTGGCTTCTCAAAAAATAGAACTACCATATGACCTAGCAGTTGCATTTTTTGGTAGTATTGGTATGTAAAATGTTGCAAGAAATGTAAATGCCCATCAATTGATAAACAGATAAATAGGATGTAGTATATACATATAATGAAGAGCTCTGGTAGCTTAGTGGTTACAAACTGGGTTGCGAACCGCAAGGTCAACAGTTTGAAACTACCAGCTGTTCCGTGGGAGAAAGATGAGGCGTTCTGCTCCCATAAAGATTTACAGCCTCGGAAGCCCTGTACAAGGTTGCTATGAGTTGGAACCGACTCCATGGCACACAGCCACCATCATATGAAATACATTTTTACAAGATTATTCATTGCATCAGTATTTGTTCCTAAAAAATTGACAATAATCTAATGCACATACACTAGGGGACTTCAAAAAGTTTGTGGAAAAGGGAGTTGAAAGATAATGGAGCTTTATACATATAATGAAATACATATAATGAAATACTACTCAGTCAGTAAGAGAAATGAAATCTTCATGTTGTTATTATTAAGTGCTGTTGAGTTGGTTATGACTCATAGTCACCCTGTATGTACAGGGTTTCTAAGGCTATAAATTTTTGTGGGAGCAGAAAGCCTCATCTTTCTCCTGCAGAGTGGCTAGTGGGCTTGGAACTGCCAACCTTGTAATTTCAGTCCAGTGCTTATCCTATAGAGCCATAGGGATAGAGGTTGAAGACATTATACTGAGTGAAATAAGTCCGTCTTAAATGAAAAATATTGTATGAGTACACTTACATAGAAAAGTAAGGAAAGAAATTTATAGAGGCCAAAGTTTATTAGTTATTGCCAAGGACGGGGGGGAGGGGGAGAAGTGAATGTATAATGAAATCAACTACAAAGCAAAAAGAGGGACTAGTATAGATACAGAACATCCAAATAGCAAGAAAGATTAAGTAGATTTCAAGATAAAACAGACTGTTTTAAGCCAGGAAAAAATGTATAAATTACAAGGCAACCACAATGAAAAATAACACACTCGCACATCAAAATTTTTAAAAAGGGGGAAATCAGAAAGTTTTAGTAAATATTGGAGTCCTGGTGTGATGCTGGACTGCAAGGTCAGTTTGAACCCTATACAGGGTCACTATGAGTCAGAACCGACTCCATGGCACACAACCACCACCAGCATCATGACACTTAGCAACGACCCAACAGAAATGAAAATGAAAGAAAATCCTCAAACAAAAGGTACTCAGCCTAGAAAATTATATGGAACAAAGAATCCAGCAGCACTGCACCACACACACACACACACCACAAAGAAAAACAACAGCAATCAATTCATACCTCCTGATAATTATACTGTATGTAAAGGGACTGAATGTACCAGTCAAGAGACATAATGAACAGAATGGATAAAAAGCAGGATCCTTCAATATGCTGTCTATAAGAGACATCTCAAAAAGATGGAGTCAGCCTAAATGCCCATCTACAGAAGAATGGTTAAACAAACTTTGGTACATACACACAATGGAATACTACAAAATGTTGAAGAATAGTGATGAATCTGTGAAACACCTCACAACATGGTTGAACCTGGTGGGCATTATGCTGAGTGAAATTAGTCAATGACAAAAGGACAAACATTGTTTGAGGCCAATTTTGTAAAAAGTTAAAAAAATGTTTTCTTGATAAAAGAAACAATCTATGATGGTTACAGGGGGTGGGAGAGGAAAAATTATTCATGGGCTAGAGTATAGACATGTTAACAGTAGGGCAGGCATTGTACAAGAGGGAGGCTAGTAGAGGAAAGATGAAGGTAGCGGAAGACACAGGAAGGAATGCAGTAGTTAGAGTGAATAGAGAAAAATACTGACAACTATTGGTATGTGGAAGGGATTTGAATCATGTAATGAAGCAGAGTATATGATTTGTTGAATGTAAAACTGATAATCTGCTCTGTAAACCTTCACTCAATTCACAATAAAAAGTTGAAAGGGAAAAAATAAACCACACACACAGAGAACCCTGGAAAGAAAATAAGAAAACCAAAATTATTAGTAGAAAACAATTTGTGTTGTATATATTATCAAGTACAAGTGTGGCCATAAGATAGTTGTTAGTTGTCAAGTCAATTCTGAATCATTGTGATCCCATAGGGGTTTCAGAACTGTGATCTTTAGAAAGCAGATCATAAAGGCTATGTTCTGATCTATCAACCTTTTGGCTAGTTGTTGAACATTTAATTGGGCCACCCAGGCACTATTGCAAGCCAGAACAACTCAGGCAACCCCACTATGGCTACTCTAACAGAAAACTTTCTCTTTTCAGCAGAATCGAAGCCAGAAATCTACCCCAGTTCCTCCTGCCTTCTGGCGTTCCCCTGTCAGCAATTCCTCAGCCAGCACATGCTTCAAATCTTCCCAGGCTTCTGTGCAGACAACCACTTCCAGCCAGGGGATTCCAGCCCAGGGCATCAGAAGCAGCCGGAGCAGCAGGATTGGGAGCCAAGCTGCTGGAGTGAAAACACAGAAGGTCAAGAGACAGAAGATGTCTCCAAACCCTCGTGTGGGAGCACAGGGGGCAGAGAGCCCTGGGGGACACTCTCCAGCCCTGCCCAAAGTCAGTCAGCAAGCCCTAGAGGAGGCAGCACAGTGGGAGGACTAGAGCCCAGCTCAGCCCCAAGGGGGAACTCTGAGGAATTACCAACCTCAGGATTTGGAGCAGTCAGCTATGGAGAGGATAGATCAGACTGTGGGCTGAAACCAAACTTCTTCACAAACCAGAGGTCCCTCTTCCGGGAGAAGCCCTATGTTTGTAGTGAGTGTAGGCGAGGCTTTAGCCACAAGTCAGATTTCATCAGACACCAGAGGACACGCTCAGGTGAGAAGCCTCATGTTTGCAGTGTGTGTGGCCAAGGTTTTATCCAGGAATCAAATCTCCTTATGCACCAGGGGACACACTCAAAGGAGAGGCCCTATGGGTGCCTGGAGTGTAGGCGAGACTTTAATGAAAAATTAAATCTCATCAGGCGCTGGAAGACACACTTAGGTAAGACACCTTCCTTGTACCTGGAGTGTGGACATGGCTTTAGCCAGGAATCAAGCCTCCTTATGCATCAGAGGATACACTCAGGGGAGAAACCATATTTGTGCAAGGAGTGTGGGCGGGGCTTTAACCGGAAATCACGTCTCCTTATACACGAAAGGACACACTCTGGGGTGAAGCCATATATATGTGAAGAGTGTGGGCGAAGCTTTAGTCACAAGTCAACTCTCAAGAGACACCAGAGCACACACTCAGACGAGAATCCTTACATGTGTTTGGAGTGTGGCCGATGCTTTACCCAGAAATCTGCCCTCCTTATGCACCAAAGAACACACACCGGGGAGAGGCCTTATGTTTGCAGTGAGTGTGGCCGAGGCTTTACCCAGAAGTCCGGTCTTCTTTATCACCAGAAGACACATTCTAGGGTGAAGCCACATGTGTGCAAAGAGTGTGGACGAGGCTTTAGCCAGAAATCAACTCTTGTCAGACACCAGCAGACACACTCAGGTGAGAAACTTTACATGTGTCTAGAGTGTAGACGAGGTTTTACTGAAGAATCAAGTCTCCTTAAACACCAGAGGACACACTCAGGGGAAAAGCCATATGTGTGCAAGGAGTGTGGACGAGGCTTTAATTGGAAATCACATCTCCTTATACATCAGAGGACACACTCAGGAGAGAAGCCATATGTGTGTGAAGAGTGTGGGCGAGGCTTCAGCCACAAGTCAACTCTTATTAGACACCAGAACACACATTCAGGTGAGAAACCTTATGTATGCCTGGAGTGTGGCTGAGGCTTTCGCCAGGAACCAAGCCTCCTTATACACCAGAAGACACACTTAGGTGAGAAACCTTATGGGTTCAAGGAATGTTCGAGAGGCTTTAACCAGAAATCACTTCAGGGAAGATGCTACCTGTGTGCAAGTAGTATGGACAAGGCTTTAACTACAGGTCAGATTTCATCAGACACCAGAGGACATACTCAGATGAGAAACCTTATGTGTGTGTAGAATGTACACGAGGTTTTAGACAGAGGTCAGACATCAGAAGACACACAGAGATAAGAAGTCTTATGTTTACAGTGAGTGTGGCTGAGGCTTTAACTGTAAGTCACGCCTTCTGATGCACCAGAGAACACAGGGTAGAGGCCATATGTGTGCAAGGACTGTAGACCTGGCTTTAACCAGAAATCAAATCTCATCAGACACCTGAAAATACACTCAGATGAGAAGTCTTATGTTTGCAGTGAGTGTGGACAAGGCTTTAACCACAAGTCATCTCTTACTACACACCAGAACACACACGCAATTGAGAAACCTTTTGTGTGTCTGGAATGTGGCTGAGACTTTAGTCAAAAGTCAGGCCTCCTCTTCCACTTGGGGACATACTCAGGGGAGAAGCCACACATGTGCAAGGAGTGTGGGTGAGGCTTTAGCTGTAAGCAAAGCCTCATTAGACATCAACACACTCATTCAGGAGAAGCCCTATGTTTGTAGTGAGTATGGGCAAGATTTAGTCTGAAGTCAGACTTATCAGAATCAGAAGATGTGCTCAGATGAGAACTATTCTTTTTGAAGTGAGTAGCCAAGACTTTAACTGTAAGTTACTCTTCACAATCAGAGAACACACGGTAGAAGCTCTGTGTGTGCAAGGAAGATCTGCAAGAATTTTAGGGAAAGACACACTTTGTTAAACACCAGAGAACAGCGATTTTGGAGGGAGGAGTATTTTGTGGGCTGGAGAAGGTAAGGTGCTTTAAAAGTAATACCTCCTCTTGCACCAGAGAACAGGCTTGGGAGAAGAGCTGTGTGGACAGGTCAGTGGATGAACACTATGCCAGTGTCCCCTCCTCAACTGACTGCAGAAGACAAAGTTTGCTACCCCAAATCACTACTTCAACTACGTCTGAGAGCATTTCAGGAGTTTTCTGACTACTTATACTCTGTATGAGGGTGAAGGTGTCAGTAGTAACTAACTAGATGAGTTTTTCCACATTTTGTAACCAAATGGAATGGAAAATTAGAAGGCTTTGTTTAAGTAATGTAAGAATGGTTGCTTTTTTTCTACATACTTTGTTGTCCATTTGTTGTAGTAAAGCATTTCTAGTAAACTGTAACTCAGGTTGTGTTACTCATCTACCCTGAAAGGAACATGGAATTCTAATTCACAATCCATGTTTCTTGAATGAATTCAACCCAAAAGAAAAAATTATCAGAGAATCTGATTTGTTGCATCAGAGGGGAGTGATCTAGGATTTGGAGACAGATGGCAGGTGAAGGGAGGTAATGCCCCACATCTACAGGAGCTGGATTACTTCTCCTAACTGATCACTGCTGTCTGTAACTGTGTTCTTCAGTTGGCTTTAGTGACAGCTCTCTTCCCTGGAGTTTTTTTTTTTTTTCATTACAATGAATCTTTACTTTTAAGTGATTACATGTACATTAATACAATCAACAAGTTCTTCTTTTCTAAGATCTAGCAGTTTCTGTTGAGACACTAAAAATAGCCCAAGCTAGACTACTACAGGTATCCTCCACTCTGAGAAAGTTTGATCAATGACACTTTACATTTGCAAATACCTACATCAGTGCCTATTTTCACTTAAAAGAAAGAAATCAAAAAAGGATTTTTGCTTTTATTTATTTATTTTAAATAAATAGGGGAAGCAAAACTGGCAGTGTTTTCCAGTCAGCCCTTCACTAGACAGCATGTACCCCAATCAGCATAGTGGCACCACCAAGCCCCTACCCTGAGAACCACACTCAGCAGCTTCTCAGCATCAATCCAGCACAGTTTTGGTCTGTAGAGGTGAACACTACGTTTGTGTGATTTTAGGTTTTCTGGGTACAATTTGGTAGACTATTTTTGAGGGGGTCTGGGAAGGCTCAAAAAGTTTTCCCATATAAATTATTAATAATTGTCTCTTCTGTTTATGCCATCTCAGTTTATGAAAGTTTCACAGGAACACTCTACTTTTGGAAAGTGGAGGAAATCTGTATTTATCATTCTAATCCTTAAACGAAGAATTCTTTTTAAGGCTGGCTGCTGTTCAAACAAGTTACAAAATAGCTACTTACTACTTTTTCATTGATAAAGCCCCTGACCTTCAAGAAAGCTTTAGGGAAATGAAATATTTAACCCATTTGTTTCTTAAAGAAATTTTTTAATCCTAAATATCTAATAAAGAAAAGTCATATGGCTATATATGTTGCTTCAGCTAAAAAGCATAGGAAAAGTGTATACCCATTAAATGTGTACGAAATACGAGGTAAAGGGATGAGATCTCTGGATAAACTCTAAGTCTATACAAAGTACTAGGTTTGCTCCTCTGCAAAAAGTGAAGGATCCTAACATAACATACAGGAAAATGTAATGCTGTCTCACAAGAGTAAAAACTCTAGCTTTGCTAAAGCTTCTTATTCCATGTGACAACATCTAAAATGCCAATCCATGGAACAGATGTGTTCTTCTTCCCTATCCATTGAAGCAGTAGTTTTCACGGATTTCTGGTCGGATTTTAGAGACAAAGTTCAAGAGCTTATCCAGGACGTCATCCCTGTTCTGCCAGAAGTAGGTGTGGAGGACAGTCATCTTCTCCTGGGTCTCCTTCTCCACTTCAGTGCTGCAGCTGCCATGAGATCCCAGAGCCACAGCTTCCTTGGCCTTGAACTCATTCTCCCTTTGCAGGCAGTACTGTTCAATTTCAGCCTGCGCTGCTGCTTTGGCCTGCTGCACTCTCCGGTTCTTTCAGTTATCAAAAGAAATAAATGGCTCACAAAATGGTGGAAGCTGGCCAGTCCCAAATCTGTAGTTCAGAGATCGGTCTGGAGGATTCTTCTCACCTATGTAGTCTCAGGAGCTGAGGAACCCAAAAAGCTCACTGGTGTTCCTTGATACTTTCTAATATCTATTCAGGTGTCCTGACTCTTTCTCCACCCATAGAAGTATTGCTGTTTCCTTATGCTCCATTCTCATTCCTAGCTCCAGGGTCCTTTTAACTACCCACTTACCCTTGCCTTGAAATCAGCTATACAGAGCCTTCCAGATTCCAGGGTCAGATCCTGAAACTATGCTGAACCGGTTCTCCAGTCTTATTGCTTTGGGCCTCTTGGCTATTTTCCATGTCAGGACAGCAATGAGAGTTCAAAAGACGCCTAAATACATAATACCTGGTGTAAGGACCTTTATCCATGTTCCCTCTGACTCTAGGACCCAGTTCTGCTAGCAACACTCCCATATCTTCCTAGTAACTGCCATATCACCTCCGCTGTTTTTCATCCCAATGACCTGGCCCCTTAGCCACAGCCCTCTCTAATGTTCCTTTCCTTAGGAGCCCAAATGGCCAAGATTTTCATGATCCTGCGTGTCTGGCTCTTCCGTAGTGTCCTAGGGCAGTAACTATTTACTGGAGAGGGCTTGCTTAGCCAAACTGTTGGCCCAGTTGGGGTTTGTTTGTCAGGTAAACAGAATGAATATCAGACTTTGAGAATCAGATAAAGCAGAGTGTTTTTGACATCCCATCAAAGCAGGACATGGGAAAGTGTCAGGGAGTGTCTGACCCCACAGCCTCTACCTGTTCTCCCTGACCTTGAAGTCAGCTTTCCAGAGGACCCTGAGTTCGTTCAGGTGGGGACAGATGAGGAGTGCACCTGGAAGTGTGGGCCTCCATCTTTTGCCATTTTTGTTCTAATATCACCCCATAAGACCAACGCACTGTGTTTGGTCAGAACTGGGACACAAAAGGAATGTTTGTATGGATATGTAATCTCTAGGGGCTTGAGGAGGGAGGTTTCCAGGTAACCCAAGTCTCCTTTGCTGCCGATGAATAATAAATGCAGTCAAGAAAACCTTGCTTGAGATAAAAAGCATGGAAATAAAGGCCACTGGATATAGAAGATTAAAAGGTGACTAGAGAACCCAGGACTAGAGAAAGGAGATTTGAAATTCTTAGTGCATAAGTAGTATATTAAAGTCCTGAGACTGAATAAGGTTCATTTATTCGTTCAGCAAATTTGTATTGTCTTTATTTTGTGCTTAGCATTGTTCTAGGCACTACAGCTATGGACATTACATGAAAACTCTTACCCTCATGGAGTTTATGTTCTAGTGGTGGTTGAGAATGACAATAATAACAATAAGAAAAATACATAGTGTTTCCAGTTGTTGTGGAGCTGATTCCTAGTCATAGTGACTTTTATTTAAGGATGGAGTAGCCTTACAGCATAGTTTCCAATGTTATAATTTTTCTGGACGCTGACTGCTACACCTTTCTCTTACAGAGTACCACCAAGCCATCTTTCACAGTGTTTGTTTTGTCGTTAAGTGCTGTCGAATAGGTTCTCACTCCTAGCGGCCCTTTTTAGGGTATCCAAGGAACAACTGGTAGGTTTGAACTGCCTACCTTGTGGTTTTCAGTCTAGTGCTGATTCTACAGTGCCACATCAGGAAACCATGTAGTGTTTGGATGACAATAAATGACAAGGAGAAAAATAAAGCAGGGATATGGGCTGGGTGCATGAGAATGTTGCAGTTTTATCAGAGAAATCCTTGCTACGGAAAGGGTATTTTAATGAAGTTTTGAAGGAACTGAGGACGTGAGCCATGCACACACCTAGGGGAAGAGGCAGCTGGAACAGCAAATGCAAAAGTCCTAGGTCAGAATTACACCGGTAGGCTCACAGAATAGCAGGGGGACAGTGTGGCTGGACAGAAGCGAGCAGGGAGAGTGGTGGGAGGTGGACAGGGTTGTATTGAAGCACAGCAGCAGACTGCAAGGGGTTAACTCTGAAGACCAAATTATTTTCTGTCTTGACATTTGTTGAAACCATGTGTTTTCAATATGAAGATCTTTTGAATGCAATGAAGAAAATTTTTTCAGGTAATAATGGATTTTTATACAATTTTTGTTAAGTTGATTTTGACCCATAGCAACCCTATGTAAGATTTCCAAGAAGCATCTGGTGAGTTTGAACCAATGACCTTATGGTTCAAACTGACCTTGTGGTCGAGTGCTTATCCGCTTCGCCACACTAGGATAAATATTTCATGAGCTGTCTCTGGTATTAGTGTAATAAAGTCATTTTTTTCAGATTCACACAGTAATACAGCTTCCTCCCTCCTCAACCCACTTCCCTCACATATCAGATGCCAACATGTAATAAAAATGAGTTAGGTGCTTCCTGAGAAGAAAATTGGTGGGCACGCATACATAGGGAAGGTACTGAAAGTGTATTTTAGACAAAACTCAAAGGATGGTGCTAATGGTACCCAGAAACCATGCCATAAAGTAGTGGTGCCCAGAAATCAAGCACTCAAGCACACTCAACAGAACACAACCATCATCACCACCACCACCTGTTGAGAGATAGCAACTATGTCCACACAGCCCAGCCACAGTTGTACCTCCTGCAGCCCACCCATTGGTCCAGGACCAGTACTGTCTACTCTTTTTTTTTTTTTTTCGCTGTCTACTCTTGTACCATCTGGTCGATGACAGCAAGTGAACAACACCAGCCAAACCCACCCTCATCTGTGTTACTTCAACAGTGGACAGAGAACTGTGCACACATTCCTATTCTCTTATTACACACAGAAGTAGACAGGTGATGGATGCCTAAGAACATACCAACATAAAATCACCAATTAATACAAATAGCAGTTTTTTACACAAAGATGCAGTCAGTTTAGGTAGCAGTGGTGGAAATCCAGCTGTTGAGTGGCCTCGAGGTGAAGCAGGTAGGAGTTGGATTCATCAGAACAGCCACCAAGGTGAGGGTTCATGGGCTGACAGCTTAGGAGCTTCTTCTATGTTTGTTGTAACTTGGGAATGGTGCCTGACTGGGGAGGAACCTTTGGTTGGAGTTGCTCAAGGTGATGAAGGCCCCAGTTGCTCTATCTGGTCAGAGGGGGCCCATGCCTTTCCATGATGTGGAGGAAGGAAAGACTGGAATCAAGGACCCAGGTCACTTGGTAGGGGTGAGGGTAGAATCAGGTCTCCTGACAGGGTTGTAGCCCCAGTTACTGGGAGCTGGTAGACAATAAGTAAACTGAGTAGATGTATATCTAGGGTTTTGGAACAAACCTTTAGTACCATAGGACTGCCTGCATGGTCCCAAGGAAAGGCTCAGACATGATGTTTGGTTTGGTTGGCCATGGGTTACAGTGGGAGCCCTAACTCCATCTTGAGTCTTTACATAAATTCAGCCTCCCTTAGTGCATTCTGACCACAAATTAGCAATGTAAAAAGGTTTGCCCTCAGGCAGAATGTGTTTGAAAATACAATGGTGTGTCAAAAATTATCTGCATTCCAGTTACATTAAAATGCCCGCCCATCCACGTCCACAGCTGATGACAACATTGAGTGTAGATGTGAAATGATTCTGTCAAATAGATGAGTAACAGTGGATTTGTGGCAAATCATTTGCAAATCATCCATGGCTCTGCCTATGAAATAATCCATGGCAGACTTGGGTTTCAAAAGTTTGTGCAAGACGGGTATCAAAACAACTCATGGAAGAGCAGAACCAGAAGCGTTTGGACCTCTGCAAATAAAATTTGTGCTTATACGCAAAGGAAAGTAAAAATGTCTTTAAAAAATCATTACTGGTGATGGGATGTGGATTCATCACAACGAGCCTAACAATAAATGGCAGTGTATGGAATGGAAACATCCCTAATCGCCGACTAAGAAAAATTTCAAAAGTCAACCATCAGCTGGAAAAATGATGCTTACGGTTTTCTGGGATTTTCCAGGGCCAGTATTAGAACACTCTCAGGAAAGAAGTTCAATAATCAATAATGCTCACTACAGTGAGATGCTCACTGTAGAGTTGAAGCCTAAACTTCAGATTGAACTCTGAGGGCTGCTATCCAAGGGCATTGTGATCTTGCATGACAGTGCAAAGCTGCACACCTCTGCTCACACTGTTGACACTCTGCAAAAATTTTGTTTTGAGGTGTTAAAGCATCCTCCCTATAGTCCTGATTTTGCTCTATCAGACTTTCACCCGTTTAGTCCCCTAAAAACAGGTTACAACTCAAGGTCAGAAATGTTCAGGGCACAGTTCTACCAGTCAGGACAGCCTCCCTTCTGCTGTGCCCTGCACAGCAATGTTACAGAACTCTTTTAGGGTTGCCGATAATGCCCAAAGGATACTCCACTATAAGCCTTGGCCCAAAGACACTAAAATCTAGCTCCATGAGTCAACAAACCTAGCTCCCCAATTAAGTGCCTGGAGGTACCCTATTCTGCAAGCAAGTGTCCTGTCCAATGTCACTCAACTTTACTTGCTCTGTAGGTTGGGAAGCCCACTGCTCTGTCTGGTGCTCTGGCTCTTGATTCTGCTGCAGACACTCCTCTGCTGCTTCTCTAGTATCACAGCATCTGTCCCTGGGTCAATGAGGTGCAATGTGCAGGGATACCAGGGTCCAAAGGACATACTTCACTCCTGGCTTTTCCTTGTGGGTAGTGAGACCCTCTCAATCCTGCTGAGACAGATCATTTTATACACATTGGAGTTCCAAGTTTTTATCATCCCAAAGAATTGTTAACTGCTCACAACTGAATCTTATAATTCTATCAGCTTCTTCTCCCACCTTCCGTTACCCAAACCCAATAGGGCAAAAATGTTCGGTGGAGTCACAAAGACTATGGGTAGAAGAGCCAATGAAATAATTCATTGCATGGTACTGTACAAGGGTCATAATGATACCTGTCGCTTCCTTTTTATGCATCTTAAAATTATGTCTTCAGAGGAAATCTGACCTCATCTTCAGTCACTCTTTTTGGGGGTGGTATTCCAAATGGTTCATCCAATATGACATTGTCTTGCACTTAGACTAATTTGGTATCACAGAAGCAGAGTATAAAAGACAGTTTTATGATGGTGCTCAAAGAATTTCCATGGAAATTCATGATAATAGATGGCAAATATATGTTTGTTGTTAAGGGCCGTCAAGTTGGTTCCGACCCATAGCAACCTTGTATAGGGTTTCCGAGGAGTAGCTGGTGAACTTGAACTGCTGACCTTGCAGTTCAAATGGCTTTGCAGTCTGGTGCATTAACCTACAGCACCACACCAGGACTCCAAAGATATGTTGTTGTTGTTGTGAAGTGCCATCAAGTTGATCCTGACCCATAGTAAACCTGTATAGGGCTGCCAAGGAGCAGCTGATGAGTTTGAACCACCCACCTTGCAGTTCAAACGACTTTGCAGTCTGACGCATTAGCCCACAGTGCCACACCAGGACTCCAGATGTGGCCAGAATATGCTAGGGTATCCTAAATAATTTTGGTAGTGGTGGTGTGCCATGGAGTCAGTTCTGACTCATGGCGCTCCTGTACAGGATTTCTGAGGCTGTAAATCTTTACAGGTCAGAAAGCCTCATTTTTCTCCCGCAGAATGGCCGGTAGTTTTGAACTGCTGACCTTAAGGTTAGCAGCCTGGCTTGTAACTACTACACTTCCAGATCTCCTTTAAATAATTTTAATACATTTTAAATTAACCAAAATGACTGACATAGCTTTGATTTGTATCCCGTTATGTCTGTCTTCAAGAAAATGACTCATGACTTTGGGAGGTTAACTAGGGAAGAACAGTTTGCTCTTGAGACACTTAGAATATTTTAAATAGACCTCCAACAGGAGGAGTCTGCACTGTATTATGTTACTAATAAAGTTTCTGGTTTTTAAAAACATACTCTTATTTTATTTTTGTTTATAAAATTTTACTAATTTCAAAAACTATTATTGTGAGTTGAATGAAGGTTTACAGATCACCAGTTTGAAATTAAACAAATCATCACTCCATTCCATCTCAATAACTGCAATGTAACATCACCTATCCCACTGCCTCCCTGTGATTCCCATCTCCGTCCCTCCTTCTCTCCCAACCCTTCTGAACTTTGTCTTAAGATCAATGCTGATTTTTTAAAATGTTTTATTGTGAATTATTTGATAGTTTACATGGAAGAACATTAGTTTTACATTCATCCTATCGTATATCGTTTCATTGCCATGGTTACAATCCCCTCCATACATCATCAACCAACCAAAGGGTATATCCTATAAGCCTGCCCCGCTACACTCCTGACCCCCTAGTCATCAGCACACAGCCCATCTCCCTCTCAGTGTCTTAAGTCCCCAATTGCTCCATCTCTCCACGTCATAATCTCTGCCTCCATCTCAGGCATCACTGCTTCTCTGGGTAGGGTCTCGCTCTCTGCTCTTTTCCCTTCATGGTCTCAGGGATCTCTGCTCCTAGACTGTGAAGTTAATCACTCCCCTCCTTGCTACAAAACGTCTACCTTTACATTTATAACCCTCACAATCAGTCCTGATAACAATTATTCACTAGTGTATCACAAGAGACCTATCTGCATTTCCTTTCATCAGCCTCTCTTAGACAGTTTGTATACTGCTCAGTGGAGATTCTACCTTCCTCCACGCCATCCGGATCTAGGTTCCCTCTTAAAAGCTTGTAAGCCAGTCACTTCTTGCCTTTGAAGTCCCCCCATTTTGGGTAGCCAGTGTCCAAGTTGCCCATCCCTGTCTAATCTGTGTACTGAGGGGATGGGAATGATCCTTGCTGCAAAGCTCTTTTGAGCTACTGAATCCATAGGTGTAGGTCAAGTTCATGAAATTGTATCAGATTACTCTTTTGTTCCTCTTCTTTCTTCTTTTAGTTAAGCTCTGATCATCCAGTCATTGAAGCCAGGTCAAGTGGATATTATCTGCAAGTGTGGGTGTTCTCGTTCATATGCCCTCTCTTCTTATTAGCTGGATGCTTCACTCTCCACTCTAGTCCTCTGTGGCTATGTCTCTGACTCTGGGCCCAAGAGTCCCCAGGTCTTGCAACACTGCTAGCCAACCAGGTCTCTACCCCGGTTCACAGGAGTCTATCAAACGCTGTAGGGCTTAGCTCACAACTTCATTGCTGTTTTTCCCTCATTTCCCCTTATTGGTGGCAAACGTGGTCACCAATCAGAGCATGTATTCCCACTGAGTCTTAGTCTTGGAAGGGGGTTTACTCTGAGCGGACCTGACCACTTGCCTTGATTTCTCCTGGGTGAGCAACTTGCTTGTTCTTGTAGTAACAGTCGGTCTGCCTATATTGTTTTGAATTTTTCCTGTAGGTCTTTCTTTCAAGAAGTATCTTCTGTTCTTCTAGCTGCTCCAGGCTGGTCTGCCTGTCCTTTCAAGAGAAAATTTCCCACCTCTGAAGATTCTGGATGCTGTTCAGGATTCCACCTATAGTCTTATATAATGCAGAGGCTCTGCAAGAAGCCTCCTTCACTGGGCACGTTGTAGCCCCATTTTAGGTATTCCAATCAGTTATAGGCAGAAGACAGACTTACAAGCTTTCTGTGGTGTTATTTATGGCTATTCCTTTCTCTCCCCTTCCAGTGTCTATTTTATAACGTAATGCAAGGAAAACCAAGATTCAGAAGACAACCAAGCATCTTAACATTATTTCCCCCACTTGTCCCTATTCCAACCATGTCTCAATATCTGCATCCCAGAACCCTGTTGTTCCAAGGTTGTGCATACATCATTATTTACCTCTGTCCCACTAAGCCCATGCAAACCTGCCTAATTGTTCTCCCATCTGCTTTGTTCTTCCATTCCCCTCTCCCTTCTTGTATATTGCCCCCTCCCCAGCACCCAAACTATCCTGTATCTATTCCCTGCCTTGTGCTCCACCTTCCCCTCACTCCCCTCACTCCACTCCCCACATCCCAGCAACCATCAATGCTGACTTTTAAAAAAAATCTTTAAATGGTTGATCATTCTATGGCGAGTGTCGTTTCCCCTTTATATACCTATCTATTTCTTGGCTGAAAATTGAGCCACAGAGATGTAGCCATATCTTTTTAGCTGAATTTCTTGTCTTTCACTTTGGGTGATTCAGACCTCATGCCTTAATCTATCTAGATTTTAGATGTCTTTGCACAGTTTCACAGCATTTTTCATAGGTGACAGAGGCTTGATTCCTAAGGCTTGCCCAATTTCACCTAAAATATGTGCTGGAGGAGACATCAAAAGGACTCAGTTGGAACCCCAGTAAAATAAAACGGAACTTTCTTGCCAATCAATAAGTTGCTGAACTAGAAGATGTTAAACCTTAGACACATTTATTACACATTAAAGGAACTAAAACACTTGTTTGGACTTAAAGCTAAAAAGCTGTTAGTGGGCAGAAGCCGAGGACAACTTTTCCAAGGTCCTAGGTTTTGAGGTCACTGGGCTTTGTTCAAACCTTTACTGTTTTTGCGATAGCCTGACACTGGCAACTTAGGTGTATTGACTAGTGTCTTTGCTATCTAGTGCTGCTATAACAGACATACCACAAGTGTACAACTTTAACAAACAGAAGTTTATTCTCTCATAGGTTAGGAGGCTAGAAGTCCAAGCTCAGAGTGGGAAGACTTTCTCCTTATCGGCTCTTGGGAAAGATAATGGTTTATTTCCAGCAAGTGTAAGCCTAACATCCCTTGGAGTTCTCCAAAGATTGATGTCTTGGCATTAATCTTTCCCTGGATCTAGAAGCTTCTCAGTGCAGGGAGTCCAGGTCCAAAGGATATACCCTACTCCTGGCTCTTCTTTCTTGGTTATAGTAAGTCCCTCTCACACTGTTCACTTCTGAAAGAGATTGAGGCAAGATACAACCGAATCCTGTAGGTTGTATCTGACCTCATTAACATAAATAGAAGTGACGATTTACAACACATCATATCAGAGCTGATCACAACAGATCACATCATGGGGGTCATTGCATCATATTAGATCTCCTCCTCATGGTGGTAAGAATCTACATCATAACTGCTAAACCACTGAGAATCCTAACTATCACAACTGGTAAAAATTTTCCATAGAGACTATTGGTATATTTTCTATCATCATATTCTTAGGAGCATGGTGGCTCTATAATATAAGCACTGGACTGACAACCACAAGGTTGGCCTAGCAGCTCCTTCTTGGGAAGTAAATGAGACTTTTTGCTTCTGCAAAGCAAAAACAAAAAAACAAAAACAAAACAAAAACCCAAACTATACAGGAGTCCTGGTGTGGCACTGTCAGATAATTACTGGATTGCTAGCCTCAAGGTCCGTGGTTCAAACCCACAGTTGCTCCTCGGAAACCCTCTACAGGGTCTCTGTGAGTCAAAACTGACTTGATGGCACTTAGTAAAACCCTATAGAGGGTGGCTCTGAGTGAGAACCAACTCTAAGGCACTTACCAACAACAATCACATTCTTTGCTTTTGTCTTATATGCCTTTAGGCTAATAGTTTTGTCTTAGAAAATGAATGTTATTGAAATTATTATTTTCTACCTAAACCTCATTGTTTCGGAAGTAATTTTCTTCTGTCACTTAAGTTTTAATAATTTGTATAGAGGAAACTTTCCATGTGTTAACCAAGAAACTTTCCTTTCTATTTTTCTCATTGTTGTTGTTAAGTGCTGTCGAGTCGATTCCGACCCATAGCAACCCTGTACAGGGTTTCCGAGGCTGTAAATCTTTACGGGAGCAGACCGCCGCATCTTTCTCCTGCGGAACCGCTGGTAGTTTCGAACTGTCGATCTTGAGGTTCGCAGCCCGATTCGTAACCACTATGCTACCAAAGCTCCATATTTTTCTCTTTAGTATTTTAAATGTGCACTGTTGTCTGAGTTACTGATACTGTTGTAGCTGTTCTTAGGTGTCATCCAGTTGTACCCACCCCGTCCTGTGCCATCTTCACAATTGTTGCTATACTTGAGCCCATTGTTGCTGCCACTGTGCCAACTCATCTTGTTGAGGGTCTCTATCTTATTTTCTGATCCTCCAGTTTACTAAGCATGAAGGCTTTCTCCAGGGACTGGTCCCTCCTGATAATATGTCTGAAGTATGAGAGACAAAGTCTGGCCATCCTGGCTTCTAAGAAGCATTCTGGCTGTACTTCCAACACAGATTTGTTTGTTCTTTTGGCTGTCCATGGTACCAGAAGGATGTTTACCTGTGCTTTATTGACTACGCAAAGGCTTTCGATTGTGTGGATCATGACAAGCTATGGACAACATTGAGAAGTATGAGTATTCCAGAACACTTAATTGTACTTCTGAGAAATCTGTACCTAGACCAAGAAGCAGTTGTTCGAACAGAACATGGGAACACTGAATGTTTTAATATTGGGAAAGGTGTGAGACAGGGTTGTATTCTTTCACCATACTTATTCAACCTGTATGCTGAGCAAATAATCTGAGAAGCTGGGTTCTATGAAGAAAAACGTGGCATCAGGATTGGAGGAAGATTCATTAACAACCTGTGATATGCAGATGATACAACCTTGCTTGCTGAAAGTGAAGAGGACTTGAAACATTTACTTATGAAGATCAAAGGGCACAGCCTTCGATATGGATTACATCTCAATGTCAAGAAAACAAAAATCCTCACCACTGGACCAATAACCAACATTCTTATCAATGGAGAAAAGATTGAAGTTGTCAAGGACTTCATTCATCTTGGATCAACTATCAACACTCACGGAAGCAGCAGTCAAGAGATCAGACAACATATTGCATTGGGCAGATCTGCTGCACAGGAACTTTTTAAAGTATTGAAGAGCAGAGAAGTCAGCCTGAGGACTAAGGTGCGCCTGAACCAGGCCATGGTGTTTTCAATAGCTTCATATGGATGCGAAAGCTGAACAGTGAATAAGGAAGATCGTAGAAGAATTGATGCCTTTGAGTTGTGGTGTTGGAGGAGAATACTGAAAGTGCCATGGACTGCCATAAGAACCAATAGATCTGTTTTGGAAGAAGTGCAGCCAGAGTACTCCTTGGAGGCCAGGATGGCTAAGCTTTGTCTCTCATACTTTGGACATATTGTCCGGAGGAAACAGTTGCTGGAGAAGGATGTCATGCTGGGTAAGGTGGAGGGTCAGAGAAAAAGAGGAAGACCTCTAACGAGATGGATTGGCCAGGTGGCATCATTGATGGACTCAAGTGTGGCAGCGGTAGTGAGGTTGGCCCAGGATTGGACATTGTTTCATTCTGCTGTGCATGGGGTTGCTATGAGTTGGTTTCGACTTGATGGCACCTGACAACAACAACATGGTACCTTTAGTATTCTCCAATACCATAATTCAAATGCATCAATTCTTCTAGGGTCTTCCTTATTCACTGTCCAACTAAACATGCATAGGAGGCTACTGAAAATACCACCTCTTGGATCAGGTGAACCCGAGTCCTCAAACTGACATCTTTGTTTTTGGACACTTTAAAGAGGTCTTGTGCAGCAGGTTTGCCTAATGCCATACATCATTTGATTTCTTGACTGCTGCTTCCATGAGTGTTGATGGTAGAGCCAAGCAATATGAAGTCTTGGACGACTTTTATGTTTTTTCCATTTATCATGATGCTATTTTTGGTCCAGTAGTGAGGATTTTAATTTATTTTATTTTTATCTTCTTTACAAAGAGGTTCAACCCATACAGAAGGCTGTGGTGTTTGATATTCATCAGTAAGTATTTTAGATACTCTTTGCTTTCAGCAAGCAAGGTTGTATCACCTGCATATCAGTTTATTAATTAGTCTTTCTCCAATCCTGATTCCACGTTCCTCTTCATATAATCAGCGTCTATTATTTGCTCACCATACAGATTGAATAAGTATATTGAAAGAATACAACTGTGGCGCACACCTTTCCTGATTTTAAACCATTCAGTGTTCCCTTGTTCTGTTCAACGATTGACACTTGGTCCCATCGGCAAGGCTGGCAGGTCACAGGAGTCCACCGGAAGCACATTTGATGTAGCGCAGGCGCCGAGGGGCGGGGTCTGAAAGTCGTGTGAGAAAGCTCGCGCACAGCTTTCTCCTGGGTGTAGTCTTTGAGGCAGGCGAAAAGGAGAATTCTCTCCGGAACTACTACCAGTTGATGAATTGGTTGGTATTTTAAGTAGACAGATTGAAGAGGATCTCTCAACAATGGCTATTGTTGTGTAAATGAATCGCGCATTTTAGAAGCCGCTCTCGTGCCGGCCAATGGGAACCGCCGGCTGTTAGGATTCTGGGGACTGTAGTTCCAGGGTGAGTTCGCAGCTGCCGACTGGAGACACTTAGGATTTGGCCGGGCGTTGACCCCAGAGTGTTTGTTCATTCACGGTAAGGAGCTTGTGGAAAGCTTGGACCTAGTACCGGGCCAAGGCCGGAAGTGGAGTTGGGCTGACAGGGAGTGAGTCCAGTTCTGGGGCGGCGGAACTCCGCTCTACAGCTGGCTCCGGATGTTCTGTTTTGGAGAAGGGCGCGCTTGAGTTGCCAAGCGCTAAGCATCCTTTCGTCCTGGTGCTGCGGCTGGACTGTGGCGAGAGTGACTGGGAACTTCTAATTTGATTAATCTGGGACTGACAGTTCCCCATCATAGAGGCCTGCTCCGTTCCTGCATTTCCGGGGTTACTTTAGCTGTGGGAATGAGTTTAACCAAGAACAAATAGTCTAACATCCAATGTTGGCGGGGATTTTCTTGGTGGGGAGTGCTGACTCGATCCTATATTTTAGGTCCTGGTGTGAAGCCAGGACTTAATATGCATGTCAAAGTTTGCTTGCTTTTGGTTAGGGTTGGAGGCATCCTTGGAGGTAACTGAGCACCTGCAGGGGATGGTGGTGTCTCCGGACCTGCTGTGCCTTGGTTGGTAGCGGGGTGGAGAGGTGACTGGAGGTGAGCTTGATATTGGCATAGTTTCCCTAAGGGGCTGTGCTGAGTTCATAGGGTTTGAAGCCCTTGGATTTGTTAGGGCGTGGGGAGAGTTTGACTTGGCACCTTTAATGAATCGTCCCCCTGTGATAACGATCTGCACGGCCTGGGGCCAGCATCTGTTGTTTTTAAGTGCAATGGAGTTGGTTCCCACTTATGTGGACTCTGCATCTAATAGTTATTTCCTGAGCGGGAGCAGGTCTGTTTCCCTGGGACCTGCTGTCCCAGTTTTTTTGGTGGCAGCGACCTGCATTACTTTGTAACAAAAATCTACAGTAGCGTCTTTGTGGTGTGGATTACCATTTGGCAAGTTCAGTTTCAGATCTCAAGGGTGACCAAGGGCCTTAATCTTGGGTTTCCACCAGTCTCTATCTGACCAGTAAGACTGGTCTTTTTTTTTTTTTTTT
This sequence comes from Chrysochloris asiatica, assembly GCF_000296735.1. Taxonomy (NCBI): domain Eukaryota; kingdom Metazoa; phylum Chordata; class Mammalia; order Afrosoricida; family Chrysochloridae; genus Chrysochloris; species Chrysochloris asiatica. Next base: position 1,540,216 of record NW_006408822.1, read on the forward strand.
TTTTATGATTTTGAGTTTTGTTCCACATTTTCTCCCATTCTATCCAGGACCTTCTAATGAGATCCCTTTCAGAGCAGTTGGTAGTGTTAGCTGGGCACCATCTGTTTCTTCTGGAAGTTAATGTCACGTGGTCCATTAGTCCATTGGATGTATTGTTTCCAAGCATCTTCAATTTTCCTCACTTTTCTTTCCTCTGGACATGGAAAGACCAAGAATTCCACCTTAGATGACTGTTTATGAGCTTTTAAGATCCCAGTCAAGTAACTAATCACTTTAGTCACTGTGCCCTGAAGGCTTCATTGCTTGTTGTTGTTGTTAAGTGCCCTTGGTTCTGACTCATAGTGACTCATACAGTTTCCAAGGAGCAGCTGGTGAATTTGAACTGCCGACCTTGTGGTTCAAACTGACCCAGTTTTCTTAGGGACAAATAATGTTTCAGTTTTCTCGTCTGTGCGCAAAAAAGAAATAATAGTGGCATCTATGTCTTGGCTATGTTGTGGAACTCTGTTTATTACAGTACTTACTTTATAAATGTTAGCTACTGACGTTGGTATTATTAGGAGAATTTAATCAGCTTAAGCTCAGTTGTGCTGCAATAGCACATGACCCCACAAAACTCTCAGCATCCAACTCTATTTCTCATCCTTTGTTGGTTGGTTTTGGCTCTTTACCATGACCTATTACAGCAGAACCAAGACTGAGTGTGAGCCCCTTTAGGAAACACGTTGCTGTCATGGCAGGTGAAAAAGAACAAGAGATGGTGGGGTCATGCAATGCTTAGAAATATCACTGTGAGTTTCACTCCTATACCTTGTGAAGGACTTTGCACCTGATCAACAGAATGGCATTGCAACTACTCCAAATGACACGGGCCGGCTTGAGCCTGGGAAGCTTGGGTCTTTGTTACACCTGGAGACACTCCCCCCACCCCCCTGAAATTCCAGGTTTCAGGAAAATCTCCATACCCCTGCTCAAATCTCCATACCCCCACCCATTGTAAACTTGCCAGAACTATACCCAGACCACACAGACTATAAATACCCCAGTCTGTAAGGGAACAGAGGGGCTCTTGGTCTCCTTTGGTGAAGAAAGAGTTCCCCCTCCCAGGTTTACCCTCAATAAACCTGCCTGCTGTTGAAGCCAAGACTCTCTGCCCTTGTCTCTTTCTTTCTTTTCCTTACACCTTGCCCAAGGTAGGTGACAAGGGTAGGCCTGATGTCTGGGAAAGGGAAGCATAATCCTATTACAGAGAAGATACATAGGGAAAACGAGAAAGAAAAATCAGTCATTGATTAGAAAAATTGCAATACAGTGTGATTAAAGTGATGTGTAGTTGGAGAGGAGAGGGGAATGGGTATATCTGCCTGCAGTGTCTGGGGATATATCAGGAAGAATGTCTTAGGGGTCAGCTAGCCTTAAAGGAGTCACTGGGTTGTTGTTAAGTGCTGTCAAGTCAGTTACAACTCACAGCCACCCTATGTATGATTTCCATGAAGCTGCTGGTAGGTTTGAACCGCCAACCTTGTGGTTAGTAGTCCAGTGCTTATCCTACAGAGTCACATCAGGACTCCAAAGGAGTCACTGGGAAGGGAAAACAAGCAAGGTCTCCACTACTACCTGCAAAGTTGACAGTTCACATCCACCCAGGGGCATCTTGGAAGACAGGGCTGGCAGTCTACTTCTGACAGGCCACAGCTTTGAAAACCTTATGGAGCAACTGTGCTGTGCACACACGGGGTCACCATGGATTGGAATGCACGCAAGGGCAGCTAACCCAGCAACAAGGCAGCGGTAGGACAGTAGTCATGTGGACTAAGCTCCTGCCCAGGGTGTCCGAGGACCTTCCAGAGGTGGCATCGCTCCTAATACCACTGCCTCCATTGACCACATGGGTGGAGGACTTTGACTATCCGGTCATGTGACATACACATGCATCAAGAGAAGGTGGAGTGTTATCTTTACAAAAGTCATGGTGAGATGAGGACAACTCAGTTGCAAACCCCAACTCCTCAGAGTATACAGACATAGGGAATTATACCTTGGGCAAGGGGAGTCAGCAGCTGACTGCTGCATGCTCTGATCAGTCTGGAGGGAGAAGTTGGAGGCTCTTTCTCCCCAGCATTAGGCCGTATTCTGTCTTCTCCCTGACTCAGGTAGCAGCAACTGATCTAGGACATGACAACTGAACCTGAGGTGTGGGGACAAGAGGGACATAGTAAATATTGACAGGTAAAGAAAAGAGGAAGCAGACCTGAGAGCTTATAGGCCTGAAGTTAATAAGGTAGACAGTCCAGAAAACCCACGTAGACTGAGACTGTGGTTGTGGAGTGAGGAGGGTGTGAGAGGACAGGATGTGTGCTGAAGAGGCCTGGGGTGAGACCTGGACAATAAACAATCGAGCAGCATCAAGTTGCATCTCCATCCCACAGGTCCTGGATGCATGGAATCAAGACGGGTGTTTATCATTGAGGTTTGAAGAAGTCAGCTGAGACAGCAAGAATTCATCTTGAGATGAAATAACTTCTAACTGGCTTGTGGCAGAATTTCAAGGCAGTTACTGGACAAGGCTGGGGCCATCATGCTGCCCAGTCCTTCTGCCCGTGGTGAGCAGGCCTGGGAGAAGATTCTGCCTTCAGTGAACAGTGAAGATATGGAGATCATGCAGGAATGGACCCAAGACCATAAGTCAAAAGGTGAGAGTTGATGAGGATTTAGGAAAGTGAAGAGGGGGACCAAGGTTCCAGGGTCAGGTGAGAGTGACCACAGCTGAGTCCACACTACTTCCTCCATCCCCTGGCTCAGAAGAGCTGCTCTGGGAGCATTATGGGAGTTCTGGTCTCTCACCGCTTCTCTTTCTTCCCTTAGGTTTGTCTCCTGAGGATACTGACCGATCCCAAGAGGAGGAGAGGAAGTCCCCTATACTGGTGAGTTGGAATTACCTTGATTTTCTGAAGTACTGGCTCATTTTCCAGAAACAGGCATGCCATGTATTTTCTCAGAATGGGAGAAGACAGTCAGTCAACATTTGGGGGTTTCATGGTCTCATGTCAGGTGCCATGTGAGGCATTTTAGAATGGTTGCTTTCATTTTGTGTTTTAATTTTCTTATTGGAAAATATACCTAAGATTAAGAACCCAGGCATCTCTGATAAGGGATATTTTTGAGGAAAAATGAGATTATTTAAAAGTTTGAATGTACTATTTAATTTCACAACACACTCACATACATATTATCTTACGAATCTTGTATACTGAGCATCTTTTTGATATTTCAGTTTTTAAACATACATAGAGATCATAGTGAAAATGGATTTCCGGACCCATCATGTACCTTCAACCATCTTCTACAGTGGCCAGCCTTAGTTACAGGAGTGTCATACTGTGTCCATAAATCTCACAACCTCAATATAAAATGTGAAAATACTCGATTTTTCTCCTTCCCTCCTCGGGGCTGATGCCTGCTGCCAACATAACACTTCTTTCTCTGACCCTAGTTACCTGGAGCCAGGTCAGATCTCACAAGTTTAAAGGCTACTACTGTTCTTCACTTTGCCATAGACACAGGCTCCAGGTACAGGTTTGAGAGTCCACAAACAAACCTCTTTTGTGATCTGCTGCCTAGAAATGTAGGGTGTGCTTTATGCTTTTGCATTGCCAGCCTCTAGCTGGGGAGCTGCAGTCCCTCTGCTCCCTGGGCTCCATGACCTCTCACCTGCTGGCTACAATTCGTGGGATTCATGGACCCTTTAGGATGCCAGCTGCAAGTTTAGGATTCCACTCTGGACTCCCTCACTTCTGACATGTTGGCTCCCACTACTCCTTAGGGTTAGAGAATTTTCTGGAGTCAGTTTCGACTCATAGCAAGACTTTCTAGGGTTTCTGAGGAGTAGCTCGTGGGCTTGACCTGCTGACCTTGTGGTTTGCCTTCCAGTGCTGGTTCTATAGTGCCATACCAGGAGCCCACAGAATTCATTAAAAGTGTTATTTTTATGATTACATCCTTATTATAGGAATACAGATATAAAAAAGAGATCATAGAGCAAAGTCTGGGAGGGTTCCCAATGTAGAGCTTCCATGAGCCCAAAAGGAATGCACTGCCATCCACATGCAGTGATGTCTTTCGCTAACCAGGAAGTCCAAAATCTTGCTCAGAGATTTTGCTGATTTCATTACACAGTCATGATTGATTGTATTAGCTCCTGTCTCCTAAGGTTAGCTTGAGTTGAAATAAGCAATTTGTTAGTAATGTTGATACACATCTGTATTTATGTCTTGCTCTGTGGACTAAAAGAGGTAGCAGAAAAGTTCATACTTTATGCAATTCTGCATACTTAATATATCTTGGCAGGTGAAATTTGAAACATTTTGTTGGACTAGGGTTATTTAACTGAACAATGGTAACTGAAATCCGTACATATTAATAAAGTGATGAGTTCCTGTATTCAAAGTGGATAAATTCTAAAAGACACAAACATTTAATTGTACGTCAACAAAGTGTTTGTAGGAACCCTAGGGAGCATTACTTAAATGCTTGACTGTCATCTGATGATTGGTGTTTTGGACTCCACAGGAAAAAGACGTGGCAAGTGGCTTCAGTGTTTAATGATTACTGCCTTCTAAACCCTCTGGGACAAATCTGCTTTGTTCTATAGGGTGATACTGTGAGTCGAAATTGACTCAATGGCAGTGAGTAAAAGTATTTATTATTATTTTAAAGATTATATTACCTATGAATATTCTTTTTATAGAACACTACTGCCACTCTTTAAGGAGCTCTGGTAGTGTAATGGTTACGAATCGGGCCGTGAACCGCAAAGTCAGCAGTTCGAAACTACCAGCTGCTCCGCAGGAGAAAGATGAGGCTTTCTGCTCCTGTAAAGATTTACAGCCTCAGAAACCCTGTTCAGGGTCTCTATGGGTCGGAACCAACTCGATGGCACTTAACAACAACAACTACCACTCTTTTGCCTATTATTGTTGTTGTTGTTAAGGCATATGTAAAGTACCAATCTGCATAATGAGTGCAGTGTAAAAGACTTTTTCATTGTTGTTGTTAAATGCCATTTGGTCATTTCAGACTCACAGTCACACTGTATAGGGTTTACGAGTAATGGCTGGTAAGTTTGAACCACCAACTTTGAAGTTAGCAGTCCAGTGCTTATCCTACAGCACCACACCAGGGCTATTGTTGTTATGTGCCTATCGAGCCATTTCCAACTCATAGCAACTCTGTATAGTTTCCGAGGAGCAGCTAGTGAGTTTGAACTGCTGACCTTGTGGTTCAAACTGACCTTGAGGTCCAGTGCTTTATCCCACAGTGCCACACCAGGACTGCAAGGTCTTTATTACAAGAGATTATTAAAATACAGAAACAAAGAGTGATGTAAAACTCTTTAGAAATGATCATTCCTGACCTCACTATTTACTCCCACTTTTCCCTATAGTTGAAGTGTCTTTCCATCTTCTCCTTTAACTTTTCACCATCCCTTATAGTAAGCACAGACCTTGCTGCCTTTGTTTCTTTCTGTCCCACCCTATACTCTCCCATAGCTGAAATCCTCCATTGTGAGTTCTCACAGTCACTTTCTGGAACACTGCTTTATGCTTTCAAATTCAGTCACAAATCATTTCTGCAATGAGGTCCTTTGTGAGTGAGGACCAGGCTGTGTTCTGTGCATCACCTGGCCTCCCCAAAGATGTGATCACAAAGCCAGGTGTCCACTCATGGCCAGAAGAACTTGATCTGGAGAGCTGTGCTCTCTGCAGAGAATTAGAGGAGCTTTTTCAGATCCACGCCCTTTAGGGTCACCCGTGAAACTCCTCTCATTGGGAGATGGATAGGGATGTGTATTGATTCACTGCTTATTCTAGGAGCCAGTTACATTCGAGGATGTCACTGTGGTCTTCACGGAGGAAGAATGGAATATGCTGAACTCTGAGCAGAAGAGCCTCTACAGAGAAGTGATGCTGGAGACTTATAGGAATCTGCTCTCACTGGGTGAGGGTGTGCTTTCTTTTCCTCCATTAATTCAGTAGATAATTGTCTACTAACTACTGTGTGCCAGAGGGGGCCTGGTGGTACAGTGATGGAACACTCAACTGCTAACTAGAAAGTCAGTGGTTTGGACCCACCAGGCCTCAATGAGGGAAAGACATGCAGTCTGCTTCTGTAAAGATTTATAGCCTTGGAAGTTCTGTGGGGCAGTTCAACTCTGTTTTGTAATGTCACTGTGGGTCAAAATTGATTTTGTCACAGTGGGTGTTTTGCAATTTCTGTGATCCAAAGGCTCCTGGATAGTGCAAACAATTTATGCTCAACCATTAACCTAAAGATTGGTGGTTTGAGCCCATCCAACAGCACTGCTGAAGAAATGCCTGGTGATCTGCTTCCATAGAGATGAAAGCCTGTAAAACTGCCTGAGCTAAATCAAAGAGAAAGAAAGAAAGAAACCCTGTGGAGCACTTCTCCTCTATAATGGTGCTGTAGCTGTAAGTTGGATTTGACTCAGTGACAACAGGTTTGGTTGTTTTCACTATGTGCTAGACACTCCAGAACACAATAAATGTAATAGTTAGGAATCCCTGCCCTCCCAAGGCTTACCATTGTATAAAGAGAAAAACAATTAAGTGTAAACTTGAACCACAGAGATATTTCATTATCGTATGTTAAAATTTGGTAAATGTTATGAAATATAAAACTAGTAATAAAATAGACAAAGGGGTATTGGGTGTGGTAGAGTAAGCTGCCTTAGTTTTGAAGCTGGGTATTTGAAATCAGAGAGGAGATAGCATTTGAACAAAGATAAAAGGTGGTGAGGGCATTAGAACTCTAGGTACCTAGGGTTAGCGCATTTCAGATGCAGGGAATTGTCCTTGGTATGAAGGCCTGAAGGAAGGGATGTTTCTGTTAAGCATGAAGAACTGTACCGTGTCCAGTGATGCAAGTGGCACAGTTTGCAAAGGGGATAGGAATGAGAGGTAACTTCTGCAACAGAAGTGAAAATTAAAATGCCAAAATTTGAATTTCATATAATTTACACATATATAAAACTGTTCATATGCTTTTTTCCCTAACCATTTAAAAATATAAAAAATATTGTTAGATTGTATGCTGTGTGGAAACAGACTGAATTTGGTGTCTGGACCATTGTTTTCTTATCTTTTGTTCTTAATCAGCACTGTCAGTAGAAATCTAATGGGAGCCTTCTAAGTCATTCAAGATTTCCTAGTTGTTCTTTTTGTTGTAAAGTGCTGTCAGATTGATTCCAGTTCATAGAAACCTTGTATATGGTTTCCGAAGCTTTTAAATCTCTGCTGGATCTGAAAGCCATGTCTTTCTCTTGCTGATGGGCTTGAACTGCTGACCTTGTAGTTCACAGTACTGTGCTTATCTTACAGATCCAGGAAATGTTAGGAAATGTTCCCCAAATTTCCTAGTAGCTTCGTTAAAAATTTAAAACTAAACAGCTTATTTTAACAGTATATTTTGTTTAACCCAGTATGTTACGATATTATTATTTTAATATTTGATTAATGTAAAAAATATTTATTACCTATTTCCTGGTATGGCGCTGTAGGATCAACACTTGACTGTGAACCATAGGTCGGCAGTTCAAACCCACCAGCTATTCCTCATAAACCGTATAGAGGGTCACTGTGAGTCTAATGGCACTTAACAACAACATTTACCTTTTTTTTTTTTTTGGCATGAAATCTTCAATCTGGTATGTAGTTTACACTTAGATCACATCTCAGTTCAAACTAGACATATTTCACATCCTCAGTAAGCATATACAGCAAGTGGCTATCATATTTGTTACTGCATTTCTAGATATTCTTGTCTTTCTAGAGAAACCCTGTAGAGACACAAATCAGTCCCAGATAGAAGTTTCTTTCCATCAGCATGGCTTTTTCCTGATGCTGATGTCCTGCATTCCATTTTCATCTTCTTGGACATGTTTTGATGTGATTTGAACAAGCCCCGTCATGAGCTGGTTCCATCAAACTCAATACGTGTCGTTACCAACTTACAACATGCAGGAGTTGTGATGAACTGCACTTGGGACTGTCCATTTTGTTTCTTTTTTTGTACATCTTATGGTTAGTAAAATGTATTATATACAGTGTTGTAGCATGTAGTTTTCTGATGTTATCATTCTTATACCAACACCAAAAGATAAATATAGATTAGATTTATACAGATACTGATAATAGAAGTCAGTAATAATAAAAACAAAAAAAACCCAACAGTGTGGTTTACAACTTAGGCATGAAACAACTTATGACTGAGCTGTTGGAACAAAACTCTATTGTAAACCGGAACACTTGTACACATTTATCCATTTCTATCTGTTTTGTGTGCTTTGGTTTGGCCATAGCTAGTCAATCTAATTGACTGAAAGTTGTTGTTGTTGTTAAGTGCCTTCAAGTGGATTCCAACACATAGCAACTCTGTATAAGGTTTCCAAGGAGCAGCTGGTAAGCTTGAACCACCAACCTTGAAGTTCACATGATTTTGCAGTCTGCTGCATTAGCCCACAGCGCCACACCAGTACTCCAGTTGACTGAAAGTAGCAGTCAGTAAATCAAATGGATCATTGTACTGGCCAAATCTGCTACAAAACAGCTTCTTTAAATGTTAAAAAGCTAGGATATCTCCTTGCTGATTCAGGTGTACCAGACCCAAGCCATGGTGTTTTTTATTACCTCATATGCACACAAAAACTGGGTAATGAGTAAGGAAGACTGAAAAAGAATTGATGCATTTGAATTATGGTGTAGACAGAATATTGACTATACCCTGGACTGCCAGAAGAATGAAGAAGTCTGTCTTAGAGAAAGGGTGCTCCTTAGAAGTGAGGACGGTGAGATTTTGTCTCACTTTGGACATGTTATTAGGAGGGGCTAGTCCCTGGAGAAGAACATCATGTGTTGTAAAGTAGAGGGCCAATGAGAAAGAGGGAGACCTCAATGAGATGGATCAATATAGTGATTCCAACAGTGGGCTCTAACATAACAATGATTGTGAGAATGGCACAGGGTCAAGCAGTGTTTCGTTCTATTGCATGTAGAACCACTATGACTCAGGACTGCCTCAGTGACCTCTAACAGTGAGGGCCAGACTTTGTCTCTTATACTTTGGACATATTGTCAGGAGGGACCCATCACTGGAGAGGGATATCATGTTTAGTATGGTGGAACGTCAGAGAAAAAGAGGACCCCCAGCGAGATGGATTGGCAAAGTGGCAGCATCAATGGGCTCAAGCATGGCAACAATTGTGAGGTTAGCCCAGGACTGGGCATACTGTTTTCCAGAGTGGTTGAACCATCTTACAGTCCTGTCAGCATTGTAGGAGGTTCCCAGTCTCTCCACAACCTTGCCTGCATTTGTTGTTTTCTGTTTTTTTGAACTTCACTGTTAACACTGGTGTGAGATGGTATCTTATTGTTTCTATTTGCATCTTTTTAAGGGCTAATGATCATGAATATTTCTTCATATGTTTGTTGGCTGCCGAAATGTCTTCCTTGGTGAAATGTCTTTCATAAGTTTTAGAGACTAGTCCCTAAATTTTTTTTCCCAGTCTGTGGGCTCCCTTTTTACTTTTTTGATGAAATGTTTTGATGCATGTACGTTTCTAATTTTCAGTAAGTCACAATTATCTATTTTGTCTTCTATTGTTTGTATTTTTTTTGCTATGCTTGATAGTATAGTGTATGTTTGCCATGTATTAGAGCCTCTAAGGTTGTCCCTATTTTTTCATTGATGATCTTTATAATTCTAGCTCTTTAATATTTAGCTCTTTAATCCATGTTGAGTTTGTTTTTGTATATGGTGTGAGACATGGGTCTCGTTGCATTCTTTTGCAAATTGATTTCCAGTTTTGCCAGCACCATTTGTTAAAGAGACTATTTCTCCCCCATTTAATGTGTTTTGGCCCTTTGTCAAAGCTCAATTGGATATACATATAGGTTGTCACTACAACAGTATAGTTCTTAAAAGTTATTTGAAAGTGGCACTAAATTCCACTGACCTTGTTTGGTCAAGGAAAATCACACAGCCACATGTAGTGCCGTTGTGGTTGGAAAGATAAATCTGCAAGGATGGACTCAGTGGGGAAGGGCTGCAAATGTTTTGACCAAAATACAATTTACTATGAGAGGGGAAGCTTGATTTAAGTCTTAAAAGAGGAATAGGATTCAGTTCCCTGAGTGGTGCAGATGAATAATGCACTGGCTACTAAGGTTGGTGGTTCAAGCCCACCTAGAGGTGCCTTGTAATAAAGGCCTAGCGATGCCCTTCTGAAAAATCACCTCTTGAAAACCATGTGAAGACAGCTCTACTGCCACACATGGCACTGTGAGTCAGAACCAATTTATGGCAATTTTTTTTTTTTTTTAAATGGGGGTCAAGGTGCCTTGGTGTGATGCTGTAAGATAAGCATTGAACAGCTAATCACAAAGCTTGCAGTTCAAACCTACATCTGTGCTGCAGAATCCCTATACAGGATTGTGAACAACAACAACCATAGGTGAGGGCGGTAGCACTATCCTGTTTATTTAGAAAAAGCTAACAGGCAGAGGTTACTGGGGATGGGTCACCTTCCAAATGTATGTATAGTAAAAGAAAAAAATGTATATATGTTCTGAGAAAAAAGACAAAAGAACTGCCATATGACCTAGTAGTTGCATTCTTTGATATATATCCAGAAGACTTTAAAAGCAGAGACTCAGAAGTTTGTACACCAGTTTTCATTGCAGCAGTCAGTGTTTGTATGTAAAATATTGCAAGTAATATAAATGTACCACAATGGATGAATGGATAAGTAGGATGTAATACATACATTTAATGAAATACTACTCAGCCAACAGGAGACATGAAATTTTCATGTTGTTTTTATTATTAAGTGCTGCTGATTCGGTTCCAACTAACACCCACCTTGTTTGTACAGGGTTTCCAAGGTTCTAAGTCTTTGTGGGAGCAGAAAGCCTCATCTTTTCCCACAGAGCAGCTGGTGGCCTCGAACTGCTGCTAATCCTGTGGTTCACAGTCCAGTGCTTATCCTACAGATCCATATGGGATGGAGGTTGAAGACATTATACTGAGCAAAATATATCTGTCTTAAAAAATATTGTATGAGCACTAAAGAAAACAAGAAAAGAAGTTATAGAGGCCAAATTTTATTAGTTGTTACCAGGGACAGGAAGAAATGAAAGGGGGTTAACAGTGATAGAAAAATCTCATTGATTATGGAATTCTGTATTGGTGATTATTGTAATTACTGTTAGTAGTTGCCTGCCTGTAAAAAGTTGTATTGGCAAAAGTGTGATATATTTACAACAATACCACAAAAAAGAGTAGCTACTAAGGCTGTTTATAAACAGCCCTAAACCTCATGGAATTTGGTTCCTTGGTCTTAGAGGTTTCGGGTCTTGGTTTCATGGACCATCTCACTGAATTGTCCTCATAGTATGTTTAGTATTTCTGCCATACCTCCTAGTTCATTGCATAGTTTGGTGTCTTCAAACTTTGCAAATGGCCATGCAAGGCACAATTGGTTTCTATTTACCTGGAACAACAGGGAGGAAGAGAGTCAGGAATAGGAGGAGGACCTGGAATGTGTGGCTGATTGCCTCCAGGAACAACTACATTCTCTATCTACCATGAGGCCAGAACTGGATGGCGCCTGGCTACCATTACTGAACATTTTGATCAGACATTCCATAGAAGAGTCCTGATCAAAATGAGGAAAATGCAGGGGAGAATTTCAGATTTTCATGATTCTAGACTTCTTGGAGTCATGGAGAGGGGATGATCCTCTGAAACTTAAACCATAAACCAAAAATATTCTCTAAAGTTTTTTTTAAAGCTTGTATTGTGAATTGAGTGATAGTTTACATGGCAGAACATCAGTTTTGCACTCAAAATCACATCTTGTTTCATTTTAATAATTACAGTCCCCTTTTTTTTTTATGTACTCAAAGACACGGAGGAATTTACAATTGTTTAAACAACCAAAGGACACATTTTATAAACCAATCCCCTGCCCATCAGCACACAGCCTTTCCCTTTCCTTGAGTCTAGAATCCTCAGCTGCTCTATCTCTCCATGCCATTGCCTCTACCTCCACATCTCTTGTGTTGCTGCTTCTCTGGACAGGGTCCCATGTTCAGCTCATTCTCTTCTCTCCTGCTGGTCCTACGGTCCTCTGTTTCTGGAATGTAAGATTAACTACTCCCCCCCTTTTGTTATACATCTTCTACCTTTACAATTGTGACACTTGCAATTAGTCATGATATAACAGTTACTCACTGTTAAATCAAAAGAATTCCATCCCCGTCTCCTTTCACCTGACCTATCTTGACAAGATAGAAATTATTCAGTGGGGATTCTACCTTTTCCCGCTCACTCTGAAACTAAACTCCCTCGTGAAAACTTGTAAGCCAGGCACTTCATGCATTTACAGTGCCCTCATTTTAGGTAGTCAGTGTCTGAGTTGCCCATCTCTGTCAACCCTGTGTACTGAGGGGATATGCTTGATCCTTGATTTGAAGACTCCTTCCCTCTTGCTTGGTATTTTGGGTTACTACATCTGTAAGATAAGGTCAAGTTCATCAAATTGTAGCAATTTACACTTGGTTCCTGTATCAAATTTCTTTATCCTCCTTTAATTGAGTTTTGATCATGAAACCATTCCAGCTAGGTCAGATGAGTACTATCTGCAAGTTTGGGCATTCTTTCATACCTCCTTCCACTTCGTATCAGCTGGACAATTAACTCTCAGTTCTCTAGTCCCTAGTGTCTAGGTCAGTGTCCATGGGATCAGTGGTTCTCAAGTCTCCCCTAACTTAAGACCAACCAGCCCTTCCTCTTCTCTCTCTCATCTCAGGGTCAACAAGAATCTATGGAACATGGTAAAGCTCAGTCTTATGTCTTCGTTACTGTCTTTCCCCCACTTCCACTCAAAAGTAGACCAACGCAGCTTACCAGCCTGCTCATGTGTTCTCTTTGAGTTTCAGTCTTGGAAGGGAGTTTGTCCTGAAGTGACTTGATGTCTTGCCTTGATGACTCCTAGGTGAACAGCTTGCTTATTCTTGTTGTAGTTGAGTAAGACTAAAACTCCATGCTTTCATAGAGTTTCCATTTTAGGAGAGGGAACAGATAATGATAAAAACAAATACATGAACAAGATAAGTGCAGAGAGTGATAACTGCTTTTTTTTTTTTTTAAAGGGCTCACACACACTAGTATGGCTATCACATAAAAACATAAAATAATGTGTTGCTGTTGCAAACATAAAGCAGTACAGCTGCTATGGAAAGCAGTTTGGTAATTCCTCAAAGAGTTAAATATAGAATTACCATTTGAGAAACAGATTTTCATTTTCCTAAACTCCATATTTTTGAGGCCTATGGAATATGGGTGACCCACCCAAGACATTTGCCCTTAGCTGTCCTTTAGAGCCTTGAGCCTTGGAAAAACTGGTTTTCTTAAAGTCATGTTGGAGTTAAATAATGGTTTAGGTAAACTAGTAAAATCATTTTGCCTTGGGGATTGTGTTCTTTTGGAAAATTCAGTCAATTTCAGGAAATTCACTCCAGTAGTTAGACTGGAGGCTTTGTTGTTTGTTGTTAGATGCCATGAGTGGATTCTGTTTCATAGTGACCTTATGCACAACAGAATGATACACTGCCCGGTCCTGTGCCATTCTCACAATCATTGTTAAGCTTAAGCCCATTGCTGCTGCCACTGTATCAGTCCATCTCATTGGGGGGTCTCCCTCTTTTTCGCTGACCCTCCACTTTACCTAGTATGACATCCTTCTGCAGGGACCGGCCCCTCCTGACAATATGGCCAAAGTATGAAAGATGAAGTCTCACCATCCTGGCTTCCAAGGAGCATTCTGGTTGTACTTCTTCCAGCACAGATTTGTTTGTTTTTCTAGCAGACCTTGGCACTTTACATATTATTCTCTAGCACCATAACTCAAATGCATCAGTTCTTCTAAAGTTAGGATAAATTGGTAACTACTTGAATTCTTCAAGGCAATGCTGTATGAAAATCCTTCCTGATCTCAAATTGATTAGTTCTGTTCCAACTCTTTTTCCGTATCAATGCCAATAAGATTTAGTATAAGATTTTTTTTTTTTTTTTTTTAAAGCTCTCATTGTGATAGTTTACATGGCAGAACACTGGTTTTGCACTCAACCTATTGTATTTTGTTTCAGTGCAATGATTACAATCCTGTCCATGCGCCATTGGTTAACAGTGTGTGCCTTTATGTCCTCTTTTTTTGTTGTTGTTGTACACAAAAACGCTCAGGAATATATAATCGTTTAAACAACCAAAGGCACATTTTGCAAGCCAGCCTGCCTGCCAGCATGCTGTGTACGTTCTTAACAACAATAAAGTAAATGTTAAAAAAAAGATGTGTACTTTTACACATCTGTTTCTTTTTGAAGACTGTATCAAAGGATGGGTAGACAATGAGAGTAATTACCTGTGAGGTACATTATGTGTGGCATCTTTCTGAGAGGATATGGGAAGGAGAGACATTTTTCCGAGGTTACTTTTGATTTTTTAAATTGTTCTATTGGAGTCAGAATATATATAGCAAAAATTTGCCACATCAACATTTTTTTGTATGTACAATTCAGTAACGTCAGTTACTGTCATCTTATTGTGCAACCATCACCACTATGTGTTTCCAAATTATTCCATTAACCGAATCTCAGGGAAGCCTAAGAAAAGACTTACTCTTTCCCTCTTCTTGCTACTTGTGAAAACCACTCGTAAAATTTGGTACATTTGCCTATTTCATGAACGTGAGATTATATAATATTTGTCCTGTTGTAACTGATTTATTTCACTCAGCACAATCTCTTAAATATCCAGCTATGTTGTAGTATGTAATCAGGACTTCATTTCTCTTTTGACTGTGCAATAATATTCTACTGTTTCTTAGTATATAGCTAGTACTACGATTGCTAGATCATATGATTCGCTTATGTTTAGCTTCTTGAGGAAACACCCAACTGGTCCCCACAGCAACTGTAACATTTTACATTTTCCAGCAGCAATATAAAGGAATGGCAGTTTCTCTACCTCTTAGTCAATATGGGTGGATAGAGTTCAAATGAGTTACTTTTCTTCTACTGCCCCAAAGT
>NW_006408822.1:1557934-1560075 GCF_000296735.1 Chrysochloris asiatica
AAGAATCAAGTCTACTTAAACACCAGAGGACACACTCAGGGGAAAAGCCGTATGTGTGCAAGGAGTGTGGACGAGGCTTTAATTGGAAATCACATCTCCTTATACATCAGAGGACACACTCAGGAGAGAAGCCATATGTGTGTGAAGAGTGTGGGCGAGGCTTCAGCCACAAGTCAACTCTTATTACACACCAGAGCACACACTCAGGTGAGAAACCCTACTTGTGCCTGGAGTGTGGCCGAGGCTTTTGCCAGAAGTCAGACCTCCTCCTCCACTTGGGGACACACTCAGGGGAGAAGCCACACATGTGCAAGGAGTGTGGGCGAGGCTTTAGCTGTAAGCAAAACCTCATTAGACATCAGCGAGCTCACTCGGGAGAAGCCCTATGTTTGCAGTGAGTGTGGGCAAGATTTAGTCTGAAGTCAGACTTATCAGAATCAGAAGATGCGCTCAGATGAGAAGTATTCTTTTTGAAGTGAGTAGCCAAGACTTTAACTGTAAGTTACTCTTCACAACCAGAGGATACACAGTAGAATCTCTGTGTGTGCAATTAAGATCTGCAAGAATTTTAGGGAAAGACACACTTTGTTAAACGCCAGAGAACAGCGTTTTTGGAGGGAGGAGCATTTTGTGGGCTGGAGAAGGTAAGGTGCTTTAAAAGTAATACCTCCTCTTGCACCAGAGAACAGGCTTGGGAGAAGAGCTGTGTGGACAGGTCAGTGGATGAACACTATGCCAGTGTCCCCTCCTCAACTGACTGCAGAAGACAAAGTTTGCTACCCCAAATCACTACTTCAACTACGTCTGAGAGCATTTCAGGAGTTTTCTGACTACTTATACTCTGTATGAGGGTGAAGGTGTCAGTAGTAACTAACTAGATGAGTTTTTCCACATTTTGTAACCAAATGGAATGGAAAATTAGAAGGCTTTGTTTAAGTAATGTAAGAATGGTTGCTTTTTTTCTACATACTTTGTTGTCCATTTGTTGTAGTAAAGCATTTCTAATAAACTGTAACTCAGATTGTGTTACTCATCTACCCTGAAAGGAACATGGAATTCTAATTCACAATCCACGTTTCTTGAATGAATTCAACCCAAAAGAAAAAATTATCAGAGAATCTGATTTGTTGCATCAGAGGGGAGTGATCTAGGATTTGGAGACAGATGGCAGGTGAAGGGAAGTAATGTCCCACATCTACAGGAGCTGGATTACTTCTCCTAACTGATCACTGCTGTCTGTAACTGTGTTCTTCAGTTGGCTTTAGTGACAGCTCTCTTCCCTGGTGTTCCCTTGATACTTCCTAATCTCTATTCAGGTGTCCTGACTCTTGCTCTACCCATAGAAGTATTGCTGTTTCCTTATGCTCCATTCTCATTCCTAGCTCCAGGGTCCTTTTAACTACCCACTCTCCCTTGCCTTGAAATCAGCTATCCAGAGCCTTCCAGATTCCAGGGTCAGATCCTGAAACTATGCTGAACCGGTTCTCCAGCCTTATTGCTTTGGGCCTCTTGGCTATTTTCCATGTCAGGACAGCAATGAGAATTCAAAAGACGCCTAAATACATAATACCTGGTGTAAGGACCTTTATCCATGTTCCCTCTGACCCTAGGGCCCAGTTCTGCTAGCAACACTCCCATATCTTCCTAGTAACTGCCATATCACCTCCACTGTTTTTCATCCCGAGGACCTGGCCCCTTAGCCACAGCCCTCTCTAATGTTCCTTTCCTTAGGAGCCCAAATGGCCAGGATTTTCATGATCCTGCGTGTTTGGCTCTTCCGTAGTGTCCTAGGGCAGTAACTATTTATTGGAGAGGGCTTGCTTAGCCAAACTGTTGGTCCAGTTGGGTTTTGTCAAGTAAACAGAATGAATATCAGACTTTGAGAATCAGATAAAGCAGAGTGTTTTTGACATCCCATCAAAACAGGACATGGGAAAGTGTCAGGGAGTGTCTGACCCTACAGCCTCTACCTGTTCTCCCTGACCTTGAAGTCAGCTTTCCAGAGGACTCTGAGTTTGTTCAGGTGGGGACAGATGAGGAGTGCACCTGGAAGTGTGGGCCTCCATCTATTGCCATTTTTGCCCCAATATCACCTCATAAGACCAATGCACTGTGTTTGGTCAGAACTGGGACACAAAGGG
>NW_006408822.1:1561742-1562757 GCF_000296735.1 Chrysochloris asiatica
AAACAATAGGGTGCATTTAAGAAAATTGTCATCATTCAAATGTTAAATAAGTTTCCATAAGCCATGTACAGAATTTTACTTTAAAAATAGCAACATATGCCAAAAGATATGATCAAATACCTGAGAACCAAGATTGGGGTGCAGGGGAAAGAGGTAACAAGCAAACAGAAAGAAATTCATCCATAGATCTTTAAGATACTTAAATTATTAGTTACTGTGCTCTTCTAATATTAATATAGTTGTGAATACAATGTTAAATGCTAACTTTAAGACTTTCTAACAAAACCAAATAGGCTTAGACAACATAGATATTTTTTCCTTATCATTATTTCACCTGTTTTTACCAGTACCATATTCTAGCACCTTTGATAGGGACAGCGTAGTGGCAAGGAGAAAGGAAGCAGGACCTGGGACCACGGTAGAGAAAACAGCCCAGGTACAGTCAACCACAAGGGGAAAAAAACGCTAAAGGCCGAGCTACAAAGCAGAATCATCCAATCAAAATTACTACAACCAACCACATAATGACAAAACCATGAGTTAGGGACTTTAACTAAACCTGGGCATGCACATTTGGAAGCAAGATGATCATTTTGAGGTTTTTGTTTTAATAGCATACTAAATCAAATACCCCTCAGTGCCATAGTAGATCTAGTATGGACCAAATAAGTACAGAAAGGGGCAGCACCCCATTTCCAAGAAACTTGCACTGCTTTCTTAGGAATTAAATGAAAATGACTATTCCTTCCCTTATTATTATTATTATTTTACATTTTAAAGATATTTTATTTGTGGTTAGCATGGGGATTCCATATAACATTACAAATTTACAACAATCTAGTTTATATCAATACCATCTTAACTTTAATAACAAACAAAACTACTGTGCCTATACTGTTCGTCCCAGGCCTTTATGTTATTATCACCAGTTTCATCTTAATATATTCTGTGTGCAGTAGCATAAAATTACTCTTATATGATACAAAACTTGTCCATATATGTGTGTATGTGTATA
>NW_006408822.1:1588046-1590321 GCF_000296735.1 Chrysochloris asiatica
TTATCCTGTCACAGACTTCATCTCTCATACTTTGGACATATTGTCAGGAGGGACTAGTCACTGGAGAAAGAGATCATGTTTGGTAAGGTGAAGGGTCAGAGAAAAAGAGAAAGACCCACAATGAGATGGATTGGCCAAGTGGCAGCATCAGTGGACTCAAGCATGGCAACAGTAGTGAAGTTGCCACAGGATTGGGCAATGTTTCATTCTGCTGTGCATAGGGTCACTATGAGTCGGTACCAACTTGATGGTACCTAGCAACAACAATAACAGACATCATTAAACTTCGAGATAGATCTTGAAATATTCATTTTAATGATGAATATGATGCCATTCCTCTTCAATTTGTTATTCTTGGCATAGTAAACTATGTGATTGTCAGATTCAGAATGGCCAATACCAGTCCATTTCAGCTCACTAATATCTAGAATATTGATCTTTATGCGTTCCATTTCACTTTTGACAACTTTCTGTTTTCCTAGATTCAAACTTCATACATTTTATGTTCAGATTATTAATGGGTATTTATATCTGTTTCTCCTCATTTTGAAAACCTCAAAAGCTTTTCTCCATTTACATCGTCTCTACTTGAGGAGGCAGCTCTTTTCCAGTTGTATTTTGAGTGCCTTATAACCTGAGGGGCTCATTTTCTAGCACTAAATCTGTCAATATTCTGGTGCTATTTATAATGTTTCAATATTTAATATTCTGGTATGACAGTGTTCCACTGCTATTCATGAGATTTTCAATGTCTAACCATTCAGAAGTAGTTGCCTCTCCTCCTTCCTAGCCTGGCTTAGTCTGGAAGCGTTTCTGAAACCTATGTACCCTGGGTCACCCCTCCTGGTATGTTAAATCTCAGTAGCATAGCTTCCAGCATAACAGTAGCACACAAGCTACCCCTTACAACAAACTGACAGACAAATGGTGGCACATACCCAGGAAGGTAGAGGTCATGTGAGGATTATCTACCAATAAGGAACCAAGGAATGCCCAAAGCTATTGACAAGGAGGAAATTTATATTGCCAATAACCTATTTTAGATTTTTAGCATCCAGAATTTTAATAAAATAACTTTGTTCTATAAACCACCTACTTGTGTAGTTTTTGTTACAGCAGCACTAGGAGGGTAAGATTAGTGGCTAGCGTAGTGGTTACGAATCGGGCTGCGAACCTTAAGGTCAGCGGTTCGAAACTACCAGCTGCTCCGCGGGAGAAAGATGAGGCTTTCTACTCCCGTAAAGATTTACACCCTCGGAAACCCTGTACAGGGTCGCTATGGGTCGGAACCGACTCGATGGCACATAACAACAACAACAACAACAAGGCTTCCTTTGAGTAGATAGTTACTTCTTCAACCTTTCTTGATCAGTATTGCAGTGGGAACAAAGGGGTCTTTTTGTTAAGAAGTGTAGGGTTGACTGTTCCTTTCCATTTCTGGTCTCAATCAGGAAGTTGGACCTGTACTTGGGTATCTGATACCTGAGGCAGCATCTGTTACACCCCAGGGCAGGGGATGTGAGATTTAGGCTGAGAAATGAAGAAACCTGGCTGGGCACATTTCTTAAAGCCCTAGAGAAAAATAAAAAACATGTCTGGAGGCCATGTTTGTTGTCTGCAACTTTCCCCACATCCTAAGAGGCAGAATCAGAAAAAGATAAGCATGGATTAAAGATTTAGGAGAGAACTTGCTGTTGCTATTAGGTGCCGCAAGTTGGTTCTGGCTCAGAGTGACCTGGCTCACAATAGAATGAAATACTACCTAGTCCTGTTCCATCCTTACAATTGTTGTTGGTATGTTTAAGTTCATTGTTGCTGCTACTGTGTCAGTCCATCTTGTTGAGCGCTTTCCTCTTTTGCTGACCCTCTACTTAGCATGATGCCCTTGCTGTTGTTGTTAAGTGCCGTTGAGTCAGTTCTGACCCATAGCGACCCTACGTAGGGTTTCTGAGGAGCAGCTGGTGAGCTTGAACCGCTGATTTTGCAGTTCAGACAGCTTTGCAGTCTGGCGCATTAACCCACAGTGCCGCACCAGAACTCCCTTAGCTATCTCTATATACCCAGTGGAGAGAAGAACTATTAATAACTTGGAAATGCTCCTCACAATATGAACCACCGATATTGAATTTGAACCACTGATACTGGGGTTCAAACTGTCCTACAGTCAGTGTATTACCAAAGTACTATGGGTGCTATGGGCTAATGCACTGGACTGAAGTCAGTTTGAACTTCAAGATCGGTGATTCTAGCTCACCAGCCATTCCTTGGAAACCCT
>NW_006408822.1:1592193-1592686 GCF_000296735.1 Chrysochloris asiatica
TCTCAACTCCATTGTATAGTGTTTTGATACATTTTATAATCATTTTTCTGAATTCCTTCTCAGGCATTTCCAAAGCCTGGCCATCTTCCAGTATGGAGTGTAGGTCTATTTCCAGCTCATTTGCCTCAGTCACTTTATCTTGCTCTGGACATGTGCAGATATGCTCTGGACATCTGCTTCTATTTTTTTGGCATATTCAGGGGTTATATGTGGCCTTAATACTTAGATGGGTATGTATTTTGGTATTTTTTATGCTTTCTGATTGTCTCCAGGTAGATGTGATCAGGAAATGGGCTTCTTTTTTCACTCTTCTTCTTGAGAAATTTCAAGATGCCACTGTTGGTCGTTTTGACGTAAGTTAGGATTTAATTTTCAGCCTATTTCCTCTTTTGTCTGCTTGTTCAGCTCCACAATCCCTGTTCAGGCCTTTTTATTCTAGTTATAAACAGTTCAGGGCCATTTGGTTTTAATTGGAAACTGTCTCTTTAAATTT
>NW_006408822.1:1592786-1601503 GCF_000296735.1 Chrysochloris asiatica
TGATTCTAGCTCACCAGCCATTCCTTGGAAACCCTCTATAGGGTTGCTGTGGGTTGGAACCAACTCAATGGCACTTAACAACAACAACAACAACACTATGGACAAGATACTGAAGATTTCCCTGCCTGTGTTTTCTCATCTGTTATCTTCTACTCGTTGCCACTGAGTCCTCTGTGACTCGTGGTGATCTCTGGTTTGTCAAAGTAGAACTGTGCTCCATGGGTTTTTCATTTTAAGAATGTATTTAATTTTTCACTTTTTATTGTGATTTGGGTGAAAGTTTACAGATTGGTTTTACACTGGGCATCTCAAATGTAAATCTCAGAATTCCACAAAGCAAGTGCTTCAGAATTTAAACTGCAATACAGTATGCATTCAAATTATTGTCCTTTCTTTGCTTCCATAGTAGCACCTGCAATAGTGTTGAATTGTTATTCTGGGCAATCATGATTTTCTTTGCCTTACATCGTCTATAATTAGCCCTATAGTCTTGACTTCTCTCTCCATTTTGGTATCAGGCTGATGGTTTCCCAATGATTTTCTTTGTCTTTTCATTGCCTCAATTAAGACTTCTAAAGATGCTACTATAGAATGTTTGCATTTGGGGGCTTTAAAACAACAACTACCCCCTACAACAGGTGTGTGTAACAGAGCCTAAGCCTAGGGGATTGCGCTCAGTTTATGCAGAAAATGTTGGGTCAAAAGTCAACTTTGCAGCTGGGAAACTTAGCTGGCCAGACAAGTCCACTGGAAGCACATTTGATGTAGCGCAGGCGCCGAGGGGCGGGGTCTGAAAGTCGTGTATGAAAGCTCGGGCACAGCCTTCTCCCGGCTGTAGTCTTTGAGGTAGGCGAAAAGGAGACTTCACTTCCGAACTACTACCAGTTGATGAGCTGGTCTTTTAAGAAGACAGACTGAAGAGGGTCTTCTAACAATGGCTATTGTGTAAATTAATCTCGCACTTTAGAAGCCGCTCCTGTGCTGGCCAATGGGAACAGCCGGCTATTAGGATCCTGGGGACTGTAGTTCCAGGGTGAGTCCGCAGCTGCCGACTGGAGACACTCAGTATCTGGCCGGGCGTTGACCCCAGAGTGTCTGTACTCTCACGGTAAGGAGCTTGTGGAAAGCTTGGACTAGTACCGGGCCAGGACCCGAAGTGGAATTGGGCTGACAGGGAGTGGGTCCAGTTCTGGGGTGACGGGACTCCGTTCTGGCGGTTCAGCACCTATGGTTACCGGACTGAAGGCATCCTTTGTGGTAACTGATCACAGGTGGGGAATGGTAGTGTTTTTGGAGAAGGGTGACCTGCTCACGACAAACATTTGGGGCAAAGACATCGGGCAGGGCACAGTCTTGAATCCTTGAGTTGCCGAGCTAAACATACCTTCCGTCCTGGTGCTGGTGCTGGGCTGTGGCGAGAGTGACTGGGAACTTCTAATTTGATTAATCTGGGACTGACAGTTCCCCAATAACGGAGTTGTGGGAATGAGTTTAACCAAGAGCAAATAGTCTAACATCTAATGTTGGCGGGAATTTTCTTGGTGGGGAGTGCTGTCTTGACCCTACACTTTAGATACTGGTGGGAAGTCAGGACTTAACTATGCATGTCAAGGCTGGAGGCATCCTTGGAGGTAACTGAGCTCCCGCAGGGGATGGTGGTGTCTCGGGACCTGCTGTGCCTTTATTGGTAGTAGAAAGTGGGGAGGTAACTGGAGGTGAGCATAATTTCCTTATAGGGCTTTGGGTGAGTTTATAGGGTCTGGAGTCCCTGGAGTTCCTCTGAGCACTGCCCCGGCCAGCATCCGTCTGTTGTTGCTGTTCAGTGCCATGGAGTCGGTTCCTACCTATAAGGACCTTGCATCTAGTTCTTTTCTGAATGGGGGCAGGTCTGCTTCTCTGGGACCTGCTGCCCCAGTGGTTGTTGGGTGGTGGTGGCTTGATCTACTTTTGGACAAAAATCTAGTTTTGTGATGTGGGTGGACATTTAGCAGATTCCCCCTTTCCCTTTCTGCTTATACCTGGAGTGTTGGGGTTCAGCTGGCCACCTCTGATTTGGGGCTGTAGGAGGTAAATTGGGAACTTCTGAGGGCTGTTGGCTGACTATCCAGATAACTTGCATGGTTTCTGGTGGGGTCCAGGTACCCAGACTTAATTTTCATTTTTTATTGAGACATTTTAAACCTCCTCAGTAGATATTTATTAACTCATGGTCAATTGTATGTTTTTCAAAAGGGAACTTCATAAAGTTTGAGGACAAAATCGCTTATCTTTTGATTCCACTTTTCCATGAACTTTTTGAAGCTCTCTCAGACATCTCCCAACCCTGTGTGGATACAATTTGAGAATTGTCACAGACCCATAGGAGCCAGTCACTGGTCTAACTGACTGAAAATGTGGCACTCCACAGGTAGCATTCAGATCTAGGCATTTAAGTTATGTTACCTTGGGCAAGATCTATATATAACTTCTCTGTGCCTCAGTTTAAGACCTAAGTCATGGGACTTTGGGGAGGTAAAATCAGTGTCTGGAATTGTTTCTGGTATGAGGTCAGAGTTTCGTAAGTGTTAACTATTTTTAACAATAATACAACCTTGTTAAAAGAAGATGAATTCCTGCTCATTATCAGCTAGATGTCAGGACAAACTGTATTCTGATATAGATACTTGGTTTTGTGCACCAGACTCTGTATGACAGATTTAAAGCTTTTTGGTTTCTTTGTGTTTCTAGAAGAAGCCTTGGGATTTGAATCTTGGAAATTTCTAGGGAGGTGGAATAGAGAGCGACTGGTTAGACTCACACTACTGTTTCATTTCCAGGTCTACCTTACAAAGCTGCATGTCCTGAGAGGACTGTGTAGAGACAGGAGGGATCCTGGCTCCTGTCAGACCACTTTTGGGTGGGTACAGTGTCTCCCATTCCTACAGGGTCTTATCTGCTGGAAGTGTGGGTGAATTTCCTTTGTATGTCCTTGCCACTTTGTGACCTGCAATATCCTATTTGAGGCTCGGAAGGTCTAGTCTGCTTTCCCATATCCAGGGCTGTTTTAAGGAGAAGGAAGGGCCCTGATAGGAAATATCACCCAAACCGGTACTCACAAGCAGATTACTGGACAGTGTGTACTTTCAGTCACTGCTATGATGGGTTCCCTCAGTCAATCTGAAAGTTAGGAACCCAAATACCCATTTTACAAAAGTAGGTAGTATTATCACATTACAGACATTAATATGACTGTAACATGGCTAGGATCAGGATTTGAAACTTCACCAGTTATCTAGATTCTGTTATTCGTATTCATCCCAGTATCCTCAAACTCCCATTTTTTGTTTTTCCTGCTAGCATATTTGGAAGTAAATCCCAGACATCAGACCATTTCACCAAGCGATAAGGGTTTTTTTTTGAAAATATGACTACAGTGCTATTATGTTGTTGTTAAGTACTTTGGAGTTGGTTCCGACTCATAGCAACCCTATCCAGGGTTTCCGAGGCTGCACATCTTTATGGGAGCAGAAAGCCTCGTCTTTCTCCCATGGAACAGCTGGTAGTTTCAAACTGCTAACCTTGAGGTTCGCAGCCTGATTTGTAACCACTACGCTAGCAGAGCTATTATAGGAGTCAACAAAATTAATAACAATTTCTTAACAAACCTAGTTTGTTTTGAATTTTTTCCATTTGCTCTAAAGGGAGTGTGGTAGTTCTGTATGATAACTACAAAATCAGTGGTTCGAGCCCATAACTGCTCCATAGAAGAAAGATGAGGCTTTCTGCTCCCTCAAAGATTTACAATCTCAGAAATCCTATAAAAGGTCACTGTGAGTCAGAACCAACTTGGCGGCATGAAACGACAAAAATAACAATTTGTTCTAAAAATGTCTTTTCCTCTCTACTCTTTCCACACTAGGAAAGCATGAGAGAGATAGTATCTGGAATTCTGCACGTTTCTTCCCTTCCCACTTGTCTTTACCTGTTGCTGATCTCTGAATGGTTGCAATTCCACAGCTTGTCACAATGGGAACACTGAGTCCTCTTTGCCTTCTTGTTCTTTCAGAATTCGCATCCGCCTCATTAGCTGTTGAGCCCTCTCAATTCTGCCTTGAGACATCTACCCTTTCCCCACCCCCTTCATCTTTTGTGTTACTCAGATTTTCATCTTTTCTCCCCGTTTTAATTTACCTTGTCTTTTGCATTGTTCCTGAGATAAAAATGGTTTTGCCATTCACCTACTAAAAATGGCAATGTCTTATTGCCTACCTCTGACTCTGCCCAAACTCAATTATTTGTATTCCTTCCTTTTAAGTTCTCACACAGGTATTTCATGTGTTCTTTTGCCATATGTCCATGTCTGTGTTTATTTTGATGTTTTTTTGTTTTCATAACTCAGAAGTGATTATGTTTAGGATTCCCTCTGTTCTGCTATGGTCTTAACTGGTTGATTACATTACATTAGAATGCCTTGGAAGGAGATTGCATTACATTACAGTACATGTGAAGTAGTTGTATTAGATTGTATTCACAGGCATAGTGGTTAGGGAGTCCTGGTGTGGCACTATAGGATAAGCATTGGACTGGTAACTGCTAGGTTGGCAGTTCCAACTCACCAGCTGCTCTGGGAAACCCTATACAGGGTCCCTATGAGTTGGACCAACTCAGTGACACACAACACCACCACAATAGTGGTTAGGACACCCAACACATATTTTGGGAGTTGAAGAAACATGATTCAATCCATTATAATTACTCATCAGCTTTAGGAAGAAGGCGATTTAGTTTGCATGGCTTTTCTAACTTTACTGAGTTCACTTCTGTGTTGTAGTCATGTATTTATTAACCTGGCCCCTGTACTGCCTCATCTCAGTTCATTGTGTAATTCTGAATCTTTTGTTAGTAACCCTATACGTAGACCTTTCTCCTGATTTGCTAACTGCCCTGACCACCTTAGACTGGGGTTGATCAAGACTGTTCTTTCGGAATCATCCATGGTATACCAGTGTACTTTGTAGTTTCCCTAATCCTGCCCACCCCTTTCTAAATAGTCCCTTTCCTAAGTTGCCTTAATTGCCCAGTTGAGTTGCCATCTTTTTCCTGACTGATAAAGGGACAGTGCACTTTATAACATCTGTGTTGATGATTTTGTCACCAAATAAATGATGTTTTAGCTGGAGACATCTTTAGAAAAAATGGTGCCTAAGAATTGAAAGAATCCTGTGTTATATCAGAATTTTCTATAATGCCATAGCAACTTACAGGAACCCTGGTAGCATAGTGGATTATGAGTTGGGCTATAAGTCACAAGGTCAGCAGTTTGAATCTACCAGCTGCTTCACTGGAACAAGATGAGGCTTTCTGCTCTCGTAAAGATTTACAGCCTCAGAAACCCTGAGTCAGAACCAACTCAATGGTACACAATCACCACCACGAGAGCTGCTTACAGAAGATTTCATACTTGAAGTACTTGTATTTTTAGAAGGAAATAGATGTCACATTGAACTTGGCAAACAAAAAAGGAAAGTGAGATTTATCTGGATTCACTCTGTGAATTGAATCATTTGCCATCACTGAGCCTGTTATAATTAAATGGACCCAATAGAAATAGAAGACCCTATTCAGGCACCCTATGAGTCAGAACCGACTCTGTGGCACGTTACAACAACAACAGTGGGGGAAAACCAAAAGGGAAGAACACTCAGCATTTCTTAAACTGAAAAAAACTGAAGCGAATATTCAAGCTTGTAGTTGGTAAGTGTTGTCAAGTCAGTTTTGAATCATAGCAACCCTACATAATGTAACTCTGCCCAGTCCTGGGCCATCCTCACAATTGCTGCTGTGCATGAGCCCATTGTTACTGCCACTGTGCCAATCTATCTTATTGGGGTTCTCCCTCTTTTTCGCTGCCCCTCCACTTTACCAAGTGTGATATCCTTTTCCAGGGATTGGTCCCTCCTGTTAATATGTCCAAAGTATGAGATACGAAATCTGGCCATCTTGGTATCTAAAGAGCATTCTGGTTGTACTTCTTCCAACATAGATTGGTTTGTTCTTTTGGCAGTCCATGGTACTTTGAATATTTTCCTCCAACACCAAAACTTAAATGCATCAGTTCTTCTACAGTCTTCCTTATTCATTGTCCACTTTTCACATGCGTAAGCAGCTATTGACAATACCATGGCTTGGGTCAGGCACACTTTAGTCCTCAAACTGACATCTTTGTTCTTGAACACATTGAAGCTGTCTTGTGCAGCAGATTTGCCTAATGCAATATGTTGTTTAATTTCTTGACTCTTGCTTCCATGAGTATTGATGGTGGATCCGAGCAAAGTGAAGTCTGACAACTTCAATCTTTTTTTCCAGTTATGTTATTATTTATTGGTTTAATTGTGAGGATTTTTGTTTACTTTACATTGAGGTGCAACCCATACTGAAGATTATAGTTTTTGATCTTCATTGGTAAGTATTTTAAGTCCTCTTCACTTTCAGCAAGCAAGATAGTAGCATTTGCAAATCACAGGTTGTTAATGAGCCTTCTTCCAAACCTGATGTCACATTGTTCTTCATATAATACAGTTTCGCAGGGTATTTGCTCTGCCTACAGATTGAATAAGTATGGTGAAAGAATACAACCATGGAGCACACCTTACCTGATTTTAAACCATTTAGTAGCTCTTTGTAACTGCCTCTTCATCTATGTACAGGTTCCGTAATTAAGTGTTCTGAATATTTATTCTCCGTAATATTGTCCAAAGCTTGTCATGATCCACACAGTTGAAAGCCTTTGCTTAGTTTATAAAGCAGAAGTGAAAATCTTTCTGGACTCTTGGTGTCATGCTGTAGGATCAGTGCTGGATTTCAAACCACAAGGTCTACAGTTCAAACCCACCGTTGTTCCTTAGAAACCTTATACAGGGTTGCTATGAGTCAGAACCGACTCAATAGCACTTAACAACAACAACAACAAACATCTTTCTAGTATTCTCTGCTTTCAGTTAAGATGCATCTGATGTCAGCAGTGATACCCTTCATTCCATGGTCCTTGTCTGAATCTGGCTCAGTTCCCTATCAATGTACTATTGTAGTCATTTTAAAATTATCTTTAGCAAAATTTTACTTGCATGCAATATTAATGATATTGTCATATGATTTCTGCATTCTGTTGAATTGCCTTTCTTTGGAATGGGCACAAATATGGATTTCTTCCGATCAGTTGTCCAGGTATCTAACTTCCAAGTTTCTTGGCATAGGTGAGTGAGTGCCTCTAGTGCTGCCTCAATTTGTTGAAACATTATTGAACAGCAACTATTTCTTTTTGGTACAGTGGCTCTGTGTATTCCTTCCATCTTTTGATATTTTGCCCACGGAATTCTTCAGTATTGCAAATTAGGGTTGCAATTTTGAAAGATTCTATGGTCAAAATATTGAAGGATCCAGGAAGCATCAAAAGAAGATGAAAGGAATGCATAGAATCACTATACCAAAGAGAATTGATTGATGCTCAACCAGTTCAAGAGGTAGTACATGATCAAAAACCAATGGTATTGAAGAAGTCCAAGCTGCATTGAAGGCATTGGCAAAAAACAAGGCTCATGGAATTGATGAAATACAAATTGAAATGTTTCAACAAACTGATGCAGCACTGGAGGCACTGCACTTGTCTAGCCAAGAAACTTGGAAGAGAGCTACCAGGTTAACCAATTAGAAGAGGTCCATATTTGTGCCCATTCCAAAGAAAAGTGACCCAATGGAATGCGAAAATCATCCTGTAATATATCACTTGCAAGTAAAATTTTGCTGGAGACTATTAAAAAAAAAAAAATTGCAACAGTTCACTGACAGTGAAATCTAGCAAGTCAAGCCTGGCTGAGAAGAGGATTTGGAACAAGGGATATCATTGCCGACTTTGCAGTTAGCAATCGTCCAATGGCTAACCAGTAGCACCAATGGGCGACTTGGGTTAGCTTGCAAGAAAATTGCCTTTATTGATTAACTGCATTCTGAGTTTACTTTTCAGCTGCATACTATTCTACGTTCTCTCCCCAGCTATACCCCAATAAACCACTTAACTGTAGAGTTCATGAGTTTGGTGAGATGTGGCAACAAAGGAAAGAAGAGGACAGAGAGGAAGGGGAGTGGCGGGTGTTAGAAATGAATTGGCTGAGCAGCTTGGAGAAGTAGGAAAGCTGTGATGCATTTAACCTCTGCCTCTTAAGAATCAGCTTTGTGTTGCTATTTATTTATGAAATTATTCGTTTACTGTATATGGTTCTTCACCTTTCACTTCCTTCTACTCCCTTCCTCTGCCATTTTTGCTGCCATGTTCCTAGAAGATGGTGAACTGTTGGTTGGCCTTGGTCCTGGAGTGAAGGTGAATTGTACACAATTAGAACCAGCACATGGTGGCCATGGGGCCTGAGTGACAATGAAACCTCTAATACTCTAAGTCACTGAAGTTTTGAGATTGTTTCTTACTACAGAAAACACAGCCCACCCTAAAGAATACAGACCCTATGCTTTTTCATGTAGTTATTTTTCTAGTGGACATTATTCTAGGCACCGTTGAAGAAAAGGAGCTTTGGAATGAAAATTTTGCATTGTAGGCTTGGTACCAACTCTTTTTTAATTTTTATTTTAGTTTTTCTTATTGTGGATTGAGTGAAAGTTTACAGGGCATATCATCAGTTTTACATTCAACAAATCATATACCTTGTTTCATTACATTGATTATAATC
>NW_006408822.1:1604455-1618699 GCF_000296735.1 Chrysochloris asiatica
AACCTTCTAAATATTCCTTTATATGTGGTTCAGAGTTCTGGGACCATCCCATGAGCCTGCTTGGTCGGGTATTCTGTGTTGTTGCTAACATAGCTCCTTAGAGCACTTCCACCCAATCTACCATCTTGTTTGTTCTCTGGTACCAACTCTTGATAGAATTATTATCTTAAAAACTAAAAACTCCAAACCCATTACCGAGGTGTCAATTTGGACCCACAGTGATCCTCTAGGACAGACTGTCACAGAGTTTCCAAGGGTGTACATCTTTACAGTAATAGACAGCCACCTCTTCCAGGTAGCAGTTGGTGCTTTCCAATTACCGACCTTTTAGTTAGTAGCTAAGCACTTTACTTATTTTTTAACTTTTTGTTGTAGATTGATGGAAGGTTTACAGAGATCAACAAATTATTCACTTTGTTTTATCTCCATTGTGAATTCCTCCAAGTAAGACCACTTATCTCACTTTCTCTTTGTATTGCTTGTTTCTATTCCTTCTTCCCCAACTCTTCACAGCTTTGCCCTTGGGTAAATACTGCCTGTGAAGCACCAGTCTTCCCTCCCACAGCCCTCTCTGCTCAACTGGGGTCCATAATCCACTGCAGTGGCCTCATAGAATTCAGAAAACATACAGTTATGGGTTTATTAGGGAAGTTGTTGTTGTTGTTAAGTGCTGTCGAGTTGGTTCTAACTCACAGTGACCCTGTATAGGGTTTCCAACGAGCAGCTAATGAGTTTGATCCACCGACCTTGAGGTTCAAACCGACCTTACTGCTTATTTTACAGCGCCATACCAGAACTCCTGTTAGGGAACTTAATAGGTTATAATTCAAGGTCAAAAATGCTGAAGGCACAGTTGTTCCAGCCAGCTGCTGATAATGCCCACAGACACACCACTCCACCATGAGCCTCAGTCTGAAGGCACTCAGCTCTAGCTCCATGGGTCAGCAAACTTAGTCCCCCCACTTAAGAGCCCGTACATATTCCACTCTATAAGCAAGCTTCCTGCCCCGCGTCACTCAACTTTACTTGCTCCATGAATGGTAAGTCCACTGCTCTGTCTTGTGTTCTGGTTTTTGGTTCTGCTGCTGCACCTCTGCCATGCCTCCGGTATCACAGTTTTCTGTCCCTGGGTTGAGAAGACTCAGTGCGCAGGAATCTGGGCCTTCAGAGCACATGCTCCAATCCTGGCTCTTCTCTGATGCTAGTGAGAGCCATCCTCCTGCTTCTGAGATGGCTCGTTCTAAACCCATACTGGTGGTCGTGGTGTGCTGTGGAGTGGGTTTCGACCCATAGCAACCCTGTATAGGGTTTCCGAACCTATAAATCTTTACGGGAGCATAAAGCCTCATCTTTCTTCCGCAGAACAGCTGGTAGTTTCAAACTGCTGACCTTGAGGTTAGCAGCCTGACTCATGACCACTACGCTGCCAGAGCTCCTCAAACCCATGCTAGAGTTTCAAGTTTTTATAATTATAATGAACTCTGTTAACATCCACAGCTGAATCGTGTCATTCTGTCAGTATCCTCTCTCACCTTCTCTTACCTAGACCCAGCAGGGCAGAAACGTTGTTTGGTGGGAGTTACAGACTGTGTAGAAGAGACATTAGATAATTCACTACGCTACACTGCCCTTTTGATCCTGAATGGTTGACCATTCCATGGTGTGTGTACCTCACTAGTGTTGTTGTCTCCCCTATATATACCTATAACTTGCTTGCCTAAAAGTTGTGTCACGGAGGAGAATTCAGTTCTAGATTCAAGGGTGATGAAGAGCTATAATCTGGGGTTCCACCAGCCTCTTTCTGACCAAGAAGACTGGTTTAAAAGAATTTTTTTTTTTTTTTTGATTTTGAGTTTTGTTCTACATTTTCTCCGGCTCCCTCCAGGACCATCTTTTGTGATCCCTTACAGAGCAGTTGGTAGTGGTAGCTGGGCACCATTTGTTTCTTCTGGTGTTGGGGTCACGTGGAGACTGATGTCATGTGGTCCATTAGTCCATTGGATGTGTTGTTTCCAAGCTTCTTCAATTTTCCTCACTCTTCTTTCCTCTGGACACAGAAAGATCAAGAGTTCCACCTTAGATGGCTGTTCATGAGCTTTAAAGTTCCCAATCAAGTAGCTGAGCACTTTAACCACTATGTCCTAAAGATTTCTCTGTATGTTAGGGACAAAGAATCCACTTTTGTAAAGGACAAATAATGCTTCTGTTTTCTCCTCTGTGCATACAGTGGAAATAATAATGGCCTCTACATCTGCATACCAGGCTGAAGTCCTGTTGTGGCGCTGTGGGGACAAAGCACTGGACCACAAAGCCTAAGTTGATAAAGTTAGGACCACAAGATTGCTTTGAGCCACAGGGTCAGCGGTTCAAAATCACCAGCCACTCCTTGGAAACCCTATACAGGGTCACTATGAATTGGAACTGAGTTGGAACACATCTTGGCTATGTTGTGAAGATTAATGGAACACTTTATGTATTATAGTACTTACTTTATAAATGTTAGCTCCTGACACTGGTATTACTAGATGGAGAAGAACTTTATCAATATAGGCTTTGTACTGCAGCTGCACATGACCCTCTGAACTCACAACATCTAACCTGAAACCCAACTCTTATTTCTCGACCTTTGTTGGTTGGTTTTGGCTCTTTACCTTGACCTATTACAGCAGAACCAAGGCTGAATGTGAGCCCCTTTAGGAAACATGTTGCTGTCATGTCAGGTGAAAAGGAACAAGAGATGGTGGGGTCATGCAATGCTTAGAAATATCACTGAGTTTCACTCCTATACCTTGCCCAAGGTAGATGACAACAAGGGTAGACCTGATGTCAGGGGAAGGGAAGTATAAACCTATTATGGAGAAGAAGATAGAAGGGGGAAAGGAGACAATCTGGCAGAAAATCCTCATTTATCGAAATCAGTATAATTAGGGAAATGACTGAGAAGCATTTCTTCTTGCAAGATTCTCAACACTCCAGTAAAATCAGTCATTGATTAGAAAAATTGCAATACAATTTGATTAAGATGATGTGTGTATTTGGAGAGGAGCAGATCTGCCTACAGTGTCTGGGGACACGTCAGGAGAGTTTCTTAGGATCCAGTTATCCTTAAAGGAGTCACTGGGTTGTTGTTAAGTGCCATCGAGTCAGTTTCAATTCATACCCACCCTACATATGGTTTCCAAGGTGCTTCTGGTGGGTTTGAACCGCCAACCTTGTGGTTAGTAGTCCTGTGCTTATCCTACAGAGTCACACCAGGACTCCAAAGGAGTCACTAGGAAGGGAAAACAAGCAAGGTCTCCACTACTACCTGCAAAGTTGACAGTTCACATCCACCCAGGGGCATCTTGGAAGATAGGGCTGGCAGTCTACTTCTGACAGGCCACAGCTTTGAAAACCTTATGGAGCAGCTGTGCTGTGCACACACGGGGCCACCATGGATTGGAATGCACGCAAGGGCAGCTAACCCAGCAACAAGGCAGCAGTAGGACAGTAGTCATGTGGACTAAGCTCCTGCCCAGGGTGTCCGAGGACCTTCCAGAGGTGGTATCGCTCCTAATACCACTGTCTCCATTGACCACATGGGTGGAGGACTTTGACTATCCGGTCATGTGACATACACATGCAACAAGAGAAGGTGAAGTGTTATCTTTACAAAAGTCATGGTGAGACGAGGACAACTCAGTTGCGAACCCCAATTCCTCAGAGTATACAGACATAGGGAATTATACCTTGGGCAAGGGGAGTCAGCAGCTGACTGCTGCATGCTCTGATCAGTCTGGAGGGAGAAGTTGGAGGCTCTTTCTCCCCAGCATTAGGCCGTATTCTGTCTTCTCCCTGACTCAGGTAGCAGCAACTGATCTAGGACATGACAACTGAACCTGAGGTGTGGGGACAAGAGGGACATAGTAAATATTGACAGGTAAAGAAAAGAGGGAGCAGACCTGAGAGCTTATAGGCCTGAAGTTAATAAGGTAGACAGTCCAGAAAACCCACGTAGACTGAGACTGTGGTTGTGGAGTGAGGAGGGTGTGAGAGGACCGGATGTGTGCTGAAGAGGCCTGGGGTGAGACCTGGACAATAAACAATCGAGCAGCATCAAGTTGCATCTCCATCCCACAGGTCTTGGATGCATGGAATCAAGACGGGTGTTTGTCATTGAGGTTTGAAGAAGTCAGCTGAGACAGCAAGAATTCATCTTGAGATGAAATAACTTCTAACTGGCTTGTGGCAGAATTTCAAGGCAGTTACTGGACAAGGCTGGGGCCATCATGCTGCCCAGCCCTTCTGCCCGTGGTGAGCAGGCCTGGGAGAAGATTCTGCCTTCAGTGAACAGTGAAGATATGGAGATCATGCAGGAATGGACCCAAGACCATAAGTCAAAAGGTGAGAGTTGATGAGGATTTAGGAAAGTGAAGAGGGGGACCAAGGTTCCAGGGTCAGGTGAGAGTGACCACAGCTGAGTCCACACTACTTCCTCCATCCCCTGGCTCAGAAGAGCTGCTCTGGGAGCATTATGGGAGTTCTGGTCTCTCACCGCTTCTCTTTCTTCCCTTAGGTTTGTCTCCTGAGGATACTGACCAATCCCAAGAGGAGGAGAGGAAGTCCCCTATACTGGTGAGTTGGAATTACCTTGATTTTCTGAAGTACTGGCTCATTTTCCAGAAACAGGCATGCTGTGTATTTTCTCAGAATGGGAGAAGACAGTCAGTCAACATTTGGGGATTTCATGGTCTCATGTCAGGTGCCATGTGAGGCATTTTAGAATGGTTGCTTTCATTTTGTGTTTTAATTTTCTTATTGGAAAATATACCTAAGATTAAGAACCCAGGCATCTCTGATAAGGGATATTTTTGGGAAAAATGAGATTATTTAAAAATTTGAATGTACTATTTAATTTCACAACACACTCACATACATATTATCTTACGAATCTTGTATACTGAGCATCTTTTTGATATTTCAGTTTTTAAACATACATAGAGATCATAGTGAAAATGGATTTCCGGACCCATCATGTACCTTCAACCATCTTCTACAGTGGCCAGCCTTAGTTACAGGAGTGTCATACTGTGTCCATAAATCTCACAACCTCAATATAAAATGTGAAAATACTCGATTTTTCTCCTTCCCTCCTCGGGGCTGATGCCTGCTGCCAACATAACACTTCTTTCTCTGACCCTAGTTACCTGGAGCCAGGTCAGATCTCACAAGTTTAAAGGCTACTACTGTTCTTCACTTTGCCATAGACACAGGCTCCAGGTACAGGTTTGAGAGTCCACAAACAAACCTCTTTTGTGATCTGCTGCCTAGAAATGTAGGGTGTGCTTTATGCTTTTGCATTGCCAGCCTCTAGCTGGGGAGCCGCAGTCCCTCTGCCCGCTGGGCTCCATGACCTCTCACCTGCTGGCTATACATTCATGGGTTTCCTCCACCACTTCAGGATGCCAGCTGCAAGTTTGAGATTCATCCTGGACTCTCTCACTTCTGACCTTTTAGCTCTCACTACTCCTTAGGGTTATAGAATTTTCTAGAATGACTCACACAACTCATTATATGTGTTATATTTATGACTACAGCTTGGTTTAAGGGAAAAGAAGGATATAAATAAATAGATGAATAGGGAAAATCTTGGAGGGTTTCCATTGTAGAGCTTGCATCTCCAAAAAGGAATGCACTGCCATCCATGTACATCAATGTTTTCACCAACAGAAAGCCCAAGAAGCTTCTGTATCCAGAGATTTTGTTGATTTCACTACACAGTCATGATTGATTATATAAGCTCCTCACACCACTAAGGTTAGCTTGAATTGAAATAAGCAATTTGTTAGTAATGTTGATGCACAACTATATGTTGTGATCTGTGAACTAAAGAGCTAGCAGACAAGTTTGGACTATACACAATTGTTCACACTTAATTATCATGGCAACTGAAATTT
Organism: Chrysochloris asiatica; assembly: GCF_000296735.1. Taxonomy (NCBI): domain Eukaryota; kingdom Metazoa; phylum Chordata; class Mammalia; order Afrosoricida; family Chrysochloridae; genus Chrysochloris; species Chrysochloris asiatica. Next base: position 1,610,392 of record NW_006408822.1, read on the forward strand.
GAACCATTTTGTTGGACTGGATTTGTTTAACTAATTAATGGTAACTGAAATCCATATTTATTAGAAACTGTACAAAGTAATGAGTTCCTATATTCAAAGTGGATAAATTCTAGAGCCAAGTATATTGAATTATATCTCAACAAAGTGTTTACAGGAGCCCTAGAGGAGCAGTATTTAAACGCTTGGCTGTCATTTGAAAGGTTGGTGGTTTGAACCCACCAGCTGCTCAGCAGGAGAAAAACATGAAAGTCTACTTCAGTGTTTAAAGATTACTGCCTTCCAACCCTATGTGTGGTGCTGTAGGTTGATGTGCTGGACTACAAAGTCAGTTTGAACCGCAAGGTCGGTGGTTCAAGCTCACCAGCTGCTCCTTGGAAACCCTGTACAGGGTCGCTGTGAGTCGACAGACTTGATGGCACTCAACAACAACAACACACCCTATGGGGCAGATGTACTGTATGTGTTGGAATTGACTCAATGGCAGTGGGTTAAAGAGTTTTTCTTTTTAAAGATTAAATTACACTCAAGTGTTCTTTTTCTGAACCTCACTACCATTCTGTTGCCACCTGTTAGGCATAATGTCTGCATAATGAGTCAAGTATAAGGGCTTCATTGAGTTGGTTGGTTCTGACTCATAGTGACCCAGTGTAGGTTTTCTGAGGACCAGCTGGTGGTTTTGAACTACCAACTTTGTGATTAGCAGTCCAGTGCTTATCCTACAAGGACATAGAAGAGATTATTAAAATACAGAAACAAAAATAGTTATGCAAAATTCTTGAGAAATGCTCATTCCTGACCCTGTCTGTAGTTAAACTTTTCTCTCTATATTGATGAATTTCCTTCCATCTTCTCCCCTAAATTTTCACCATCCCTGTGTCTGTCACAAGCCCCACCTCCATGATGCCTTCTGTTTCTTTCTAGCCCACCCTATACTCTCCCATCTCTGAAATCCTCCATTATGAATTCTCACAGTCACTTTCTGGAACACTGCTTTATGCTTTCAAATTCAGTCACAAATGGTTTCTGCAGTGAAGTCCTGCATGAGTGAGGGCCAGGCTGTGTTCTGTGCATCTCCTGGGCTCCCCACAGATGCAATCACAGAGCCAGGTGTCCACTCACGGCCAGAAGGACTTGATCTGGAGAGCTGTGTTCTCTGCAGAGAATTAGAGGAGCTTCTTCAGATCCACGCCCTTTCACACCTGTGAAACTCCTCTCATTGTGAGACAGATGGAGATTTCCAATGCATGTTAACACACTACTTATTCTAGGAGCCAATTACAATTGAGGATGTCACTGTGGTCTTCACGGACGAAGAATGGAATATGCTGACCTCTGAGCAGAAGAGCCTCTACAGAGAAGTGATGCTGGAGACTTACAGGAATCTATTCTCATTGGGTAAGGGTGTGCTTTCTTGTCCTTCATTAATTCAGTAGGTAACTGTCTGCCACCTACTGTGTGCCAAAGGAGCCCTGGTGGTGCAGTGGTGAAGCACTCAGCTGCTAACTAGAAGGTCAGCGGTTTGAACCCACCAGGTCCTCAGTGAGAGAAAGATATGCAGTCTGCTTCTGTAAAGATTTATTTTGTTGTTATGTGCTGTGGAGTCGGTTCTGACTCATAGTGATCCTATACAGGGTTTCCGAAGCTGTAAATCTTTACGGGAGCAGAAAGCCTCATCTTTCTCCCACGGAACAGCTGGTAGTTTCGAACTGCTGACCTTACGGTTTGCAGCCCAATTTGTAAGCACTATGCTACCAGAGCTTCTTGTAAAGATTTATAGCCTTGGAAATTCTGTGGGGCAATTCTGCTTTGTTCTGTAATGTCACTGTGGGTCACAGTTGATTCTGTCACAGTGGGTGTTTTGGGTTTTCTGTGATCCATCCTGGATGGTGCAAACAATTTATGCTCAACCATTAACCTAAAGATTGGTGGTTTGAGCCCATCCAACAGCACTGCTGAAGAAATGCCTGGTGATCTGCTTCCATAAAGATTAAAGCCTATAAAACTGCCTGAGCTAAATCAAAAAGAGAGAAAGAAACCCTGTGGAGTATTTCTACTCTGTAATACATGCTGTAGCTGTGAGTTGTATTTGGCACAATTGTTTGGTGCTTTTGTTTTGTTTTCACTGTGTGCCAGATAATGTTCTAGACACTCCAGAACACAATAAATGGAATCCCTGCCCTCCCAAGGCTTACCATTGTGTATAAGAGAAAAACAATTAAGCGTAAACTGAACCACCGAGATATTTCATTATCGTATGTTAAAATTTGGTAAGTATTATGAAATGTGAAACTAGTAATAGAGTGGGACAAAGGGGTATTGGGTGTGGTAGAGTAAGCTGCCTTAGTTTTGAAGCTGGGTATTTGAAATCAGAGAGGAGATAGCATTTGACCAGAGACATAGGTGGTGAGGGTGTTAGAACTCTAGGTACCTAGGGTTAGAGCATTTCAGATGCAGGGAGTTGTCCTGGTATGAAGGCCTGAAGGAAGGGATGTTCCTGTCGAGTGTGAAGACCTGTACCGAGTCCAGTGATGTTGGGAGCAGTTTACAAAGGGGATAGGAATGAGAGATAACTTCTGCAACAAAAGTGAAAATTAAATGTCAAAACTTTTTTATGGCTTCTGGATTTCATAAACCATATGTTTTCTTTTTCTATTTGTTCAATATATTTATGATGATTCTTAAATTTCAGTTGATAAACACTATCAATTACAATATTGTGCTCCCTGAGGGTCTGGCTAAGTTACTCTGTAGTAGACCAGTTGGTAAGTAGTCAGGTTTTGTGTCACAACTCTCCAGTCTGCTGTTCTAGTGTGCAAGCAGTCATCAGTACTACACAAACAACTGGCCACAGCTGTGTTCCAGTAAAACTTTATTTATGGACACTGAAATTAGAATTTCATAGCATTTTCACATAGAGAATATAGTTCATTTGCTTTTTTCCCTAACCTTTAAAATGTAAACAATATTGTTAGATTGTATGCTGTATGGAAACATGCAGAGGACTGGATTTGGTCTCTGGACCATTGTTTTCTCATCTCTTGTTCTTGATCAGTACTGCCCAGTAGAAATCTAATGGGAGCTTTCTAGGTCATTTTAAAGTTCCTATTTGTTAATGTTAAGTGCTGTCGAATTGATTCCAACTTATAGTGACCCTGTATAACCACATTTGTTACTGCATTTATAGATGTACTTGTCTTTCTAGAAAAACCCTGCAGAGAAGCACATTTTTGGAGATACAAATCAGTCCCAAATAGGAGTTTCTTTCTGTCAGCATGGCTTTTCCCTGATGCAGATTTATTTCATTCCATTTTCATCTTCTCTGACATGTTTTGATCTGGTTTGAAAGAGTTCCATCATGAGCTGGTTCCGTCAAACTCAATACACATCATTCCCAACTTACAACATGTAGGAGTTGTGATGAATTGCACTTAGGACTGTCCATTTTGTTTGTTCTTTGGTACATCTTATTGTTAGTAAAATGTATTCTGTACAGTATTACAGCATGTAATTTGCTGATGTTACAGTTTCATACCAACACCAAAAGATAAAGACCAGGTTTATACAGATACTGATAATAAAATTCAGCAATAATAAAACTAAAAAAAAAAAAAATCAACAATGTGGCATTCAACTTATGCATGAAACAACTTAAGACTGAGTTGTTGGAACAAAACTGCATTGTAAGCTGGAACACCTGCACACATTTATCCATTTAAATCTGTTTTGTGTGCTTTGATTAGGCCATAGCTAGTCAATCTAATTGTCCCTGAAAGCAGCAGTCCGTGAATGAAATGAATCATTGCACTGGCCAAATCTGCTGCTAAACAGCTTTTTAAATGTTAAAAAGCTTAGCCATCTCCTTGAGGATTCAGATACACCAGACCTGAGACATGATAACTTTTTATCACCTCATATGCATGCAAAACCTGGGCAACGAGTAAAGAAGACAGAAGAATTGATGCATGTGAATTATGGTGTTGGCAGAGTATTGAATATACCCTGGACTGCCAGAAGAATGAAGAAGTCTGTCTTGGAGAAAGTACAGTCAGAGTGCTCCTTACAAGTGAGGATGGTGAGATTTTGTCTCACTTTGGACGTATTATCAGGAGGGACTAGTCCCTGGAGAAGAACATCATGCGTTGTAAAGTAGAGGGCCAGTGAGAAAGAGGGAGACCTCAATGAGATGGATCAATATAGTGATTTCAACAGTGGGCTCTAACATAACAATGATTGTGAGGATGGCATAGGGTCAAGCAGTGTTTCGTTCTATTGTTCATAGAGCCACCATGACTCAGAACTGACTCAACGGCCCTAGCGATGACAAAAAATGTCAAAAGTTTATTCTCCACCTCATCAAAGTTTGAGAACATAGTATTGTTCTGCATAAACCAGTCATTTTTTCTGTTTCTTTATTCAGATTATGATACCTTTTCTTCAAGTGCTCTGTTGAAAAATCATCAGCCTGAAATAATCATTAAAGATTTCATGGAAGAGGTATTTAATAAGTCAGCTTGGCTAGGTAATTTTTTGTAACTCACAACTCCAGTAATTGACTGGCTGCTCTTAATGCCCAAAGGACACAGACACTCTGCCATAAACCTCCAGTTGAAGGCATTTAGCTCTAGCTTTGTGGGTCAGCAAACCTAGTTCCCTCAGCTAAGTGCCCAGAGGCATCCCACTCTACAAGCAGGCCTCCGGCCTGAAGGCTCGCAGCTTTATTCACTGTGTGGAGCAGGTTCTTGTGCTCTGGTTCTTGGTTCTGCTGCTCCTCTGTCTCTTCTCTACTGCTTCTCTGGTGCCACAGCGTTTTGTCCCTGGATCTAGGAGGTTTCATGCACAGAGATATCAGGGTCCAAAGAACATGCTCTACTCCTGGTTCTTCTTTCTTGATGGTGTTGAGACCTCCATTCCTGCTTCTGAGATGGCTTATTTTATGCCCAGCAGGATGGCAAACTTGACCAATCCCCGTGTTAAAGTTCCAAGTCTTTACAATCATAATTAGCCCTGTATATGATCCTCTTAATGGATCATATACACCTGCTTTCTCTTAACTAGACTCATCAGGAAAAGAGAAAATTCATCCAATCTACATTTGTTAGGATTTACAAAGACTATAGCTAGAAGAGCCATATCAAGTAAATCCAGTCAAAGGAGTAGTGATAGAACAATATTGTAGCTCTTAAAGGTCATTTGAAGGAGCTCTGATACGTAGTGGTTACAAATCGGGCTGTGAATCACAAGGTCAGCGGTTCGAAACTACCAGCTGTTTCGCAGGAGAAAGATGAGGCTTTCTGCTCCCATAAAGATTTATAGCCTAGGAAACTCTGTACAGGGTCCCTATGAGTCAGAACCGACTCCATGGTACACACCGCCACCACCAACAAAAGTCATTTGAAAGTGACACTAAATTCCACTAACCTTCATTGACCACAGAAAACCACATAGCACATCTAATGTCACTGTGCTAGGAAAGAGAATTCCTCTGCAGAGATGGACTCAGTGGGGAAGGGCTGCAAATATTTTGACCAAAACATTTTACCACAAGAGGGGAAGCTTGAGCTAAATCTTACAAGAGTAATAGAATTCAGTTTCCTGAGTGGTTCATATGATTAATGCACTCACTGCTAAGGTTGGAAGTTCAAGCCCACCTAGAGGTGTCTTGTAATAAAGGCCTAGTGATCCCCTTCTGAAAAGTCAACTATTGAAAACCCTGTGGAATGTAGTTCTTCTGTAACAAATGGTACTGTGAGTTAGAACCAACTTGATGGCAACTGGTTTGTTTTTTTCGGGGGTGGTGGTATTCATGGGGTCAAGGTACCCTGCTATAGGATAAACACTAGACTGCTAACCACAAGGTCGGCAGTTCAAACCCACTAGCTGCTCTTTGGAAACGCTATACAGGGTTGATGTGAGTTGGAACCAACTTGATGGCGCACAAGATACCCTGCTATAGGATAAACACTAGACTGCTAACCACAAGGTCGGCAGTTCAAACCCACCAGCTGCTCTTTGGAAACGCTATACAGGGTTGATGTGCGTTGGAACCAACTTGATGGCGCACAAGAACAAAGTAGATGTAGGAGCTGTGTATGCAGTGGTTATATGCTCAGCTGGTAACTGAAAGTTTGGCAGTTCAAACCCACTAGCTGTTCCACAGAAGAAAAATGTAGTAGGCTATTTCCATAAAGATTTGCAGCCTTAGAAAACCCTACAGGCAGTTCTGCCCTGTCCTATAGGATCACTGTGAATCAGGATTGATGCCATGGGTTTTAAGGTAGATTTAATAGAGTCTTGGTATGGTGCTATAGGATAAGCACTGGACTTCCAACCATCACCACAACAACATGTACACACATAGACCTGGCTTCATCTATGTGCATGTTGTTGTTAAGTGTAATCGAGTCAATTCTGACCCATAGTGACCTTGTACAGGTTTTCCAAGGAGTGACTGGTGAGCTTGAACTGCCGACCTTTCAGTTCAAACCTACTTTGCAGTCCAGCACATTAACCCACAGTGCCACACCAGGCATAGCTAATTATATATATATATACACACACACACACACACACATATACACAACTTTTCCCATCTATGAAATGGAATTTTTTTTAAACTTGTACATCTTTTCCAATGCTCTTTTTATTACAAGGCTGAGAAGATTTCTACAACAGTATTTTGATGGGAAAAATGTGTAAGAGCATTTACACAGCAAAGGCAATTTGAAGTTTTCTATTTTATAAAAGTTGTGTAAATGAGAAATGGCACATACTCTTTCACTAGTAGGCTGGAATTCAGAACAGTTTTGCTTATTTTTAATGTACTCTATTTTTGCAAGGATGGGTAAATTTCCATTATATGTGCGATTGAAAAAATTTTTTTCTTTCATTTCTGAACAGGAAAATAAGAACTTTCAGTTATGGAAAAGTTCCCAACAATTTGTGTGAATGAAAAAGTATATTGTTTCTGTTCATGTACATGAAAAACAAAACAATATTAGACATTGTAATAATACAGAGAGCATATAGAAAATATGTAAAAGACCTCATATTTTCTGTATGTGACTCAGAGAAATGGACCTTAATTTATTTTTATTCACACTTGTATTGGGATATTTCATGTTCTTCTAAAATAAGAGTACAATGAAAGTATGTAAAATCTCTAGAATCATTGTGAACGAATAGGAAAATGTATATATTTTTGTTATAACTATATAATATGTAAAACATTTTTGGAATTCTGTTCCATAAATAAGGAAACCATATTTTTTTTATCCTCACATTTTATTGGATATTTCTCTGACTTGTATTACAAAACTCTTATATTGCATATTTTTTTATTCATTGGATGTTCTTTACTTTTACATGTCTTTGTAATTCACACATTGTTTTAAAAGATAAAATTGCTTAGAATTCTTATTTTCAATAGAATTTATTTATTTTTCTTTTTCTTACCTATACTTTTCCTTCCATTCATTTACAGCGATTCTAAAGACCGTTATATCATTTCATTGTACTCTTATTTCAGAAAGATGGGAAATATCTCGATACAAGTGTGAGTGAAAAATGAATGAAAAATTTCTGCTCCTTTCTTCTCATTTACCTAGACAACATATGAAGTATGTTATGTGACCTCACTGTCCTCTGTGTCTTATTGCAAGATTCAATATTCTTCCAGCGCACTGTGAGGAGAAAAAAATATAGTGTATTTCATTGAAAACAAGAATTCTAAGGAGTTTTAAATTTAAAAATTACACTTTGAATAACAAAGACTATTAATGTAAAGTACACCCAGTGAATAAGAGAAATACATAGAGTTTTTTTCATCCATTATTAGAAAATATAAGTGGTTAACATGGTTTCATTGTACTGTTTATTGTTAAAAGGATGGTAAATATGCTAACATATGTGAAACTGAGAAACATGTGTTTAGTTTTTTGCATCCATGAAATGGAGTTGTGTGAATGAGAAAAAGTATATATACTTTCTTCCATTGATATACTAGAATGCTGAACAATTTTACTGATTTTTAATGGGCTCTTTTTATTTCACAAGGATGGGAAAATCCCCACTACATATGTGAATTAAAAAAAAAAACACCTATAAAGTTTCATCCATAAATGTACAGGAAGTACAATAATTTTCTATGATTCTAATGCCAGGAAGTGCCCAATGATTTGTCTGAATGATAACTAAAAAATACATTGTTCCCTACATATCTACTGGTGTGGCATTCTAGGATAAGCACTTGACCGAAAGGGGTCAGTTTGAAATGAAAAGTCAGTGGTTCAAACTCACCAGCTAGTCTTTG
>NW_006408822.1:1620119-1622113 GCF_000296735.1 Chrysochloris asiatica
AGCTCAGAGCCTGGGCCTATTCTGGTTAAAGACACTCCTGAGGACAAGTATGGGATAAAGGTTAGCTGGAGGAGATGGCAGCACCTACTGGCTTGCGTCAGGGAGAGAGTGAAACTGAGCAAAAGCCAGTTCATTGTGAAAAACTGACAGCAGCCTCTCTCACTATTAAAAAACTCAAGAAATTGATGGTTTTCATAGAGTGGCTGACGTCACTTTTCTGGCTCACAAGTGTATCATAGTGCATCAGTAGCAGAAAATGGAAATAACACCAATAAGAAAAAAAATTTAACTAGAGCCCTGGAGTCCTAAGGGAACTCAATTTCCAGGTTTGCTTTTTAAACTATCTGGTGTCATAAACAGTTACATTTAATGTTATAAACAGTTCATTTCATATTTTCCCTATAATTTAAATCCTTAAAATTAAAACATTTCTTATACTAACAAAATGTTTGTAAGTAAATGGTTAATGGGGGAAAAAAAAAGTATTTTAAGGAATTATAAGTTTAAAAATGATACCGCAAATTATTAAGTCAATGTAAAGTATACCCAGTGAGTAAGATAAATGTATTCAATTTGCTACATCCCTTATTAGGAAACATAAGAGTTTGACATATTTTCCTTATGCTGTTTAATAAAAGTATTGTTGTTGTTATTTAAGTGCCATCAAGTTGATTTTGACTCATAGTGACCATGTATAGGGTTTCCAAGGAGCAGCTGGTGGGTTTGAACTGCTGACCTTGTCGTTTGAAGTCCAGTGCTGATCCTACAGTGCCACACCAGGAGTCCATTAAAAGTATTAGGGTAAGAAATTTAGTAATATGTGTGTAACTGGAAAAAAAATATACAGCTCTTCTCATCCATGAAAAGGAATTGATGAAACTTTTACATATTTTCAAACCATTTTTTTGTATCACCAGGTTGAGAATATTTCTACAGTAATTTTTAAAACGCTTTTTGTGAATTATGTGATAGTTTACAATGGTGAACATTAGTTTTACATTCATCCTATTGTATATCGTTTAATTGCCATGGTTACAATCCCCTTCATTCATCATCAACCAACCAAAGGGTATACATTACAAGCTTGACCCCCGGTCGTCAGCACACAGCCCCTCTCCATCTCTGTGTCTAAAGTTCCCAGCTGCTCCATCTTTCCATGTCATCATCTCTGCCTCCATCTCAGGCATCACTGCTTCTCTGGGTAGGGTCCCGCTCTCCGCTCTTCTCACTTGATGGCCCCAGGAACCTCGGCTCCTAGACTGCAAAGTTAATCACTCCCCTTCTTGCTGCAAAACATCTACGTTTACATTTTCAATCCTCACAATCAGTCCTGATAACAATTATTCACTGATGCATCACAAGAGACCTATCTGCATTTCCTTTCATCAGTGGAGATTCTACCTTCCTTCATACCCTCTTGAAAGCTTGTAAGCCAGTCACTTCTTATCTTTATTGTTGTTGTTGTTAGGTGCCATCGAGTCAGAACCAACTCATAATGACCTTATACACAGCAGAACAAAACAGTGTCCGATCCTGGGCCAACCTCACTACTGTTGCCACACTTGAGTCCATTGATGCTGCCACCTGGCCAATCCATCTTGTTGGGGGTCTTTGTCTTTTTCTCTGACCCTCCACCTTACCAAACATGATATCCTTCTCCAGTGACTGTTGCCTCCTGACAATATGTCCAAAATAAGAGAGACGAAGTTTGGCCATTTTGGCCTCTAAGGAGCACTCTGGCTGCACTTCTTCCAAAACAGCTCTATTGGTTCTTTTGGCAGTCCATGGCACTTTTAGTATTCTCCTCCAACACCATAATTCAAAGATATCAATTCTTCTATGATCTTCCTTATTCACTGTACAGCTTTCACATGCATATGAGGTTAATGAAAATACCATGGCTTGGGTCAGGCACACGTTAGTCCTCAAGCTGACATCTTTGCTCTTCAATACTTTAAAAAGTTCCCATGCAGCAGATTTGCCTAATGCAATAC
>NW_006408822.1:1622488-1631572 GCF_000296735.1 Chrysochloris asiatica
TTGAAAAACTGCTTCTTGGTCCAGGTACAGATTCCTCATGAGTGCAATTTAGTGTTCTGGAATACTACGCAATGTCGTCCATAGCTTGTCATGATCCACACAATGGAAAACTTTGCGTAGTCAACAAAGCACAGGTAAACATCTTTCTGATATTCTCTGCTTTCTGCCCTTGTAGCCCCCCCACCCCATTTTGGTTAGCCAATGTCCAAGTTGCCCATCCCTGTCTACTCTGTATATGGATGGGATGGGAATGATCTTTGCTGTAAAGATTTGTTCCCTCTTTTGAGCTACTTCATTCATAGGTGTAGGTCAAGTTCATCAAATTGTATCAGATTACTCTTTTTTTCCTCTTCTGGTTGAGCTCTGACCATCCAGTCATTGAAGCCAGGTCAAGTGGGTATTATCTGCACATGTGAGTGTTTTTGTGCATACGCCCTCCCCTCTTATCAGCTTCACTCTCCACTCTAGTCCTCTGTGGGTATGTCACTAACTCTGGGCCCAAGAGTCCTCAGGTCTTGCCACACTGCTGGCCACCCAGGTCTCTACCTGGGTTCACAGGAGTCTATTGAACGTTGTAGGGTTTAGCTCGCAGCTTCATTGCTGTTTTTCCCTCCTTTCCCCTTATCAGTGACGAACGTGGTCACCAATCAGAGCCTGCATTCCCATTGAGTCTTAGTCTTGGAAGGGGGTTTGCATACAGTAATGTTTGATGGGGAAACAATCTCTTTACAGCATCTACAGATGAACGACAATACTAAGCTTTATATTTTATAGAAGTTGTAAGAATGACAAAAGGTATATATACTTTCTTTGATTAATATACTGGAGTTCTGAATAATTTTATTTATTTTTAATGTACTTTTTTTCTTAAAAGGATGAGAAAATGATCATTACATATGTGAATGAAAAAAACCATAAAATTTCATCCATAAATGTATAGCAAGTAAGATAATTGCCTTGCTTTTCTACTCCAAAAGGGAATTTTTTGGGCAAGATGTAAACATCTAGGTTTGGTGGTAGTGGTGGTTGTGTGCTGTTGAGTCAGTTCTGACTCATTGTGACCCTGTATAAGGTTTCTTAGGCTGTAAATCTTTATGAGAGCAGAAAACCTTGTCTTTCTCCTGTGAAGTGGCTGGTCGATTTGAACTGCTGATGTAGTGATTAAAAGCCTAACTCCTAACCCACTATGCCCCAAAACAACTAGGTTTAAATACTGTATATATGGTCATGAACTACACACTACCATGTGATTAGAATGCACTTTGCAGGGATTACTCAATGAACTATGCAAATGAAGTATCTGTAGCCTACTTTGCAAATGAATTTGTCTGTTGTCTACTGAGAAGGATTGATTGGTCAGTTTGTGCCTTAAAACTGGTGAAGAGTTTGTATATATAAGCAGCCAACCCCTACAAAATTTTCCATTGAAAAAAGCAGGAAGAGAAAAAAGCAGGAAAAAAGCAGAAAGAAGCAGAAGGCGAAAGAAACAGAAGAAGCAGAGAGAGAGAAGAGGCAACAAACCTCTTAAATGTGCTTGAAGACAGAGAGAGACAGAAAGGGGTACAGGTGCAGACCTCATGGCAGCAGAGCCAGTGGGGAACGATGGCAGGGCCAAGCCTGCCCATAGGGGGCTGAGAGGTGGCCTGCAAGTTAGAGAGGAGCTGAGACAGGTACCCTGCACTGAAGAATGAGGGCTTTGTTTATGTGCTTGCCCATCGTGGTCCTGATCCTGAATTATATCTTGTTCCTTAATACTCCAATTAACTGTACGTGCGATCAGTGAGTTCGGTGTGATCATTTTTTTAACCCGAAAGAGAAGTAGAGAGTGTTCCATGGGGTATGTCTGATTTGTGCTGATTCTGATCATTGCCATCCCTCCTGAAATTGGACGGGTTTGGGTGCTACTATTATACCATTTTCATTCTTATACAAGGGGCTTCAGAAAGTTCAGGGAAAAATTCCATAATCTTAATTCCATTTTCCACAAACTTTTTGAAGCTCCTTTGTATTGTCTGATGCATTTGGAGCCTGTCAGACTGAATGACTTTTTATGGTTACTAGGCCCTTTCTATACAGCTATCCACATAGGTCATAGAAACTCACTTCCAAGTAACAGTATTGTTCTAGGCAGTGTATCTGTGTCTCAGAGGGCTGCAGTAGAGGAAAATGGTTAACTGTAAGAGAATCTGTCTATAAGGCAGAAGCAGTACCTGGTACTTGCTTAAGAAGTTCCTAGTCTGGCTGACACATTAAAGATCTTGATGTAGATGATCTGGATTGCAACACCCAAAACCACTGCTGTCAAGTTAATTCCAACTCATAGCAACCCTATCGGACAGACTAGAATTGCCTCTTAGGGTTTCCATGGCTTTAAATCTTAACAGAACTAAACTGTCACTGTCTTTCTCCAGTGTGTGGTGGGAGGCTTGAACCACTGATATTTTGATTGGCAGCTGAGCCTTTTAACTGCTGTGCCACCATGGCTGCTTCTAGACTGTGATAGAAAATGTAATTTGTAAAAATGTGATATAAAATGAATTATTGGTGCAAAACAAATTGTGTTTTGTATTGTCAGTTGCAAGCGTGGCAGTAAGATTGTTAGTTGCTGTCAAGTGGACTCTAACTCATGGTGACCCTGTGTGTACAGAATAGAACTGCTCCCTAGGGGTTTCAAGCCTATATTTGAGAGCAAATTGCCAGGCCTGTCTTCCAACCCACCAACGGTTCAGATTAACTGTTTATGCTACTCAGGGATTCCAGCAAGGAGCTACTGTCTGTCCTAAGACAGCCCCACTGTGGTTACTCTAATGGAAAACTTTCTCTTTGCAGCTGAATCAAAGCCAGAAATCTACCCCAGTTCCTCCTGTCTCCTGGGGTTCCCCTGTCAGCAGTTTCTCAGCCAGCACGTGCTTCGGATCTTCCCAGACTTATGTGCAGACAACCACTCCCATCCAGGGGATTCCAGCCCAGGGCATCAGAAGCAGCCGGAGCAGCAGGATTGGGAGCCAAGCTGCTGGAGTGAAAACACAGAAGGTCAAGAGACAGAAGATGTCTCCAAACCCTCGTGTGGGAGCACAGGAGGCAGAGAGCCCTGGAGGGCACTCTCCAGCCCTGCCCAAAGTCAGTCAGCAAGCCCTAGAGGAGGTAGCACAGTGGGAGGACTAGAGCCCAGCTCAGCTCCAAGGGGAAACTCTGAAGAATTAGCAACCTCAGGATTTGGAGCAGTCAGCTATGGAGAGGAGGGATCAGACTGTGGGCTGAAACCAAACTTTTTCACAAACCAGAGGTCTCTCTTCCAGAAGAAACCCTATGTTTGTAGTGAGTGTGGGCAAGACTTTAGATATAAGTCAGATTTCCTCAGACACCAGAGGAAACACTCAGGTGAGAAGCCATATGTGTGCAAGGATTGTGGGCGAGGCTTTAGCCAGAAGTCAGGCCTAATGGGGCATCGGTGGACACACTCTGGGGAGAGGCGTCATGTTTGTAGTGAGTGTGGGCGAGGCTTTAACTATAAGTCAGATTTCATCAGACACCAGAGGACACACTCAGGGGAGAAGCCATATGTGTGCAAGGATTGTGGGCGAGGCTTTAGCCTTAAGTCAAATCTCATGAAACACCAGAGGACACACTCAGGTGAGAAGCCTTATGTTTGCAGTGAGTGTGGGCGAAACTTTACCCAGAAATCACACCTCTCTATGCACCAGAGGACACACTCAGTGGAGAAGCCCTATGCGTGTCTGGAGTGTGGGCGAGGCTTTAACCGGGAATCCAGCCTCCTTATACACCAGAGGACACACTCAGGGGAGAACCCATATGAGTGCAAGGAGTGTGGCCGACGCTTTCGAAACAAATCGACTCTCGTGGGACACCAAATTAGACACTCAGGTGAGAAACCTTACACGTGCCTGGAGTGTGGGCGAGGCTTTAACTGGAAGTCAGGCCTCATCCTCCACAAGAGGACACACACAGGGGAGAAGCCACATGTGTGCAAGGAGTGTGGGCGAGGCTTTAGCCAGAAGTCAGGCCTTGTCAGACATCAGAGGACACACTCTGGGGAGAAGCCTCATGTTTGCAGTGTGTGTGGCCGAGGCTTTGCCCAAAAAGCAAGCCTCCTTGTACACCACAGGACACACTCAGGGGAGAAGCCTTATGTTTGCAGTGAGTGTGGGCGAGGCTTTAGCCAGAGGTCAGGCCTCATCAGACACCAGAGGACACACTCAGGAGAGAAATCTTACATTGGTCCGGAGTGTGGACGAGGCTTTACCCAGGAGTCAGGCTTCCTTTTTCCCCAGAGGACACACTCAGGGGAGAAATCCTACATGTGCTTGAAGTGTTGGCAAGGCTTTAGCCAGAAGTCAGGCCTCCTTCACCAGGAGGTACACCGAGAGGAGAAGCCACATGTATGCAAAGATTGTGGGCGAAGCTGTAACCTGCATTCAGTCCTCTTCATACACCAGAGCACACACTCAGGTGAGAAACCTTAGTATGCCTGGAGTGTGGGCAAGGCTCTAGGCAGAAGTTGGGCCTCCTCCTCCACCAGTGGACACACTCAGGAAAATCCTCATGTTTGCAGTGAGTGTGGATGAAGCTATAGCTATAAGTCAACTCATTAGACACTACAGAACAGCTGGGGGAGAAACCTTACATGTGCAGAGAGTGTTAGTCAGAAATCAGACATTAGGAGACACACTCAGGTGAGCAGTCTTAAATTTGCAGTGAGTGTGACCAGTGCTTTAGTTGTAAGTCATACCTCCTCATATACCAAAGGACACAGAATAGAAACTCTGTGTATACAGGAAGAATGGACAAGAATTTGGGAAAAGGCATACTTCATTATACATCAGAGAACAGCTTTTTTGGGGAGAAGCACTATGTGGGTAAGGAGACTGTGAGGTACTTTCACACAGAGGACACTCAGGGAGAATAGCTGTGTGGGCAGGTCTTTGAATGAAATGTTATGCCTGTGTCCCCTCCTCAGCTGACTTCAGAGGACACAATTTTGCTACCAGAAATCACTACTTCACCTACATCTGAGGACATTTCAGGAGAAATGGTCTCCTGACCACTTATACTCTGTATGAGGGTGAAGGTGGCTGTAGTAACTAACTAGATGAGTTTTTCCACATTTTATAACCAAATGCAATGAAAAATTGGAAGGCTTTAAGTAAGTGATCTTAGAATGATTAACTTGTTTTATTTTCATATGCCAATTCTTTCCTATGCTTTCTTGCCCTGTTGTAGAAAATCTTTTTCTAATAAACTATAATTCAGGCGGTGTTACTCATCTCTCCCGACTGGTACATGGAACTCAAATTCGCAATCTAAGTTTCTTCAATGAATTCAAGCCTTAAGAAAAAATAAGTTCTAAATTCATTTATCGGGGAAGCTGTTCCTTTGCATGGGGAGGGGAGCAACCTAGGTTTTAGAGACAGATGCCAGGCAAAGGGAGGAAATGTCCCACAAGTCCTGGGGCTGGATTATCTCTTCTCCTAACTGATCACTATTGTCTGTAAATGGATGCCTGGTGTGGCACTGTAGGATAAACACTGGACTGTGAACCACAAGGTTGGTGGTTCAAACCCACCAGCCGCTCCTCGGAAACCTCATGCACAGGGCCATCAACCATGAGTCAGAACTGACATGATAGCATTTAACAACAATTGTAAATACTTTCTGAAGCCATTCTATGACAGCTTCCCTTTTCTTCCCCACCTCCCATACTTTCTAATCTATTCAGGTCTGCTGAATCTCTCCACCCATTGAAGTATTCTGTTCACTACTACTCATTTCCCAGGACTAGCAGTGAGCTTTCCAGAGCGTTCCAGATTACAGGGTTAGATTCTTTAACCATGCCCAAACCATTCTCTAGTCTTGTTGCTTTGGGCTTGTTGGATACTCCCTACAGCAGGTCAACGATGGACCTAAAGACCCCTAAACACATTTCTAATGTAAAGGAGCTTTAGCTGTGTCCCCTTAGACTTTGGATCCTAGGATCCAGTCCTTCTCTTGACACTCCCACACCATTTTAGTAACTGCTCTGAGCTGTTAGAACATAGCTGTTCGACCCCTATTGGTTTTCTCTCCATGGACGTGACCTTTAGTTACAGTCCTCTCTAGTGTACCCCTTGGGAGCCACAATTGCCTAGTTTTTTTTAACAACTGTGCACGGCTCTTGCCTCATGTTTTACAGTGTGGTGCTGTAGGATCAGCACTGCACTGCAAACCACAAGGTCGGCAGTTCAAACCCACCAGTTGCTCCTCAGAAACCCTATACAGGGTCACTATGAGACAGATCGACTTAACGGCACGTAACAACAGCAACACGGAAGGCTCCCCCCAGGCTCCAGCTGATTTTTCCAGTTGTAATTTGCCAGGCCCACAGAATGGATATGAGAATCGGAAGATAACATCATCAGCACAAAACATTCGTCTTCCGTGTCAAACAGGCCACTGGATACAAAAGGTTAAAAGTTGAATGGAAAATCTAGGACTAGGGAAATATGTTAGAAAGTTTTTAGCACATAGGTAATAGTGTAAAGTCATAACACTGGGTAAGATTATATACTCAACAAATATTTAGTGAGTTCTTATTTTGTGCTAAGCATTCTTCTAGACACTGCAGCTGTGGGTACTATCCAAAGAAAAATACGTACCTACCCTTATGGGGCTTACTGCAGTCTAGTGCTGGGGGTGGAGGGTGAGTGCTAAATAACAAATATATGTAGTGTTTCCCATTGCCAAGAGTTCACTTGCAACTCATAGTAATCCTATAGAACAGAGTAGAATTGCCCCGTAGAGTTCCCATGGGGTACCACTAGCCTGTCAGTTTGTCATACTGTGATGCCTTGCATGTTTACTGTGATGCTGGAAACTATGCCACCAGGATTTTAAACACCAGCAGTGGTGGTTTCAGCTGAGCTTCCCGACTAAGACCGGAAGAAGGAGAAATGGACTACAGATGAAAGTTTAGCCACTGAAAATTTTATGAGTAGCAGCAAACCATTGTCAGGTATAATGCCGGAAGATGAAAACACATATGTTGTTGTTGTTAAGTGCCATAGAGTCGGTTCCAACTCATAGCGACCCTGTATAGAGTTTTTGAGGAGCAGCTGCTGAGTTTGAACCACTGACATTTGGTTCAAACCGACTTTGCAGTCCAACAAATTAACCCACAACCACACCTGGACAAGTGAAATAGTGAGCTATAAACTTGAGCCGCCAGCATCAAAACTTTTCCTGAGGGGTTATGTAGTTATCCTTTGGTTTCTGCACCCTAGTCAGAATAAGCATGCTTCAAATCAGCTTCATCAGACTTTGGGGTTTGCAGGCATTCTGGTATCGTGGGGAGAAGAGGATACAGACCTTAAGCATCCATGACAACCCATTTTGCCTCTTGGTCAGCAGCCTATTTCTGCTAATCACTTCTGAAGCACCTGTCTGCCATTGAGTTCAACAGTGCACTACTGCCATCTAGTGGAACCGAAACACCAAAGCTAATGCTTTTTTTTTTTTCAGTCCCATGTTTAATAATGCTTCCACCTGCACTTAAAAGCTCCCTTTCTTTCCACAAGACTCCATGACTTTAAAAAATAAAATTAGAGTCAGTGTATATTGTGAATCTTTTTCCTTTGATAAGCTCAAGGGCCCTAGTCATTGCTATTAACTTGATTTTTAAAGCAGACACTCTTGGGGGCAATCTTTTGCTTTCATTCATCTCTGACAAAGACACAGCCGTGTAGCCAGCAGGCTGGGTATCATTCTGAACAAAACTGCTGCTGTCTGTAAACTACATTCTGTCACTTTCAACAAGTAGTTGCTCCTGAAGGTCTGGGCAGATGGAGTAAACCTCATCTAGGACTTCTAAGCAGTACTGTACATTAGGTTCAGCTGGCTTAATAGGCAGCATTGACGAGAGATTGAGTCTTGTTCTGACCTGCAGTGTTAGAGATAGGCTACAGAGAAGTTGGATCAAGTATAAATCTAGTCAGCTGGAGGGGATTCACAAATGCCTTTTTTGCTCCAGCATGATAGTCACAGCATGCAGAGCAAACACAGTTGTTTCATATCCCAGAGTTAATTTATCAGCTGGTCACTTCCACTGCCTTGACACATGTGGACTAGCCCTTTGAAACAGAAATCCAAGTTCTTAGAAAATAGGCAATGAGGTGCCTCCAGGATCCCAAAGTCTGAGTGAGTAACCCCTTCATTTTTCTTTAACATAGAGATCTTTTTATAATGTGGGATCTGCATAGGAGGCCTGCATTAGCTCCTGCTTCAGTTTTTAAAATGCTTGTTGGCACTCACTAAGGAGTGTCCACTCAAAGAGATTGTGATTGGCTTCTTGGTTGGCCACATAGAGGGGCTGAGCCAAACTCCAATATTAGACAAGATCACAATATTAGCCAATACCCACCATCCAAGGGAACACCTGCAGTTGTTTGTGATTTCTGGGCAGGGAAAGCCAGCATACAGCCTCTATGTGCTCTGGCAGAAGTCTGCACTGTCCCTGAGTTATTAAGAAACCCACATATTTAACTTCAGTTCGGCTCACTTGCAACCCTCTGAATGACACTGGGTATCTGGCTTCAGCCAGAAAGTTTTCCTTCATTTTAAAATTTTGAATGGAGTCTTCTGTGGCACTGGCAGTAAGGAGATCATCTACAGATTGCAATGCTCCTTGCTGTTTAAAGGAGTAATGCTGGAAATGGAGCCAGAGATGATGACATGGAGCGATGGAGCAGCTGGAGACTTTAGATCCAGAGAGGAAGAGATCTCCTGCCAGTGTAGTCCCAAACAGGAGGGGTGAAAATTTTAATCCTTATGGGAAAACTTGCAGATAACATTGTCTTGTTTTCCAGTCTCAAAATCCCATTGGTGGTGGTGCATGGTTGTGTGCCATGGAGTTGGTTCCTATTCATAGCAACCCTGCATGGGGTTTCTGAGGCTGTAAGTCTTTTTCTTTTCTTTAATGTTTTATTGTGAATTATGTGGTAATTTACATGGGAGAACATTAGTTTTACATTCATTCTATCGTATATCATCTCATTGCCATGGTTACAATCACCTCCATGCAATCCTTCCCCC
>NW_006408822.1:1632527-1634992 GCF_000296735.1 Chrysochloris asiatica
AGGGGATCCGACCACTTGCCTTGATGTTTCCTGGGCAAGCAAGTTGCTTGTTCTTGTAGTAACAGTCGGTCTGCCTATGTTGTTTTATGTTTTTCCTGTAGGTCTTTCTTTCAAGAAGTCTCTTCTGTTCTTCTAGCCACTCCAGGTTGGTCTGCTTGCCCTTTCAAGTGGGAATTTCCCATCTCTGGAGATCTGGATGTGGTTCAGGCTTGCACCTATAGTCTTATGTATTGCAGAGGCTCTGCAGGAAGTCTCCTTCACTGGGCACGTTGAAGCCACATTTTAGGTATTCCAGTCAGTTATAGGCAGAAGACGGACTTACAAGCTTTCTATGGTGATGCTTTTCGCTATCCCTTTCTCTCCCCTTCCAGATTCTATTTTATAATATAATGCAAGGAAAACCAAGATTCAAAAGACAGCCAAGCATCTTAATATTATTACCCCCTTTTCCACATTCCAACCATGGCCTGAGGCTGTAAGTCTTTACAGAGCAGAAAGCCTCATCTTTCTCCCACAGAGCAGCTAGTAGATTCGAACTACTGATCTTGCAGTTTGCAACCTGGACTTGTAACCTGTATGCTAATAGACTCCTTTCAGATTCCCATTAGAAGGTAAAAATGAGTTAATCTTGTTCACCAGTGGGATGCAGACGAAAGCATCTGTTAAGTCCAAAATAGTAAAATAAGTGCAATGACTAGGGACTGCTGATATGAGAGTGTACAAGTTAGGGACCACCAGGTGTGAAGGGTTTGCAATTCTGTTTATCACCCTCCAGTATTGAACAAATGGGTACTCACCAGTTGGTGCCTTCTTCACTGGTAGGACAGGAGTGTTGAAAGAGACACATTCTTGTAAAAAGCCCTTCTAATGTATTGGTCAGTGAATTCCTAGAGTCCTGTCTAAGCTTTGGGTCTCATGGATACTGTTTAATTATGGGGGAGGGGAGGATAGGGTCACATTTCAGTAATGGTAAGAGCAACTGACATAGGTGATTACCACATTGGTTATGCATTGGATGACCTCTGTCAGTGGTGGTCCGGTTGGGCTCAAATGATATGAGCTAAAAGGATCAAAATGCAGATTCCAAGCATTTTGCTTTGAGATTTCCAGGGACAACTCACAGTCATGTAAAGTAATTTCTCCATGGATCTTGTTTAAAACATATCTACCCAAAAGAGGAAAATTGGAAATTATAAAACATCAACTGGAATGCATAAACATCAATATCTTAGGCATTAGTGAGCTGAAACTGGCCATTTTGAATCTGACAACCACATGGTTTACTATGCCAGGAATGACAAATTGAAGAGGAATGATGTTGCATTCATCATCAAAAAGAACATATCAAGATCAATCATGAGGTACAATACACTTAAAGGCAAGACCAGTTAATACCATTATTATTCAAATTTACGTACCAACCACTAAAGCCAATGAGGATGAAATAAAAGAATTCTACCAACTTCTTCAATGTGAAATTGATCAAACATGCAATCAAGAGGTATTGATCATTACTGGTGATTGGAATGCAAAGGGTTGGAAACAAAGAGGAAGGATCAGTAGTTAGAAAATATGGCCTTGATGATAGAAATGATGCTGGAGATCACATGATAGAATTCTGCAAAACCAATGGTTTGTTCACTTCAAATACCTTCTTTAGACAGCATAAGAGGTGATTCTATACATGGACCTCACCAGATGGAATACACAGAAATCAAATTGACTACATCTGCGGAAAGAGATGATGGAAAAGCTCCATATCATTAACCAAAACAAGGCTGGAGGCAGATTTTGGAAGAGACCATTAATGGCTCATATGCAAGTTCAGGCCTAAGCTGAAGAAAATGAAAACAAATTCACCAGAGGCAAAATATGACCTTGACTATATCCCACCTGAATTTAGAGATCATCTGAAGAACAGATTTGATACATTAAACACAAAAGACCGAAGACCAGAAGAGTTGTGGGATGACATCAAGAACATTATACAGGAAGAAAGCAAAAAGTCACTAAGAAGACAAGAAAGAAGGAAAAGATCAAAATGGATGTCAGAAGAGACACTGAAACTTGCTCTCCAGCATAGACAGAGATGCTAAACCAAATGGAAGAAATGAGAAGGTCCGAGAGCTGAACAGAAAATTTCAAGCGTCAGCTCGAGAAGAAATATTACAAGGTCAAATATTACAATGAAATGCATAAAGATCTGGAGTCAGAAAATCTAAAGGGAAAGACATGCTCAGTATTTCTCAAGCTGGGGGAACTGAAGAAAAAAATTCCAGCCTCGACTTTTGTTATTGAAGGATTCTCTGGGCAAATTATTGAATGATGCAGAAAGCATCAAAAGAAGATGAAAGGAATACACAGAGTCACTGTGTATTCAACTGTTTCAAGGAGCCAATGATGCTGAAGGAAGAAGTCCAAGGTGCACTGAAGGAATTGGCAAAGAACCAGGCACCAGGAATTGA
>NW_006408822.1:1636787-1640671 GCF_000296735.1 Chrysochloris asiatica
ATGAGGCATTCTGCTCCCGTAAAGATTTACAGCCTTGGAAACCCTGTGCAGGGTCACTATGAGTCGGAACTGACTCCACAGTACTTAACAACAACAACAACATTGATTGCTGTCATTCTCTCTCTCTCTCTCTCTCTCTCTGTGTTTTGTGGTGCTGCTGGATTCTTTGTTCCACAAAATTTTCTATGCTGAGTTCATTTTGTTTGTGGATTTTCTTGTCATTTTCATTTCCTTTGTGTTAATGTTTACTTAATCTTTCTGATTTTTCTTTCTTCTTTTGATGTTCAGGTATATTCTTTTTCTTTGAATTTACTCTGTAATTTATTAATTTTTCCCTGCTTAAAACAGTCTGTTTTATCTTGACTTACCTTGCTTTGTAGTTGACTTCATTATATATTGATATCTCTGGCTCCCTATTTTCAGTATTGCAATTTGTTTTGCTTTGAATACTTCTATATCTAGAATAAGTTCTGGGTAGTGTTGTCATGTGTGGTAATTTCAGGTTGTTGTCTGCTTTTGTTAACTCTCAGTCTAAAGAACACCCTTTAGCTTTTTTTGTTAAGCTGGTCTGGTAATCACAAATTTCTTTTGTTTCTATTTATCTAGTAATGTCCTAATTTCATCATTGTACTTGAGGGGCAGTTTTGCTGGGTATATGATTCTTGGTTGGCAGATTTTTTCTTTCAGCATTTTGTATATGTCATCCCATCCTGCTTGCATAATTTCTTCTGAGAAATCAGAACTTAGTATCATTGGTTCTCATTTATAGGTAACTTTTTATTTTTCCCAAGCTGCTCTCAGGATTCTTCCCTTTCCTATGATTTTGGACAGTTTGACTATGATATGTTTTGGTTATTTTCTTTTAGGATCTAACCTGTTTGGGGTTCATTCAGATTCTTATATGCTTATCTTCTTGTCTTTCATGATATCAGGGAAGTTTTTTCCCACCAACTGTAAAAACTGTCTCATAGTCAGTTTACAACAGGGACTCCCAAACAGAAAAACCTTAGAAAAATCCAGAATGTACAATGGGATGAAAGAAAACCCTTCTAGCTTCCTAAAATGGATCTTTGAGACCTACTGCATTCTTTTAAGACCTATTTACCCAGAAGACCTGAAAATTCCTGGTTGAAGGCTATGACCTTCATTAGCCAGCATTCCGTATTATCAGATGAAAAATTCAGAAGCTCAAAGGAAACCTTCATCTTTGCTTTCAAGGTTTCAGTAACTGGGACCAGGCACAAGAACGAAAGAAAAACAAGATGTTCTTAGTGGCGGTACTCACTGGCCTATCATCCTCTCAATGAGCTTTTAGTGGGGTGAGTCCTCCAGGGCCCCAGTAAGGCAAGTGGCATAATTGCCCCTCCACCCCCCAAACTAAGACCCATGTCGTGGGCTTACTGTAAACAAGAGTGACGTTGAAAGTGTGATTTTCCAGTACACTGGTGCTATTTGAGAGAAAACTTTTCCAAACCTGCAAACCAATGCCCCAGTAGACCAAGGGAGACTCAGACAGATGGGGACCAGACACTCGGTTACAACCCACTCAGCTGATTCTTATTTCTCTCACAAGGAGCCCTGAGTTGCAATCACAACCCATTGAATTTATAGTCAATAATGACAGCAACTTACTCAATCTTAAACACCCTGAAGATCCCTCCTCCCTAAAAGGAATATGGTTGTAATAAGAGTATCAG
This sequence comes from Chrysochloris asiatica, assembly GCF_000296735.1. Taxonomy (NCBI): domain Eukaryota; kingdom Metazoa; phylum Chordata; class Mammalia; order Afrosoricida; family Chrysochloridae; genus Chrysochloris; species Chrysochloris asiatica. The sequence goes on from NW_006408822.1 coordinate 1,638,485, forward strand.
GGTTAATGTGCTAGACTGAAAAGCCATTTGAACTGCAAGGTTGACGGTTCAAGCTCACCATCTGCTCTACAAGGGTAGCTATGGATAGGAACCGACTCGACGGCATGTCACAACAACAACAACCAGCTCATCTACTGTCAGGTTGGGGGCACTGAACTGACTCAACTTTCTACGCATGTCTGAGTGTCCCAATCCTCTACTAGGATGCGAGTTTCTAAACAAGCTAAATACCCAGGTCATCTTCTCAGTAAGAAGATTTCAGGTTGTTGTGAATCTAAAGACAGTTTAGGCCCTTCAGGTCGTGTTTTTACAACTCTAGCCGCCACCATGGAACCTTCACCAATACTTGAGGATATCTGATGTCGAGTGAATCCTGAATTTGGGGCATCTAGAGCCCTTGGTTAGGTCAAAAAAGCAATACCATTTCAGAGAAAATTCTGATCTAGTTGCCAAATCCCAAACTTGAAACAATGCCCCCATGAAACAAGTTGGCCTCCTGCCTTTAATTAATAATTTTTTGGCCTATGGACGGATCCAACCTTGCAGGTCAGCCTAAAACACTCCTGTCCTGCAGTACAAAAACCCAAGATTGGAGAATACTGAGGGCCATAAACCAAATAGCAAAAGGCATCCATCTAGTGGTCCCAACCCATGCATTCTCTTGACAGTCCTTCAATGGAACAGTGCCTTGTTCACTGGTTTGGACTTACAGGATACTTTCTATTGCATTCCATTAGAGACAAGTTCTGAAGAAATCTTTGTCTTTGAGTAGGAAGATTCCATACAGGGACAACGACTCATAGACTTTTTTTGCCATAAGATTTCAAAAATAGTTCTGCCTTGTTTGGAGAAGTGCTAGCTAGAAACCTTTGAGAATTAAACCTCCCAGACAACACAGTACTGTAGTATGTAGGTTGCCAATTGCACTAACGAGTTTTCAGACAAAAATATCATTTTAGTCTTAAACTTCTTGGGGAGAAGGGAGTATAAACTAACCCCAAAAAAGCACAGATCTCTTTTAATATGGTAAAATACCTGGGATTCATTCTTTCCAGAAGACAAAGGGAACTTTTGCAAAGCCACAAAGATGCCATTTCCTGAATGCCTTCTCCCAGTTTTACAAATTTTGGATTCCAAATTTTGGACTGATGGCTAAACCATTTATATAAAGCAGTCCAAGGAAGCAACTCTGACCTCAGAATGTCAAGCCAATTTCCAACAAATAAATGATAAGCTCATGTCTGCTCCAGCCTTGTGGTTCCTCAACCTTCAGAAGCCTTTTAAGCTATATACTCATGAAAAACAGGGGGTAGCCCTTGGTGTCTTGAAACAGACTCTTGGACTGTGGAAGAGGCAGTTGTATATTTTTCTAAACAGCTTGACCATGTGGTCCAGGGCTGGCCCACTTGCCTTCAGACAGTTGTATCTATCAGTGAACTGATTTCAGAAGCAGCAAAGTTTGTTCTTGGCCAGCCTACCTTGGCCAGGACTTTCTATTGTGTACTCCTGGACTAAATCAAAATGAAGGTCTATGGAATCAAATTAAGTCCACTTTACCCAGCTTGACATGGTTTCTGTCCCTTGTAGGACGGATAGCATGCTTGGTTCTCATTTGTTTGTATGAGTCTTGCCTTTTACAACTGCTAACTAAATTATTATCTAAGACACTCCAGGCAACATTATATTCATTGTGTTATCAGACCAAGATCCCCAACAGTGAGAGACAAAGACTGTAGAATAATTCCTTAGTCTAGCCCCTTAGCTCCACCCCTACTCGTCATGAAGTAGTCAAAAGACGCAGCATCCCCTCTTATTTCTTACTAATCCCCAGTTCTGTCCTAACCCCTCTTCCCAGAAAACATAGGAACACCTATAAATTCACTCTTCATTATTCATAAAAATGTAACACCCTAGCTCTTTGGGAAGTCAGATATGGGAAGTTATCCTCTTGGCTCTTTGCTTTGTACTTTGCATTAAAGCTATTTTCTGTTTTCCCAAGATCGGTGTCCAGTGGTTGGAATTTTGTGCCCACTGGGCAGGAACCCACCTTTGGTTTGGTTACAATACTTGTATATCTGAAACAACATCAGGTTTTCATACAAGGCACTTTTATTTTGCCCTAAAATCTTTCTGGGATGGGTCTGGGACATAATTCTTAAGGGCTCAGCTTTAATGGCTCTTTTTTTT
>NW_006408822.1:1642650-1647040 GCF_000296735.1 Chrysochloris asiatica
TTATCCACTTTTAATAATACTTTATTGAGCTTATGTTGGAGGTTTACATCATAAATTAGGTTTCTATTTGGCAATTTCCAAACAGATTGTTCAGTGACATTAGTTACATTTATCACAAAGTACCAACATTCTCTTTGGGCTCATTTTGCTTTCCAATACTCTGTGGCAGCCTCCCTGCCCCCTTATCTTCTCATCTTTGCTTTTGAATAATTGTTGGCCTTTTAGTCTCATACTGATGGTATTTAAAGATATCAGTCTTACAGGTAATATCCTTTCTTTTACGTGCCACTCTGTTCTTTTGCTAAAAAAAAAAAAAAAAAAATGACATAAAGGATAACTTTGGTTGACTGATAGGGTGATAGCCCCAGGGAGTTCTTTGTTCTCCTCTATTCCAGTTTGTCTAAATCTCTCCTTCTCTGTCTCTTTTTTTAAATAAGAATTTGAGTTCTGCTGCACATTTTTCTAACATTCTACTCAAGACCAACTATTGTCACCCTGGTCAGAAGGGTCTGTGGGAGTAGCCGGGTACCATCTAGTTCTTCTGGTGTTAGGGTAGAGGAAGTTGTTGTTCATGTAGACGTGTTTCTTCTCTTTTCTTTTTGGTTATCTTCTTACTGTTTTGTTCCTGTAGCCTCAAGAACCAGTAGGTGGGTAGAGTAAAAGCACAACCTTTTTTTAATCCTCTTTCCTCTCATTTTTCTTGTTGTAGCTCCTCAGAAGCTGGGAGACTCACCAGGCCCACGCTTGTCCCAGATGCCCCCTGTAAATCTTTATGGGAGCAGAAAGCCTCATCTTTCTCCCATGGAACAGCTGCTAGTTTTGAACTGCTGACCTTGAGATTAGCAGCCCAATTCATAACCAATACACTACCAGAGTTCCTTAGCTATTAAAAAACCGAAGTGAACTCATGGGTGCTGATTTAGTCTTGGAGGTCGTATTTGCTAGGTTTCTGGTGTCTGGGGGGACTCCAGGTAAAGTTACTTATAAAAAGGGGTAGGCCTCAGGCCTCCAGAAATCACCATTTTGCTGCTTTCCCCCTCCTCATTTGTCTAACTTGGGTTTTAGTTCTGGAGAGGTTATGAGTTCTGCCTCTTGATCAGCCTGATCTGGGTTCAAATTCTGATCTGCTGCTAAGTGTTCTAGGTCAGTTAGCCATCTCTCTGAGCCGGTTGTCACCAGTGAAATCAGCTGTGCCTCACTTGGCCCATTGCAGAACACAGGGCATGAGAACCACTTTCTCTATCCTCTTCTCTTGGTGCTCAGGACCCTAGACCACTCAGCATCCTTTTTAATAAGTTTCTTTCAGATCCTGCATATTTATCCTCACTAGGCACTGCTGTGGTGTGGTCTACGTTGGTTACTCCACAATTTAGAGAGGTTGCCTAGACTCGGTCTTCAGACCGCTTGTCCAACTGCACACATTACCAGAGAGCACTCACAGGTGTTCCCATCTCTGTGCCAAGGACTCCTGAGTTCACACCGCCAGCCTATCTTGTTCCATACACACTTAAGGAGCTCACCTCGTATATGCTGAGGACTCCCCAGTTTACACCTTCAGCCCACCCTGCTTCTAGGCTTGCCCACCCAGGGAGCATATCCAGGTTCAGCCCTGTCTATGCTGAGGACTGTATGCTAGAGTCTGTCTTGTCTCTTCCATCAGTCTCATAATTTACTCCTGGCTTGGTGGCTCAGATGCTGACCTGATAGCTTCCCTTAGGAGTCAGGTCAGGGTTTCAACCTACAAACTGTTTTTGTTCTCTGCCCTCCTCCCCCTGTCTACAGCACTGCCAGTCTCTCTGGTGCTCAGGCCCAAAGTAAGAACTTTTTTTGAGATTCCTTAAGTCCAGCTGACCACTCTCAGATGTCCCAGGGGTTCCTATCTCATGCAGAGTAAAGACTGAGTGATGCTGTTATTCCAGGACCCTTCCCAGCAGCCCCAGTGTCTATTCCAGTTGCTCCTGTGCATTCCTCCAACCTGTCAACTCTGAAGTCGGAGAGGACCTGCTTCACCATGAATTTTTTTGGGAAACTTTTTTGTTGTGAGTTGAGTGAAGGTTTACAGAACAGATCATCAGCCCTACATTCAACAAATCACACAACTTGCTTCATCTCAATGATTGCAATCCCCTCCATGCAACACCAGTTATCCCACTTCCTCCCTGGGATTCTTATTTCCATTCCGTCCTCTTTCCTAACCCTTGTGAACATTACATAAATGTTGCCCTTTTGATCTGGAATGGCTGATCATTCCACGGTGAGCATACCTTATACTTATCTATTATTGTTGTTAAGTGTCATCAAGTTGATTCTGACTCATATCGACCCTGTATAGGATTTCTGAAGATCAGCTGGCTGGTTTGAACTTCCGACCTAATAGTTAGCAGTCCAGTGCTTATCCTACACTGTCACACTGGCATTCTCACCTACTACTTGATTGAAAATTGGGCCACGAATATGAGTTCTGTTCCACACCTGAAGGGTGGCTGAGGGCCATAGTCTTGGATTCCCTCAGTATCTTTCTGATTAGGAAACCTGTTTGTCATGAATTCTGGTACATGCCAGAATGTCCAGTTCTCCTCCTGGGCCACAGCTTGCTTTCCAAATGTTGGCCCATCAAAAATCCTGGTTTGGGCATAACCAGAATGGGTCTGCATTTTACAGGTAGCGTTATTACTAGACGTTGGAATGTTACCTAGCAACGATCTCCTAGAACACATCTTGCAATTAGTAAATCCTAAGGAGTGGGCTACCAGGTGACCTGGTGGACAAAGAATGTGGGACTGGTAAGAAAAACCCTAAAGCCTGGGGCCCTGTGATTAACCAGAAGCAAAACCCTATCAGAAGGGAAGCCTTAGAGGGCATAGTTCTCTTCCTTCATTGGTACCTAGACATCTGACTGCTCACATACGTCAGTCACCACGTAATACACCCATCTTATCAGTGCTAAAGCCTAGCACTGAAGAGTACAGATTTGTGCAGGACCTTCAAAAATTGACCAAATTGTAGCAGATGCTATACCCAGTTGTGGCTAACCCATATATTCTCCTGGTAACCATACACAGTCATTTTGCTTGTTTTTCAGCTCTTGATCTCAAAGATGCTGCACCCCCCCCCCCACCCCTTTTGAACTATTTCTCTGCGTAAGGAATCACAGTCCTTGTTAGCCTTTGAGTGGACAGACCCCAAGACGGGCAAGAGACATTTAACTTGGCAAATTTTAGTTTTAAGGGTACAAAAATTATTCTACTCTCTTTGGAGAAATCCTGGCCAAATATTTATAAGCTCTGACTATAACTGAGGGTGTGGTCTTGCAAAATGGGCACAATATTCTCACTGCTAGTTGGTCAGCGGTTCGAAACTATCAGCCGCTCCGCGGGAGAAAGATGAGGCTTTCTACTCCCGTAAAGATTTACACCCTCGGAAACCCTGTACAGGGTCGCTATGGGTCGGAACCGACTCGATGGCACTTAACAACAACAACAACAGTTGTAGTTGGAGCAGAGAAGACTCAGACTGCAGTACTGTTTAAATCCTGAACCATCTGGTTGAATGCAGATATCAGGTCTCTAAGAGGTAGAGATGTACACAGATGATAGCTTTATGCAGCAAAGGAAACAACGAGTAGGATCTGCAGTTATGACCTCACAGAGACCTTAGAATCTGGGCCACTACTGCCTGGGACTTCAGCTCAAAAGGCTGAGCTGATTGCACTGAGGAGGACCCTGAGTCTAGAAGTGGGAAAAGCTATAAAATGTTCCACGGACAGCTGATATCATCACCTCATATTTCATTGCCACAGGTCTATATGGAAAGAGTAGGGATGAGGGTGGGGATGGGTCTCTTAATCTCTGTAACAAAGATATCAAATGTATTCTTGAGAGTTTAGCGCTACTGGAGGCTGTAAATGCTCCCCACCAGATGGCAGTCATGTATTTCCCAGGACATCAAAACGGAATTCCTTGGAGGTGGGCAGAGGCAGAGGCAAAGCAGGCCGTTTTACTCTCCTTGTCACTTCAGGAAGAGATGCTGACTCTAATACCTTCTTGTGACATCATAAATGATATGCTGGTGGTGGCAGCTGTGTGCTGTGGGTGGTGTCGGTTCCAACTCAGAGCGACCCTGCATAGGGTTTCTTTATGGGGGCAGAAAGTCTCATATTTCTCCCATGGAACAGCTGGTAGTTTCCAACTGCTGACCTTGAAATTAGCAGCCCAATTTATAACCACTACACTACCAGAGCTCCTTATAAGTGGTATGTTGTTTGTTGTTAAGTGCTGTTGAGTCGGTTCCGACCCTTAGCGACCATTATAGGGTTTCCAAGGAGCAGCTGGTGAGCTTGAACAACCAATCTTGTGGTTAGCAGTCCAGTGCTTATCCTACACTGTCACAC
>NW_006408822.1:1649440-1658483 GCF_000296735.1 Chrysochloris asiatica
AGAAGATTTACAGAGAGCAGAGGAATGTGGCTTCAATGAGAATTCACCTCAAGGATGGAAATTAAGCTCAGAAGGTAAGATTCAAATCCCATGAGAGCAGGTCTACAATGTCATCTCAGCATTTCATGAGAGCACATAGTATGGAAGAGGATGCGAATCTGGAATGGATGCAGCAAGCCATTGCAGGGCTAAGCTATCTCTGAATCATCTGGAAGGTCACCCGGAGGTACCACATATATGCCCAGAAAAACCCCATAATTGCTCATCACTCCATAGATCCTGGAGCACAATATAGGGGCACTGACCTGGGAGAAGACTGGCAAGTTGACTTCACTGTTATGGATGCTGTGAGCACCAGGGAATTCCAGGTACCTCCTAGTTTACGTGGACACATATTTGGGATGGGTGCAAGTCTTTCCTTGTAGGACTGACCCAGCATCTGAAGCAGTCAGGATGTTACTAAAACATATCAGCCCTTGTTTCAGATTGCCAGTTTCCATATAGAGTGATAAGAGAAATGCCTTTACTGTCAAGATCTCACAAGACATAAGCCAAGCCCACATATCCAGTGGAAGGTACATTCTGCCTGGCTACCTCAGTCTATTGGAAAGACTGAAAAGATGAATCATAGCTTAAAGAAAACTATTGCTAAGTGATGTCCAGAGACCCACCTATGATGGACACAATGCTCCATATTACTCTGCCCAGGGTCATGGTGGCCCCTCAAAGCAGGCTCAGATTGAGCCCCTATGAATTGGTATACAGGAGACCATTCCTAAAGAAAGCCTCTTTTTCTTCCATGGTTAATGAATGAAATTCATAAATATGAATGACTATGAACCCATGACTCTGCTTTGAAAACTATTTATTAATTTACTTTTCTCTGAATGTCTTTTTCTTCAAACACTTGTCTACACAGGTACTTGATGAGAGACTATACGTTTGTTATTCAAGGTGTGGAGAGATCAGCATCCACAAGACTAGCTCACCACTCAGTGGCTGGGACACTTTGAGGTTCTCTTAACTATTCATCCTTCATTAAAGCTAGTCAGGATCTGAGCTTGGGTATATTATACCAGAGTGAAGCCTGCCCTACTGCCTTCTGGGCCAGAAGCACCTTAGCCTGACTCCTCTTGCACTATCATAACAAGGCTTAAGCAGAAATTCACTAGAAGAACTGATGACTTGTTTATTAATCTTTCACCTGTTTCTATGTTTCTTTTCCACTAAAGGGGCTCTTTTAGAAGAAGTGCCTCCCTCCTGCAAGTCGAGAGTTCCCTCACCATTAAGACTGATATACCTAGTCCTCCCATTGGTGGTGTTGGCTCTTACACTTGTGGGACCAGTTAAATGGGTAAAGTGAGACCTGGGGGCTACGAATGTTACTGAAGGTGTCATCTGGAATTTTAGATACTCTCAGACCAGCAAAAAGGGTCCCATGGTAATCACCACCTAATGCTATAACAACAATTACTCCATTTTCATTCAGGATGTGACTTCCTTAGATTCTGGGACTTATTATTGTGTAAAATATGAGAAAACTTGAGACCAAGATGAAGAGAATCCAGACTAAGATGAAGGGAATCCAGATTCTTATTATTGAAATGCAAGAACATCCATATGCTGCGACTAGTCCTGGAATGGGCTAGTTATCATGTCCCAAGCCATGAAGGCACACCACCTGCCTTGGTCAGAGACAGCAGTGAGTCGTTTGTCTGAACCAGTGTTTGACTGCGCTGGAGTTCCCCACCTTACTCATTCATCAGCCTCCCTTGTGCCCTGGGCACACTTGGTTAATTCAATACCCTTTTTTGCTCTCCTGTTTTCTTCTTTCAGCTTTCATCAACCAGACTACTCCCACAGGATGGGAAGTACTATGTAAATACCCTTGAGCTAAGAGTGGGCAGCCCTACTGGGATTTTCAGCTATTTCCCTTCTGCAATGAGTTCTTGCAGAACTTGTGGTTAATCTCATTGAATCTCGGTATCCCAAGCGCCCTGAATGAAAATCTGTTCCTATGTGAACGCCCAGGAGAGACCTTCTTATGTGGTGGAAAGCTGTCTGCTACTAGGCAGAAGCTCCTTCAACCCCAAGTATCTGTCTACCCTTGGGCCATTCAATGCCTGACTGGAATGCATTGTGTAGGACAGCGCATTCTGGGCTACCTTGCCTTCCCTACTAAAATCCATCCCTTGTCAGCCAGAAACCAGGCAAAAAGAGATATTAGTGGCATTGTAAAAAGCAAGGTGGGAGAAAGATGTAACCCCAGTTTAGAAGAAAGGGGACTTAGAGGGTGGTTCCCCTGAACTGCCATTCAGGGACTGGGAGTTTATTAGATGAAAATGGCCATATGCAACTTGTCTGGTACAGTTCATCTCCTTGCATTGGGTACTGAGAAGGCTTTGAGAGTTCAACTGCTGTTGCTGTTAAGTGGTGTCAAGTCGATTCTCATCCATAGTGACCCTGTATAGGGTTTCCAAGGAGCAGCTGGTGAGCTTGTACCACTGACACTTGCAGTTCAAATGGCTTTGCAGTCTGATGCATTAGCCCACAGTGCCACACCAGGACTCCTGAGAGTTCAACAGACCTCCTAAATTTGTTAGCTGAAGTGGTTCTACACAACTGCATCACTTTAGATTTTAGGCTTACCCAGTTGGAGGGGTGTGTGCTGTTATCAACAAGATTTGATGTGCCTGGATCAACACCATAGGAGTTGAACTTGGGATTCAAGCCATCTGTAAACAGCAGAATGGACCAACCCTAGATCCCAAGACACAGGAAGTTGGGTCTGGTTCACCAACCTCTTCTCCATCTTAGATTCCTGGTTGGCTCCCCTACTTACTGTGAGAATCATACTACTGTTGGTGGATCTATTTGTCCCCTGTTTAGTAAAGGTAGTGGCTCAGGGAATAGGCAGCACTGTTGGGGTGGGTGAAGTTTTTGCCCTGCTAAAGCAAGTTCACTCCCCTTCAGGAACAGGAGATGCCTGCCAATGGATCCAGTGGGATGTCTCCAATTTTCATAACTCAGACCCTCCTCCTGACTGTGCCAAATTGCATTATGGTTTCTCATCCCACAGCACCCCCATTTAGCAGGAAGAAGCCAGAGAAAGAGAGATGACATTCTGTTTCACAAGATTGAGAAACAAACTACAAAAGCAGGGAATTGAAATGGGGCACTGAGACACCTGGGGTGATAAAGGGTTTTTAGCCTGGCCAAAGCAAACTATAGAAGGCTGGAGTGGCTGTCCTGGTAAAATATTTATAGCTAGAATATAGCTCCATCTCTAGCTGTCTGCCTCCAGCTATGCCTTATTCCCCTCTAGCTGCCTGCCATAACCAGCTACTGCACTCCAGAAGTACTCCCCTTTTCTTTAAGATGAGTCACTTCTTTTTCTTTACTTGGTAGTCAGTTCCTGTTTTGAGGACTATCAGAGGAATGGAAGAAAACAACCATATGGCTCTTATGATAGCCACTGATAACCACCACCTGGAGAAATTAATGGTGTCCATTAGTGACAACATGATTGTAATGGTCAGCATGGCCTGGAATAAACAAGTCAAAGAGTTCCTAGAATTCCTTGGGTCCGTACCCCTGCCCAAGTTCCCTATAAAACCCCCTTCTGCTTTTTTCCTCAGGAGACAGATTTAGGAGATTCCTGCTCCTATATTCTTAGGGGTATTGATACTCAACCAATACTTTGCTCTTTATTCTGAGTCCTGTCTCTGAATATTGGCTACATCAGTGGCAAGCAAAAAGAACCTTTTACTTGCTTACAGTCTCTGCACTGGGAACCTCCTAAACCCAGGAGAGGGGGTGGGTAGGGAAAGTGAGAGAGCCAGCAAGAGCAATGACACCAAAAATGGCAAGAAAGGATGAGAAACAGTGGCAGAGAAACAGTAACAACAGAGGCAGAAGAACCAGGAGATAGCACAATGGGTTTCCTGGCCCACAGAGCAAGGCAATTACAGTGTATGTGCTGACCCATGAAGCAAGAGAGCTGAGAGCCTGCAGGCAAGAGGCTTCCTGGCAGATTGGGGTACCTCCAGACACTTGGCAACAGAGCTAAGTTCACTGACCCATGGAAGTGAGAGCTGAATGCCTTCAGGTTTAGGCTTATGAACAGAGTGGGATGTCTCTGGACACTTACCAGTAGAGCCATAAGAGCATTGTAACACTTACCTGGGTGGTGTAGAGTCTGGGCTTCCTGAGAGGCTGAGGACCAGAGAGAAGCCTGCCTGTGGCATGGCTGAGAAGAGGCTGTCATGATCAAAACTATATGTGGAGCCTTCCTTCCTGAACTTGAGTCATAGCCAGTTACATCCCTAGTAAGGCCCATAACTATGACTATGATCTGTGAGTTCTATGTGGCCATTGCAATGCATTCTTGAACTCAGCAGAGAGGTAGAGGTGCCATGGGAAAGACAGCTGGAGTCAGGGGTAGTCCAAAGGTTGAAGAGAGGAGGTATATCTGATCTCTGCCTCACAGGAATCAGACTTAGGCTATTGATCTTAATTCTCCTTCCACCTTGTGAAGTTAGAAAGGTCAGACGCTTCTGCCATACCATTTTTCTATGTGGGTAGAATCTACTCGTACCACTAACCTGTGACTTCCCTCCCTGCTTTGTTGTTTCTGCATTATCACCACTGCATACCTGGATAGATGTAGGTCCTTGCTGTGGTCTGCCCCACTGGTATGGAAGCCCTGCAGGCAGAAATTTTCTCTACTTCTTTCACAGTGTGTTCCAAGCTCCTCACACAGGGCCTGGTATAGAGTCAGAGCTCAGCAAACAATCGCTGGATGAATAAATAATGAATGACTGTCTGGATGAATTGGAAGGCATGAATGCACTCGCCTCTCTGCCCCCAGAACCTGTAATGGCCCTCCTCTAAACCCTCTCTCATTGTTTTTCTGTTTCCATCTAGGGCAGAACATTAACCTCAAGTTGGTAGGTCTGATTGGGTAGCACAGGTCCCCAAACAAGCAGCCCTTTATGGTGGCCTTCATTAAGGTCACATAGGCCCACCTTCACAGCAGTCAATCCATGGGAGGCAAGCAGCAATCAGAAACCCTTTAAAACACCCTAGAACCAACAGGCCCTGAAGATGGCAATGTAATAGGTACACCAGGGTAGGAGGCAACACAGGGTGTTGTTACTGTTAAGTGTTGTCCAATTGGCTCTGATCCACTGTGACCCTGTATAGGGTTTCTGAGGAGCAGATGGTGGGTTTGAATGTCTAACCTTGTGGTTAGCAGCCCAGTGCTTATCCTGTCCTATAGTGCCACAGCAGGAGCTGGGATTGGGGCACCAAAATTCATTCATGTGCTCACCAAATGACTCTGAGACACAGATGGAAGAGACACTGTCAAAATCCCTTCCTGCATAGAGCACCATCTTAATCATCTAACCAAAGACCAATTGTTGCCAGGCCTGACTCATATGTGTCAATGTAGAACTGTGCTCTATAGGATTTTCAACAGATGCTTCTCAAAAAGTAGATCATAAGGCCTTTCTTCCAAGCACTTCTAGGTAGATTAGAACTTCTAGCTTTTCGGTGAGCAGCCAAGTGCATTAACTGACTGTACCACCCAGGGACTCCTCTGAATTCTGTAGCACTAACAAATTAATTTAGAAAGTCAAGTAGCAAAATATTCAGTTAACAGGATACCAAGCATGTAAACCAGGTTTTGATGGACAAAACTTAGTAGTTACGCATATAGGCAGGAAAACGATGAAGATCTGTGTAGGGAGATGTCACACCACCTTCCATAGGGAAGGAGGCAAGGGAAGTAATGAGGAATGGAAACTTACTTTAATGCTGCTGTTTTCCCCCAATAGTGTTGTGTTTTTGGTGAAGAGTAGCACGACAGTTTAGGTTCTCAGTTTCTGGTCGCATTGTTCAGTGACATTGATTATATTCTTCACAATGAGTGAGCATCTTATTATTTCCATCATGGTTATTCCCTTTGCATTAATCGACTTTCCCTGTCTTGTTACACTCTCATCTTTGTCATAAAGTAATTGTTGACCATTTGGTCCTCAGATGATTTTTAAAGGCGCTTAGTACTCATAGGTGATATTGTTTATTTTGGGGCTGGGGCGTGGGCCTTCTCCCCAAGGTGACTGGTGAGGTGGATGTTGGTGGAATCTTGCTGCCTGGGCTCTCTGGGATCCTACAAACTGGTGGTTGACTTATGAGATTTATCTTGCTTGGTTTCCTGAGAATAAATGGCATAGCATGAAATGGAAACATTCTCAATTGCTGACCATGAAAAAGCTCAAAAGTCAACCATTTGGGATTCTCAAGGACCAGTATATGAACACTATCAGGAAAAAGGCTGAGCAATCAACAGTGCTCATTACAGGGAGATGCTCACTGAAGAGCTGGAGCCTAAACTTCGGATAAAACGCAGATGATTGCTATCCACGGGCCTTGTGATCTTGCATGACAATGTCTGCACACCTCTGCCACACTGTTGACACTCTGCAGAAACTTCATTTTGAGGTGTTACAGCATCCTCCCCATAGTCCTGATCTTGCTCCATTGGGCTTTCACCTGTTTGGTACCCTGATAGCAGCTCTTCAAGGATGAAGATTCACCTCTGATGAAGAAGTGAAGACAATGGTGCATTTGTGGCTTGTAGCTCAGCCTTTTTCTTTGGTAATTGTGTTATGTGTATATATCATATTTTAAAAACATTTTAAAATAAGGGAATACAGAAGATTGTTGACAGATGGACAAAGTGTATTGAAAAGCAAGGAGATTATATAGAAAAATGACGTACTTGTCTTTTTAAAAAGTTAATTCAAATAAATTCTACAGCCAGAGTGCAGATAATTTTTGACTCACCCTTGTAGCTCTTTCTTGGGCCTCTGAAAATGTAATTTTTGAACTAGAGGACTCCTTAGAGATTGTGTGTTCCAATGGTGTCTGCCTTTCCTGATAAGGAAATGATTCTCAACTTTTAATTTCAAGAAGCTATAGAATCAATCAATCCTCTTCATTCAAAACAACAACAACAAAACAACTTTTTTACATGTCTACTGCAGGTCACATATCTTTCTAGATGTTGGGGATAAAGTAATAAACAAAGCCAACTCCCTTCTAGCATGAGGTTTACATTCTAAAGAGGAAGATGGACAATCAAGTAACACGTAGCCTGACAGAAATGATTAGTGTTAAGAAGTGTTGTGCTGTTGTGTAAAGGGCCTTAGATAAGAGATGTCATTTAAGCAGAGACTCAAGGAAGCAAGGGAGTGAGCCATGTGATGACCTGAGAGAGCAATAACAAGGGTAGTAATAACCCAGGGCCTCTGGTTTCAGAGGCTTTTCACTCCTGGGAGTTTGAAGTGCTAGGATACAGAGCTCCTGAGGAAACCTTCATAGCTGGGAGACATTTTAGCGATTCATGGAAGAATATGTAAGCCATTTAGAGATGGAGAGAGGGCTCATGCAAAAGCCAGAAATAAGAGAAAAATTCCTAGAGATGGCAAATTCAACCTGGACAGTAGTTAGACAAAAGACTAAAGGATCCAGAACATATGAAGCCTTGCATGAAAGCCAAGATGAGTGCTTTGGGTCTGATGAGAATCTTGATTCTCCACCAGTAGTATTTGATTGGAAATTAATGTGAAGGTGGTGTGCGAGGAGCCAATTTGAAGGTTCCCTGATTGGATGGACGTTTGATGGGAGTGATGGGCTTCCAGACACGCTGCAGGTCAAGCTTCAGAGCAGGACTTTTACTTTTTCTGTGTATTTAAAATGGTGATTCCATTGAGAAGGGATCAAGTACTATCCTCTTTCCTCCTTCACTTATGGTTAACTATGTTATTTTGGTGAAAATTAGTCCAGGATTTTTACTTTGGGCAACAGTTGTTGTTGTTAACTGTCATAGAGTAAGTTCCAACTCATAGGGATTCTGTATAGGGTTTTTGAGGGGGAACTAGTAGGATTGAACCACAAACCTTGTGGTTAGCAGTCCAGTGCTTATCCTACAGTACCACACCAAGACTCCAATAGTGGGGATTTACAGAAATGGAATGTATTATTTAATTTCCACTGACTAGGGAGAACTTCCTGGTGTGGTGCTGTAGGATTAAAACTGGACTGCTAACTTCAAGGTTGGTGGTTCAAACCCACCAGCCCCTTACTCAACAAACCTATACAGGGGCCCTGTGAGCCAGAACTGACTTAACGGCACTAAAAAACAACAGGGAGAACTTCAAAAAAAGAATATACATAGAGTAATCACAAGATGACGATATCTCACACTCATTTTGCAAAGAAGAAAATCCTTAAATGAAGTTGAAAAGGCTTCTAGCAATTCCTCAGGCCTTTTCTAAAATGTAGAAAGAAGCCTCACAACTTTCTTTGGTAATTGTGTTACATGTATACACCATATTTTAAAAACATGAATGAAAAACATCCTGGAAGATCATTTAGCCCAACATTTCAAATCCTTTTTGGCAATAATTACCTGGCATAGCGCCTGAATTCCAGCAGTTGACTAGGCTATAAGGTGAAAATTCTGTTCATAATGTTTGATATGGTTTGTGTTCATAATCTGAGATTATTTGATCTTATCCATGCCTGTGATAGTATCTATGATTTACTGAGCACTTAGCAAAATGCTTGGCACTTCATCTTACATGCATTAACTTATTGAATCTTCACAATAGAATTTGGAGGCTAGGTTTACATGGCTCATTTATAGACCCGGTTAGATGTTGTTGTTGTATGCCACTGAGTCGATTCCAATTATGGCAAGCCTATATTTCAGAGTAGAACTGTATCATAGGTTTTTCTAGGCAGTGGCTCTGTAGGATAAACAGTGGACCACAGGTCAGCAGTTTGAGCCCACCAGCCTCTCCACAGGCGAAAGATGAGGCTTTCTGCTCAAAGCAATTTACATCCTTGGAAACCCTATCCAGGGTCGCTATGAGTTGGAATCGACTCAACAGCACTTAACAATGCAACAATCTTTTTTTTTTTCTTAAATGTTTTATTGTGAATTATGTGATAGTTTACATGGGAGAACATT
>NW_006408822.1:1658863-1661089 GCF_000296735.1 Chrysochloris asiatica
TCAGTCCTGATAATAATTATTCACTGTTGTATCACAAGAGACCCGTCTAACAATGCAACAATCTTTATGGGAAGAAAGCGTCAGGGCTTTTTCCCACAGAACTCCTGGGTGGGTTCAAACAACCAACATTTTGGTAAGCAGCCATCATGCTATCAGGGTTCCTTGGCAAAATGGCAGAGATATAGAAAATCCTGCAAAAAGCCAGAACCCAGTGTAAGGCAGAAACTTGTCATAGAAGGAAATCTCACATGTTTTTCACTAATAGCAATGAAACAGTGGTAAGACTACACCCTGTCAAAGATGGAAAATTGGCAAGACCCACAACAACAGGGCATTCCTGCCAAGTTCTGGCTTTCACATGTTTTACTGTATCTATGTGTGGCGCTGTGGGTTAATGTGCCAGACTGCAAAGTTACTCTGAACTATAAGGTTGGTGGTTCAAATTTTCCAGTAGCTCCTCAGAAACCCTATACAGGGTCGCTATGTGTCAGTACCGACTCGATGGTACCTCACAACAACAATAGTGTGCTCTGTATATATCACCTCTTCCAACTGTGAGGAAAAGTTTCTTTCTTCAGCTTTTCCAACAAACACTGCATTGAACAATAAATGATATGGCAAAAGACTGCAGAAAACGATCTATAATAGCAATCCTTAGCACTCAAAAACAAGCCCAGCTTGCAAAATTTGATGGTACTCACGCACCTGGTGATTTTGTGCTTGAAGATTGTATTTCAGTTTTTTTGTTCCCTAGAAATGAAAAGGGATAAAGTCCCTATCCATTCTGTCATTTGTAGTTTTTTTATTTTTTTCTTAAATTGTGGTAAAATATATAGTATAACAAAATATTACTATTTCATCCATTTTTAAAAATTGTGGTAAGATACATATAACAAAACATTTCAACCATTTTTTAGTGTTTAATTCAATGAAAGTTAAGTTCATCATGTTGCACAAATAAAACCACTGTTACTAATTTTTTCATCAGTTTTAGCACAATCTCAGAGTACCTTACGCACTGGCTCCCCCTTTTCCTCTCTCACCTGTCCTTGGTAATCACTAATAAACTTTGGTCTCTATGTATTTACCTATTTTAAATATTTCACCTAAGTCAGGCCATATAATATTTGTTCTTTTGTAACTGACTTATTTTACCCATCATAATGTCTTTCAGGTTCATCCATGTCATAGTATTAATGACTTCATTGTTGTTGATGTTAAGTGCTTTTGAGTTGGTTCTGACTCATAACAGCCCTGTATAGGGTTTCCAAGGAGCAGCTGGTGAGCTTGAATCACCAACCTTGCAGTTCAAATGGACCTTGCAGTCCAGCGCATTTACCCACAGAGCCACACCAGGACTCCATTAATGATTTATTTCTAATCAATAGAATGTGGCAGAATTGATGGTGTTCCTTCTGAGACTAGAACATAAATGGCATTATAGAATTCTCCTTGCTCTGTCTCTCTCTTGGACCACTTGTTCTGGGAGGGAGCCAGCTGGTATGTTATGAGGATACCCAAGGAGCCCTATGGAGAGGTCCACATGGAAAATAATCAGAGTCTCCTGTTAATAGTCATCAAGGAACTGAGGCCTCCTGCCCATAGCCATGTTTGTACACGATCTTGGAAGCGTATCTTTTTGCCTCAGTCAAGTCTCCAATGACTGTAGCCCAGACTGAGATCTTGATGGCAGTATTCAGAATTCCCCACTCCCAAATTATTGACCAACAGAAACTGAGATGATATTTACTATTTTAAGCTGCTAAGTCTTGGGAATAATTTCTTATGGTACAATAGATAACATACATTTCCTAACAAAGTTATGCCTTATCAGAACATAGGATGATTTGTATGCATTTGTGATAAGTCTTTAGGTATAATAGTAACATTGGAGGTGTGACAATGATCAATAGGAGGCTGTTGACTCAGACAACAGAAACCCTACTCGTTTCTGCCCCCAAGGGCTGGCATTATCCCAAGGCAGCATTATTTGGTCCTCACCACTGGACAAATAAATAACATCATGATAACGGGGGAAATGATTGACGTCAAATTCTTCATTTTGCTTGGATCCACTGCCAACACTCATGGAAGCAGCAATCAAGAAATCAACTGACGTATTGCATTAAGCAAATCTGCTGCACAAGACCTCTTTAAAGTGTTCAAGAGCAAAGATGTCAGTTTGAGGACTAAGGTGTGCCTGACTCAAGCTATGGTATTTTCTTT
>NW_006408822.1:1662129-1663245 GCF_000296735.1 Chrysochloris asiatica
ACATTCTGCTTGTACTCGTCTCCATTGATGGTCCTAGGCTACTCTGTTTCTGGACTGTAAGATTAACCACTCCCCCATTTTTCATACAAAACTTCTACCTTTACAATTGTGACAGTTGCAATTAGTCATGATAACAATTATTCACTATTGAATCATACAAATCTTATCCCCATCCCTTTTCACCAGACCCATCTAGACAAGATGAAAACTATACAGTGGGGACTCTTTCTCTCCCCTGCCACACTCTTAAATTAAACTCCCTCTTGAAATCTTGTAAGCCAGTCATTTCGTGCCTTTATCGCCCCTCATTTTAGGTAGCCAATGTCTAAGTTGGCTGTCCCTATCTACCCTGTGTACAGAGGGGTTAGCATTGGTACTTGGTATGAAGACTCCTTCCCTCTCTATTGGTATTTAGAGTTACTACGTCCATGAGTATAGGTCAGGTTCATCAAATTGTAATAATTTACCCTTGTTTCCTTTATAAAAAAAAAAAATTATTTTTGTAATCTTCCTCTAGTCGAGTTCTGATTGTCAAACCATTGAGGCTAAGTCAAATGGGTACTGTCTGCAAGTTTGTGTATTTTTGTGCATCTCCCCTCACTTCGTATCAGCTGGTTGCTTCATTCTCAGCTCTAGCCCTCTCTGGCTAGACAAGCCCTCCTTGTCTATGGGCTCAGGTGTCCCCAGGTCTCACCACACTTTGGATCAACCAGCCCTTCCTCTTCTCTCTTTCATCTCCAGGTTAACGGGAGTCAATGGACTGTGGTTGAAGTCAGCCCATTTCTTCACTGCTGCCTTTCCCCCTCTTCCACTCACCAGTAGACCAATGTGGTCCCCAGCAAGCTTACCTGCCTGCTCATATGTTCTCTTTGAGTTTCAGTCTTAGAGGGGAGTTTGTCCTGAAGGTACTTGATTGCTTGCCTTTATGGCTTCCTGGTGAACAGTTTGCTTATTCTTATAGTAGCCAGTCATGCTGAAATTTTTTGGTTTTTTTTTCTTGATCTTTATTTGAAGATGTATCTTATGTTGCTCTAGCTGTTCCAGGCTGGTCTGCTTGTCCTTGCTAGTGGGAATGTCCCACCTCATAAGGTTCTGGATGGGCCTCAGGATTCCACC
>NW_006408822.1:1667300-1680886 GCF_000296735.1 Chrysochloris asiatica
ATTTATTTATTTTTTAATGTTTATTGTGAATTATATGATAGTTTACATGAGAGAACCTCAGTTCCATATTCATTCCATTGTATATCATTACATTGCTATGGTTCCAGTCCCCTCCATGCATCGTCTTCTGACCAAAGGGCATATCCTAGAAGCCCGTGCTCTACCCTCCCCCCTCAGTCTTTGGCCCACAGTTCCTTTCCCTCTCTGGATCCAAACTCCCCAGCTACTTCATCCCTCCATGTCATCATCTCTGTCTCCATCTCAGGCATCCCCGCTTCTCTGGGTGGGGTCCTGTTCTTGGCTCTTATCCGTTGGTGCTCCCAGAGACCTCCGCTCCTAGACTGGAGAAATAATCGCTCTCTTCCTTGCTACAAAACATCTACCCTTGCATTTCCAACACTCACAATCCGTCTTGATAACCATTATTCACTACAGTATCACAAAACCCAATTCTCTCTTGAAACCTTGTAAGCCAGTCACTTCATGCCTCCATTATCCCCTCATTTTAGGTAGCCAATATCTAAGTTGCCCATCCCTATCTACCCTGTGTACAGAGGGAAGCTCTGGTATTATCAATAGCCTCGTATGCCTGTGAAAGTTGGACAGTGAATAAGGAAGACTGTGAATCAATTGATGCATTTGAGTTATGGTGTTGGAGGGGAATATTAAAGATACCATGGACTTCAAGAAGAACAAACAAATCTATATTGTAAGAAGTACAACCAGAATGGTCCTTAGAAGCCAGGATGGTGAGACTTCATCTCTCATACTTAGGACATATTATTGGGAGGGACCAGTTCCTGGAGAAGGATATCATGCTTATTGAAGTGGAGGGTCAGTGAAAAAGAGGAAGATTTCCAAACAGGATGGATCGGCACAGTGGCAGCAGCAATGGGCTGAAGTAATGATTGTGAGGGTGGTGTAGGACTGGGCAGTGTTTTGTTCTGTTGTGCATAGAGTTACTCTGAGTCAGAACCAACTCAATAGCACCTAACAACAGCAACAAGCATCAGTGTAGTGGCCATCTTTGGGCCTTTGAGTCATGCTTGTATTAGTTTGCCTGAATTCCTGTGTTGATGTCTAGGTCTAGGTAGGTTATATTAGGGCCTTCTGGAGAAGATATATGAGACACAGAAAGTTTTAGATTTGGGCTTTGGACCTGGTTTCTACAGAGATGAGGCATTAGGAACATCATTAATTTTGTCTGGAGAGAGAGTAAGATGAGATAATTTATCTTGTCTTTACTGGAGAAACTCCATCTTAGGTATGTGTGAAGTTTTGGTGCTGAGCTGGGAAGAGGAAGGAATTGGGAGGGAACCTGGAAATGATTTAAAATCACATAGCTTATGAAATCTCTGAGAAATCTTTCTCCCTCCACCAGGCTTTTGTCTGACTCCGAGGGTGTGGAAGACTCTCCTGAGAACCTGGGACATAGTTGGGTGGTGACTGAAGGAGAGTGGGGTGATTTGCTGAAGGAGAGAATTCCCTTTAGAACACTCAGAGACATGAAGTGAGGGGGTCAGTTGGTCCCAAAGCTGTACCTGGGCCTAGGAGGACAGGGTAGAGGAAAGGAAAAAGCTTCCTGAAAGATATTTGGAAAGGTTTTGTTCTGGACCCCCACCCTCCTAAATTTTGCTCTTACAGGCAAAGACTTTTTCGTGATTTAGCCTTGCTGGATTTTTCTATTCAGTAGACATTCTGCCTAGAACCATGATGGTGAAAATGAAGTATTTACTGATGAAGGCCAAAGACTACATGTATGGATTACATATGGATGTGAAAACAACAAAAAAGAAAACCCTCATAACTGGACAAGTGAATGTCATGATAAATGAAAAAGAAATTAAAGGCATTGATTTCATTCTACTTGGATCTACAATCAATGTCCATGGAAGCAGCAGTAAAGAAATCAAGTTTTGTATTGCATTAGGGAAATCTACAGCAAAGTACCTCTTTAAAGTTATCAAAAGCCAAGATGTTAATGATTTAATGATTATGGTGACCAGTGGAGGACTGAACAAGAATTGATGCATTCCCATTGTGGTGTTGGTGAAGAATGCTGAGTATTTCATGGACTGTCAGAAGCTCAAACAAATCAGTCTTAGAAGAATAAATACAATTAGAATGCTCCTTAGAAGCAAGAATGGTGAGAATTCTGCTTGCTTACTTTCGATACATTATCAAGAAAGACCAATCAGTAGGAAAAACAAAACACAAAACATCATGGTTGGTCGAGAGTTGGTAAAGGTGAGTGAGGTCCTTGGTGAGATATTTTGACACAGTAGGTAAATCAATGGACTTAAATATAGCAACAATCATAAGGATAGTGCAGGCAACATTTTGTTCTGTTATATACATGAGGCCAGTCAACTATAGTCAGAGCCAACTCAACTATAATTAACAACAACAAACAGAATCACCAGAGACAAGTCTATGCATTTCATCGTTTGCAAAATTCTTCCAAGAAACTACCTTCAAGGTACCTTATCCAATAAGCCGGTTATCAAATTCCTTTTAGAATTTAATGCATGAAAAATATCTTTCTGCCCTAAAGCAAATTTAAGTTTCCATTAATTAGAGAAGCACATTCATTTGCTTCTTCGCCTGACTGCTCAGAGACTTCGATGCATTTTTTAGTGCTTAATGGTGTCAGTTTCCCTTAGGCTGGCTGTTGAGGGATCATTGTCTTCTCTCCCACCAAGACTAAACTTTGGTCCATTTGCCTTTATTGCCATTGATGTCTTGTTCCTTTCCTTTAAATCACCTTACCTCTTTTAGCTGGAGATGATGATGGTCAGAAATGTGGGCTTCCCAAAATGAGTGACATAAAAAAAGTCTACTGGGGCAGGGGTTTTAGGTATCCCAGGTCTGTTTCTGTCCCCCAAAACTTGGAGCCAAGGGAAACCATCATGAGTGCAAGGTCCAGAGGTACCTGAATCAAACTTTTGGGAAATACACTTAGTGGAAGGAAGGCTCTAGGTCCTCCACAGGGTAGATAAAGTCATTGTTTCCACCTCTTGGTAACCAATAAGGGCCCGGGATTTATTAATCAGAGTTGCCACAGTAAATGAGAATATATAAGAACAGAGAAGAAGACAGGATGCTAATTTGGGTGAATGTGTGAGACAGTTGGGGCCTACAGATCAGCTCCAGAAGTGGTGCTCCAGTAAGTCCCAGGTGTCAGTGGGGCGGTGGTCTCCGTGTACTCTTTCCAGAAGTTGACCTCCAAGGATGAGTCTGAGGCAGGGGTTGGCTAGAATTCAGCCTGACTCCAGGAGGCTGAGATACAGGAACATTCCTGGTGGTAGGCAGTACAGTCCTGCCTGCAGAACTGGAGGTCCCAGGGCCCTGAGCTTTCTTCTCCAGAGTCTGGCTTGGGCTGGTAGAGTGAGGTGTGGTTCCTGAAAAATGAACCAGGACAGGAATAATGATATGAGAATTCATTCCAGTAGTCTAGCATCAATGTAGAGCTCTCTGAAGTTGCCCTTAAGTTGATTTCAGTCATGTTTGATCAAGTGAGAGCTGTCAGATTATCCTCAGTGATCTGAGGCACCTAGGCCTAGTGTTTGCATAAGCAGGGCTGGAGAAATTGGCTTTGAGCTCTAGCCTTGGGCCAGCCTCTCCCGTGTGAAACTGAGATAACAATCACAACAGCTCCATAGGATGTCACTGTCAGGGCCAAATATGATGACAGAGGGGTAGGAATCATGGAAATCTTTGGAATCAGATCTAATTTTCAGCTGCTTCACTTACTTGCTTTCTTTCTTTCCCCTAACTCCAATTTAGAGGCAAAGAATGGCCAGCTCTTAATCAAACCCAGTTCTTCTTTTGGGACACAGAAGTAGACTGACTAGGTTTCCCTTGGAGATTCTTATGGCCATGTGAAAGAGGCCAGAACTTTGATGGGCACCATTTGCAGGTGTGCCTTCCAGGGTACTCACTCTGAACCAACTAATGCAGGTGCAACCACAGGCCGGAAGGAACCCAGGCCCACTCATTATTACTTGGAAGAATGTGACCATCAAGTAAAAACCCTTCATTTGGACTTTATGTTGGGTGAGAAATAGAACTTATTGTATTTGAGCCATTTGATATTTTAGACCTGTTTGTTACAACAGCTAGAACCATCCTAGCTAATCTCTTAAGAAAGAGAAACATAATGAAGACCAACCATCTCCTCCACACGCTGGTTCTGCAAGTGTGTCCAGAAAATGGTTTGATTTTTAAATGGGGACCATCCTTGGAAAATAGGATCATACCAAAGATGGCATCTTTCAATTACATCTGTGATCACTCTCTTTTGAAGCCCTGGGACGCTGTCTTTGCAACTTATATGACTTTGTCTTACATTTATCTTTCTAAACAGTCCAGAGCTTCTCTTTATAAACAGACTATAAATTGGTTCTGGTAGGAATAGTAGCTCCTAGATTTAAACCTCCCTAAAATAAACAAAACCCTGTACAGGGTTGCTATGGGTTGATCTGACTCCACGGTACATCACCACCACCACCAAAATAAACAAAGGAGCTCTGGTAGCATAGTGGTTACGAATTGGGCTGTGAAACTTAAGGTCAGCAGTTCGAAACTACCAGCTGTTCCGTGGGAGAAAAATGAGGCTTTCTGCTCCTGTAAAGATTTATAGCCTTGGAAATCCTGTACAGGGTCGCTGTGAGTTGGAATTGACTCCACGGCACATAACCACCACCATCACCAAAATAAACAAAATTCAAAACTTAGAGATTAAATATTTCCCCCTCTAAAGCAGTTATGATCCATTCTTGGCCAACACTCAGAGCATCTGGAAGATGGGCACACTAAACAGATTAAGAAAATCCAGGCAGGCAGTAATAGCATTCCTACATTGGATTAAGTAGCCAGACATTAGAAGGATGTGACATAGTAACCGACAGATTCAAGAATGACAAAATCTTTGTATGAACATTAATTTATGAAGAATATAAAGGAGTAGAATTGCCATAGGAAACATAATGAGGAGTTTTGTTGTTGGTATTGTTGTTACTCAGTTATTTTGACTCATAGTGACCTCACGTGATGGAAAAAAATTGCCCAGTAGGGTACCCAAATCTGTAATCTTTGTGGAAGCAGACTGCCTCAGTTTTCTCCCACAGAGCAGCTGGTGGGTTCCAAATGCCAGCCTATCAGTTAGCAGTTGAGTGCTGTGTAACCTATGTGCCACCAATGCTCCAGGTGTTGTTGTTAAGTGCCATCAAGTCAGTTCCATTTCATAGTGACACTATGCACAACAGAATGAAACACTGCCCAGCCCTGCAACATACTCAAGTGTTGTTATGTTTGAGCCCACTTTTACTGCCACTGTGTCAATCCACCTTGTTGGGGATGGGGGGTGGGTCTTCTTTTTCTCTGGACTTCAACTTTTCCAGGCAAGATGTCCTTCTGCAGGGACCAGTCTCTCCTGATTGTTGTTGTTATTGTTAAGTGCCGTTGAGTTGGTTCCCACTCATAACAACCCTGTATAGGATTTCCGACGAGTGGCTGGTGAGCTTGAACCACTGACCTTGTGGTTCAAACTGACCTTGCAATCCAACGAATTAACTCGCAGTGCTACACTAGGACTCCTGATAATATGTCAAAAATATGAGAGACAAGTCTCACCATTCTTGCTTCCAGGAGCATCTGGCTATACTTCCAAGACAGATTTGTTTATTATTCTGGAAGCCCGTGGTGCTTTCAATCTTCTTTGCCAACACCATAATTTAAACACATTGATTATTCTATGGTCTTCCTTATTCATTGTCCAACCTTCACATGTGTGTAATGCAATTGAAAATACCATGACTTGGGTCAGGTGCACTTTAGTCCTCAAACTGACATCTTTGCTCTTGAATACCTTAAAGAGGTCTTTTTCAGCCTAATGTAATACATTGTTTTATTTCTTGATTGCTCCTTCCATGATTGTGAATCAAAGCAAATTGAAGTCTTTGACAACTTCAGCACATTGCAGACTGTTATTGAGTCTCCCTTCAATCCTGATGTCATGTTCTTCTTCTTCAATTTATATATAATTCAACTTCTCAGATTATTTGCTCAGCATACAGATTTAATATGAATGGTGAGAGGATATAACCCTGCCACACATTTTTCCTGATTTTAAAACATTCAGTATCCCCTTGTTCTGTTTGAACAACTGCCTCTTGGTCTATGTACATGTTCCTTGTTAGCACAATGAAGTGCTCTGAAATATTCATTCTTCACAATGTCATCTATAGTTTGTTATGATCCACACATAACATATTGCATCGTCAATAAAACACAAGTAAACATCTTTCTGGTATTCTGTGCTTTCTGCCCAGAACCATCTGTCATCAGCAGTAATAACCCTAGTACCACATCCTCTTCAGAATCCAGCTTAAATTTCTGGCATTTTTTTTGAATTTCAGCTATTTTTGAATTAACTTCAGCAAACTTATACTTGCATGCAATATTAATGATATTGTTTGATGATTCTGTTGGGTCACTTTTCTTTGGAATAGCACACATATTGGATCTCTTCCGACTGTTTGACATAGATGAGTGAGGGCCTTCAGTGCTGCATCAGTTTGTTGAAAGATTTCAATTTGCATTTTGTCAATTCTTGGAGCTTTGTTTTTCACCAATGCCTTCAGTGTTGCTTGGACTTCTTCCTTCAATACAATCAGTTCTTGATCATATGCTACCTCTGGAAATGGTTGAACATTGATCATTTCCTTTCAGTACAGTGAGTCTATATTCATTCCATATTCTTTTGATGCTTTTTGTGTCATTCAATATTTTGCCTTATTATTGTTGTTAAGTGCCGTTGAGTTGGTGCCAACTCATAATGAATCTATACAGGGTTTCTGAAGTGAGTTTGAACCACAGGCCTTGCAGTTCAAACAGAACTTGTGGTACAATACTTACATGGAATCCTTTAAAATTGGAACCTGAGGCTTGAATGTTTTCTTCTTTTCTTTCAGCTTGAGAAATGCTGAATGTATTCTTTCCTTTTGGTTTTCTAACTCCAGGTCTTTGCACATTTTACTATATTTGACTTTGTCTTCTTGAGCTGCCCTTAGGCATTTTCTCTTCAGTTCTTTTACTTCATTGTTTCTTTTAGTTGCTTTAGTTTCTCTATGCTCAAGAGCAAGTTTCAGAGTCTCTTCTGGCATCCACTTTGGTCTTTTATTATTATTTTTTAATGACCTTTTATTTTCTTCATATATGATGTTCTTGATGTCATCTCACAACTTTTCTAGTTTTTGGTTATTAGTGTCAAATGCATCAAATCTGTTCTTGAGATGGTCTTTGAATTTAGATGGGATATGTTCAAGGTCACATTTTGGTTTACATGAACTCATTTTCATTTTCTTCAGCTTCATCCTGAACTTGCATATGAGCAACTGATGGTCCATTCCACAGTTTTGTTTTGGTTGATAATATTGAGCTTTTTCTCATCGTCTCTTCCCACAGATGGAGTCAATTTGATTTCTGAGTATTCCATCTGGTCAGGTCCATGTGTATAGTAAAGGTCCATATACCTTTATAAACTACATTTTATGTTGTTTATAAAGGTATTTGGAGTCCTGGTGTGGCACTGTAGGATAAGCACTGGACTGCAAGTTCAGTTTGACCCCAGCTGCTCCTCAGAAACCATATATAGGGTTTCTATGAGTCAGAATGGACTTGACAGCACTTAACAAAAGCAACAGCAACATAAAGGTATTTGCAATAAATAAATCATTGGTCTTGCAAAATTCTGTCATGCAATCTCCAGCATCATTTCTATTACAAAAATCATATTTTCTAATTCCTGATTCTTCCCTTTCTTTCCAACCACAAGTAATTACCAATTGCATGTTTGATCAATTTCAGACTGAGGAAGTTGGGAGAATTCTTCACTTCCATTTAGTAGTTGGTGCATAAACTTGAATAATAGTGGTATTAACTTGTTTTCCTTATAGGGGTGTGGATATTATTCTATCACAGACAGCGTTCTTGTTGGTGTTAGACTCATGGTGACCCCTGCACAATGGAATGAAACACTTCTGGTCCTACTCCATCTCCATAGTAGGTTGATTAGAATGTTGTTATCCATTGTGGTGCATTTCTTCTTTGCCTGAATGCTTCACTGGAATCCGTTCACTATCAAAGCAACACAGAACTCTCCATCAAGGGGGAGGTGGTGATTGCACATGAGGTGTATTGGTCAGAAATCAAGGCTGGGTCACCCATATGGAAAGCAGGAATTCTCTCAATCACTGAACTATCATGCCAGCTGAGGAACTTAATAGAAATGAACAAAAGACTGCTGGAGAGATGGTATTTTCTTCATTTCCAAATGTTGTTGTTAAATGCCGTCGAGTCTGTTTTCCAAGGAGTGTCTGGTGAGTTTGAACCTCTGACCTTGCAGTTCAAACTGACTTTGCAGCCCAGCGCATTAGTCCACAGCACCACACAGGGCTCCTACTTTTATTACTGCCAGCGAATATTTATTGATTCTTTGTCAGGAGTCTGGTAAATACTTTAATGCATGATCCTATCTCATTGTCACCATCCTTTGAGGGAAGTATTATGATTTTATAGAGAAGAAAACAGATCTTCATCATTTGTCCAATCTGATACCACTAATAGCTGTCAGTCTGATTTCAATCCTAGACCAATTTCACATGATATGCTCTTTCTACCATTCCATGTAATGTTTTATAAAGTACTCAGAATGGAATAAGATTTACCTTCTTCTGTGAGTTGGAGCTGGGTGGCATTTTTGGAGCTTCCTTTAAGTGTGTCTCCTGAATCTTTGACGATGGCCCTGCCTTTGACAGACTTATGGAACTTCTCAACGTCACGGAGCTGCAGGAACAACAACAACAAAAAATTAACTGTTGGTTCTGACCAAAGACATGGGTGTTTGAGGCTTCAGCGCAGCGAAGTACTTCATATGGCTCTTCTTCCTATAGCCTTTGGAACTCCCACCAAACATTTTTTTTTTTTTTTTTTCTCTTTTCCTGATGGGCCTGAGTAGAAAAGGTGGGAGAAGATGCTGATGGGATGATATGAATCAGTTGTGAATGATTGTTAACAGGGATAATAGTGATTGTAAAAACCTGGAACTCCAATGTGGGTATTTAAGGAGCCATTTCAGAAGCAGGAGAGGGGATTGCTCTGCCATCAAGGAAGAAGAGTTAGGCGTGGAGCATGTTTTTGGACCCTAAGATTCCCTGTGCATTTGAACCTCCTTGACCCAGGGATAGAAAGCAGTGACACTTGAGGAGTGGCAGAGGAGTGACAGAGGAGCAGAAGCAGCAGAAGCAAGAGCCCGAACACCAGACAGAAAGGTAAGATTCCCAGCCCATGGAGCAAGTAAAGCTGAGTGCCTTTGTTCAGGAGGCTCATTTATGGAGTGGGGTGTCTACAGGAATGTAATTGTAAGGTTTGCTGACCCCTTGAGCCATAGTTGAGCAACTTTAAACTGAGGCTTAGAGTGGTGTGTCCTTTGGACATTTATTAGCACCCCTAAAAGAGTTTTGTAACATTGCTGGAGCAGAGGAGAGGTCAGGCCAATGGACCAAGGGCCAGAGAGAGGCCTGCCTATAGGAATGGCAGAGGAGGGGCTTCTTTGACTGGAAGAATTGTGGCCTGAACATTACTAATTCTGAATTGTAACCTGTTAACTTCCCCAATCTACTCCAGAGTTGTGAGTATGGTGTCTGAAGTCTGTGTGACCCCTGCCATGAATTATCTGGACCCTGATGAGTACAGAGTGATGTGGGAGGGATGGTTGGTGCCCATATTTTTATTTATTTATTTATTTTCATTGAGGCTCTGAGCACAGGAGAGTGAGAACTAGAGAGCAAGAACTCTATTTTCAGTTCTTGGTGGTGGTAATGGTGGTGTTAGCTGTCATTGAGTCAGCCCCCAGCTCATGGCAAGCCCATGCACAATGGAACAGAACACTACCCAGTTATGGGTCATCCCTATGTGAGGCTGCAGATTGGACTGTTTTGATGCGTAGGGTTCTGTCAGCTTATTTATGAAAGTAGATAGCCAGGCCTTTCTTCTTAATCCAGTTTTTTTCCCTGTCCATTTTAGTCTGGGAATTCTACTGAAACCAAGCCTCCATGTATAGAAAGGTATTGAACCTAGGACTCCAGTATGAGAGGCAAGAATTTGACCATTGACCCATCAATGTTCCTAAAATCCTGGTAACTCTCTTAAATCATCTAAGTTGTTGGTCCTTATCTGAATGCAGAGACAAGCTTGAGATTCTCAGATTCACATAGTGTTTGAAAGAATGCCTGGTCAGAGGAAGAATAGAAACTCTTCTGATCTTCTATTTCAGTGGTTTCTATAGCTGGGAAGGAGCCCAATGAGGTTAACAGAAAGCATTATGGATGGTAAACTGGCAATCAGACAAATGAGATTAGTTGAGATTAGTTTCAAGAGAAGAGAAAAGGGAGTAAGGATGTTTCTATATCTGGGCAGGAGCCCCGTGAGATTAACAGCAAGATGATAAACTGGCAACCAGACAAATGAGATCCATTTCAGGAGAGGAGGAAAGGGAGTAAGGATGGGATGGGTCTTGAGTTTGCTCTTTAAGGTCTAAAGGAGGTAGGTTGACGGAGAATAGAAGAGAGCAGTCAGAAGTCAGAGATGTTGAGAGATGGCTACCCGTTCATAGAGACCCTGTGTAGGGTTTCTGAGAAACAGCTGGTGGGTTTGAACTGCTGACCTTGTGGTTTGCAATCCAGTGCTGATCCTACAGCACCACATAGCCATAGGGGTCCTAGTATGACACTGTAGGATCAGCATTGGATTTTGAACCACAAGGTCAGTGGGGTCAGCAGTTCAAACCCACCAGCTGTTCCTTGGAAACCCTGTGCAGGGTTGCTATGAATTGGAATCAACTCGATAGTACTTAGCAGCAACAAGTGCAATACCAGTTCCTATAATACAGATATTTTTAGATTTGCTTTAGATGGAAGCCATTTAACAAATACAACTGAGATTAAAAGGCAAATTAGAAAACAAAAACATGACATCTTTTTACCCTCAAAGATGAAGCTCTTGCCAGACTTACCGCTTGAATTTTCTTCCTCAGCTGGGCATTAGCTCGGGCAAGGCTTTTGGAAACTGAGTTCAGGTAGTAGATGGCCAGGCTACAAGAGAGAAGGGTGCCTCCTGAGTTCCTACCACCTTGGGAAAGGGCAAGAGCCCATGCTTTTCCCAGGACACTGAGGCAGGGATTCCAGTACAAGTGCTAGGCCTTTGCTGCAGGGCATGGGCTAATCCTACCCTCCTACATTCCTCACTTGATCTGGAGAAGGTCCTGAAGGCCTCTGTTCCCTCCTTCTCTCTTCTCCTGAGTATGTCTATGATTTACCATCACTAGTTCTCAGAGTGTTCAGTAAGGGTTAGTTTAAGGGTTCATTTATCTTCAGGAGAAGTTTGAGTGTGGCAGGGTTTCTTTTGTACAAAATCAGTTGCTTGCCTTTCCTGGGCCAAGTTCTGTGCCATGTGCATTCACATCCACATCTCATTGGTTTTCATGAAAACCCCAGGAAATAGAAAGGATGCCTCCCATCTCTACAGATGAGCATTTGTACCTCAGAGAGATTAAGTAGCATGCCCAAGGTCTCCCAGCTTTTAGTATTTCACTCAATTACTGTCAACTCAATTCCTACTCATGCAGTGTCACATGTGTCAGAGTAGAGCTGTACTCCATAGGGTTTCTGATGGCTGATTTTTCAGAAGTAGAGGGCTTTATAGTTAATGTCAGTGCCCACCCATGTCCTTTGTACACTGTTTGCTCCCTGAAATACTTGCCACTACCAGTACCTTTAGAGTCCTGGTGTGGTGCTGTAGGTTAATGAACTGGACTGCAAAGTTAGTTTGTGAATGGTAAAGTTGGCAGTTCAAGCTCACCAGCTGCTCCTTGGAATGGGTCAGAACAGACTGAATGACAACAACAATTAGTACCTGTGTGCCTAAGGCTTCCCTCCCAACCTCCACATAAACTAGTTTACCCATGAGCACAGCTGGTCAAAATTGCTGGGAATTGACTTCCCATCTCTTAGCCTACATACAACCAATGACCTATACCTTTAGGGTGGGATGACTCTGAGAAACGTGCTGTGCACTGTCTCCCAGAGTTCCCCAGAAGGATCAAATACTCAAGTGGTAGCAAGACTAACAATGGCCTTCCTATCCTACCTCACTTCCCCATCCAATTCCCCAGTAAACTTCTTGAATTTGAATCCTTTTATTGGTGTCTGCTTCTGGAGAAGCCCGACTAACACCAAAGGCAAGAAAGAAGGACCTGTCAAACTGTATACCCTACTAAAAGGGGAAGTTTCCATGCAGTAGAGTCATGGTTTCTGACCAACTTACAACATCAGCAGGATGGCAGGAATGATCAAGCCTGGATTGGCGAGGAAAGCAAAAATCTTTCCCAGGAAGTTTGGGAAATCATTTTCAACAGTCTCTTGGATGACATCGTACATTCTGTTTTTCCCGCTATAAAGAGGAGAGAGGATGGGTTACAGAGTGTTGCAAAGCTCATGTGGCGCACAGAACCATATCTGTGACCTACAGATCCAAAGCCACCACTCACCACTGCTTTCCTGGAAGACCCAGAACCCTGCCGCAAATGGACTACATGTAAAAATGCCCCACAGGGGGCTGCTATTTTGACAAGGGCTTATAGCTGGGTCAGCACAAAGGCTTACCAGATTCATGTCCTTGGTAACCAACAATCTCTCAAACCACAACCACATGGTGTTTTGTGTCTGACATCTTAACTAAGAATGGGAAAATGGATATTTTCCTGTGTTCCAATAGAGAAAAAGATGCATATAATGTAGCTACAACAACATGAAGCTGCCTCTGGGTCCCTTGGCAGTAACTAGTTCTCTAGAGGTTGATAAATAAAAGCTCATGGTATCTCTCAAAAATATCTGCAGTTAGTCTTTAGGTTATAATTCTAGTATTAGAACTGGCTCTTGACCAAATTCACAGTGATATTAACAGTTTTCTTCAAATGCCTAAGATGAACTATTTTTCAGAGTGACTACCTCTAATGCCTGCCCAGAATCCAATGGAGTCTGTTGGTTCTTGGTTGGCTGTTTGGAAGTAGACTTTGAGATTTCCAGTTCAAATGCTGCTCCCCCATTTATTAGCTGTGGAGCACATAGACCTGTGTTCATACTCTGACTTTCCGCAGTACAGCTGCACTATTCAATGTGACTATTCAAAATAAAATAAAAACTATTTAAAATTCAGTTCTTTTGTCACACTAGCAACATTTCAAGCATTCAATAATGTTTATTGGAAGAGTGAGCCCTGGTGTAGTGCTGTAAGGTAAGCACTTGACTACAGGGTTGGTTTGTGCTACAAAGTTGGCAGCTCAAACTCCTAGTTGCTCCCCAGAAACCCTATACATGGTCGCTATGAGTTGGAACTGACTTGATGGCACTAACAATAACATTGGAAAAGCAAATATGGAATATTTCTAGTATTGTAGAATGTTCCACTGGTCAAGACATTGACCTTGCTTTATCATCTCTTGTTGTTATGCACTGTCAAGTTGGTTC
>NW_006408822.1:1684755-1687005 GCF_000296735.1 Chrysochloris asiatica
CTTGTGGTTATAATCCCAACTGGGAATGAATTGTTTTAGTTATGTTAATTAGGCAGGATTAGTGTATGGTATGTCTTGAGTCCATCTTTTCTGATAGAATTCTATCAGAATTCTATAAATTCTATAAAAGAGATTAGACAAGGAAGCAAAACAGCAGAGATGGGGGAAGAGCAACGCCTTTCCACATGAAGATCACCAAGGAGCCAAGGAATAGAAACTGAAGAGTAAAAGACTTTGACCCAGAGCTCACACAGAGAGGAAGCCTTCCCTTAGAGCTGGTGCTCTGAATTTAGACTTCTAGCTTCCTAAACTGTGAGGAAATAAATTTCTATTTCTTAAAGCTACCCACTTGTGGTATTTCTGTTGATAACAGCACTAGATAATTAAGACAGATGGTATACTAGTTTCCAGTGCAGCTAAAACGAATGATCACGAACTTGGTGACTTAAAATAATATAGATATTACCTTATAGTTTGGGAGACCAGAGGTCCAAAATGGTTTGTTTCACTGGGCCAAAACCAAGGTGTTGACACCTTGGAAAGTCTAGGGAAGATTACATTTCCTTGCTTTTTCCATATTCTAGCATTGCATTCCATTGAATTCTTTGGCTTATGGCCCTTTCTCCATTTCAAATCCTGCAGCAGCATGATTAAATCTTTGTTTCTACGACCAACAACATATTTTGTTTTTCTATAGTCAAATCTCCTGCCTCCCTATTATAAGGATACTTGTGGTTATGTTGAAGACCCATAAAATGATTCAGCATGATCTGCCCATCTCAAGATTCTTATACCTTCATCACATTAGCAAATATCTTTTGTCATATAAAGTAACATTCATGGGTTCCAAGGACTAGGGCCTGAATATTTCTGGAGGTCATGCTTCATCCTATTAGAAATGCTGGAGCATTGTGCCTATTATGTAGTGATACTACTGCTGAGCTAAAAGGATACAGAATCACTGACTTCACCAAACTAAGTGGTGGTGGTGGTGGTGGTGGTGGTTATGTGCCGTGGAGTCGGAACCAACTCATAGCGACCCTGTACAGGGTTTCTGAGGCTGTAAATCTTTACAGGAGCAGAAGCCTGATCTTTCTCCTGTGGAACAGCTGGTAGTTTTGAACAACTGACCTTAAGGTTCG
Organism: Chrysochloris asiatica; assembly: GCF_000296735.1. NCBI lineage: Eukaryota > Metazoa > Chordata > Mammalia > Afrosoricida > Chrysochloridae > Chrysochloris > Chrysochloris asiatica. The sequence goes on from NW_006408822.1 coordinate 1,685,898, forward strand.
CAGCCTGATTCGTAACCACTATGCTATCAGAGCTCCTTACCAAACTAAGTACTCGGCACAAAATCTCCAACTCATCAGAAGGTAATTGTCAGAAAAACTGGAAAACTTAAAACAATCTCATCACAGCAGATTTTTTTTTCCCAAAAGATAAAAAAATTAAAATGGAAACAATGGCATTGATTATGTATCCAGGTGAAAGGAATTCCTTGACAGCTTCAATATTTTCTGTTTGTCAACATGCTACTCATTGGTCCAGTGTTAAGATTTTTGTTGCTGTTGAGGTGTAATCCATACTGTACATTTGTTGTTAAGTGCTGTGGAGTTGGTTATGACCCATAGTGACCCTGTATAGGGTTTCCAATGAGTGGCTGGTTGTCGAGTGCTTAACCTACAGTACCACACCAAGACTCCATAATATATATGGATTACACATATATAGTAATTCATATTAGCATGTTTTCATCAGCAAGTGCTTCAAATAATCTTTACTTTCAGCAGGCAATAGATCTAATAGAATTCTATAAATGCTTTCCAAGGAATGAATATGTACAATTAAAATTATGCTTGTGGGTTTATGTCAATATCTGGAAGTGCCTATTTATGTGGAAAAACATTTTCAAAGTTAAATATGAAAGATCTCATTATAGACCAGCATTAGAAGATGAACATTTGCAATCAATTTTGATGGTTATTGTCAAGTGCCATTGAGTCAGTTCTGACTAATAGCAACCCTGTATAGCGTTTCTGAGGAATGGCTGGTGAGTTTGAACCACTGACCTTGTAGTGCAAACTGACACTGCAGTCCATTGCTTATCCTAAAGCGCCACACAGAAGAATACTAAGTTTGTATCCCTAATATGTGATATGTTATTCTTCCCCTAAAAAAGAACTCCATTCTTCACTGGTTGTTGCTGTTGTTAAGTGCCATCAAGTCAGTTTTGACTCATAGAGACGTTGTATAGGGTTTCCTAGGAGCGGCTGGTGAGCTTGAACTGCCAATCTTACAGATCAAACAGACTTTGCAGTCCAGTGCATTAACCCACAGCGCCACACCAGGATTCCTTTTCACTGGTAGATCTTGTGAAAAATAAAAAAAATCACTGTTATA
>NW_006408822.1:1692050-1693257 GCF_000296735.1 Chrysochloris asiatica
ATATGGAATATTTCTAGTATTGTAGAATGTTCCACTGGTCAAGACATTGACCTTGCTTTATCATCTCTTGTTGTTATGCACTGTCAAGTTGGTTCCGACCCATAGCGACCCTGTACAGGGTTTCCGAGGCTATAAATCTTTACGGGAGCAGAAAGCCTCATCTTTCTCCCTCGGAACAGCTGGTAGTTTTGAACTGCTGACCTTAAGGTTCACAGCTTGATTCATAACCACTACGCTACCATAGCTCCTTACCATCGGTATAATATCTATATTATAATATAGTTATGATATAGTGCAGCATACATAATACAGTATTACAGGGGTCCTGATGTCAGGCTGTAATATAAGCACTGGACTGCTAACCATAAGGTCAGTGGTTCTAAATCACCAGCTGCTTCTAAGAAGCCCCATACTACATACATGTTGGAACCAACTCGATGGTACTTAACAATAACAACAGTATTATAAGTATAGTAAAAGCACTTTCCTCAGAAGATTGTTTTAAAGGATATAGGTGTGAATTCATATACAAGAAACTTAACAATATGCTGGCAAGTAGTTGTAAGTGCCTTCCCAAATGTTGCAGGTAGCTATCTTATTTTTTCTTGTGAAAAATGTGGATCAGGAGGTGATAAACTATTACTCTTGGGCCAAATCCAGCTTGTAACCTGTTTTTTGTGGCCTGTGAGCTAGGAATAGTTTTTACATTATTAAATGATAAGAAAAAAAATCAAAAGGAGAGTAATATTTTATGACTCATAAAAATGGAAGTATGAAATTCCAGTTTCAGTATCTATAATTAAAGTTTTATTGGAAAACAGCCATGCTCATTCATTTCCACATCGTCCATGGCTGCTTTAGTGCCATACTAGCAGAGATGAGTAATTGTGTCAAGACCATTTGTGGCCCTCACTATTGAGCACTGCTGTGCACACACCACAAATCACAACGATGCAGCTATAACAGCAATTCAAGTGTGGGGCACATTGCCCTCTCATGACATTAAATTAAATTGTTTTTATTACCAGTATACATTTACGTCAAAACAAAGAAAGAAGAGGAAAGTGGACTTTAAATGCCATTTAAATCACCCAGTCAAACCTGGGTGAGTGTGTCATTGAATTAGATTGTGTTATGGATTCACTGGTTCTCCCCAACCCAAATAAGTGTTGTTGTTGTTGTTGTCAGGTGCCATTGAGTCGGAACC
>NW_006408822.1:1698753-1711059 GCF_000296735.1 Chrysochloris asiatica
AAAACCAAAAACATTTACAAAAAATACTTCCCAGGAAGAGTGAATGGCTGACAAACATAGAAGGCACATGTTACTTGTATAAAAAATATATTTTGAATTTTGTCAATAAATCTTTGTGGACATTATTTTGTCTTTTTGTTGTATAAGTTAAGTGCTGTCAACTTGGTACTGACTCGTATCTGAGGCTGTAAATTGTTTCGGAAGCAGAAAACCTCATCTTTTTCCAGTGGTCCCTGAATTTGCTTCTTTACTTACAAAGCCTAAAATGCTTTATAGAAAATCTTTTTGGAAACCCTGTATAGGGTTTCTGAGGAATAAGAGTAATTTCATTGTGAGCACCAGCTGCCTCCTCCCCAATTTATGCAGGGCTGAGACTCAACTCATATGCCTCTTCCTATGGATTCCTGGTGTGGTATTGCGGTCAATACTCCAGACTGCAAGGTTGGTGGTTCAAGATTACCAGCCTATCCTGGGAAACTCTATACAGGGTTGCTGTGATTTGGAACCTACTCAATGACGTTTAACAACATTTTGCAGTTATGAAGATTAAATGTGCTCTTTGCAAACTGTAGAGAGAAGTATGTGAATCTATTGTTGTGTGCCGGTAAGTCAGTTCAGACTTATAGCAACCCTATATAGAGTTTCTGAGGAGCAGCTGCTGAGTTTGAACCACTGACCTTGCAATGCAAACCGACCTTGCGACTGAGTGCTTATCCTATGGCGCCATACCATGTAAGCAATACTATGATTTCCATCTTAAACCTGGAGTGCAGAGAAATTAAGTTGTTCAAGATCACCCAACTGGTAAATGGCAGAGAGGGTTTCAGATTCTATACTCTAAACCAGGAGGTGGCAAACTTTTTCGGGGGGCGGGGGGAGGCTAGATAATAAAGAGTCTAGGCTTTGTGGGCCAGACATTCTGTTGCAGCTACTCATTTCTGCTAATGTAATGAGAAAGAAGCCACATGTAAGTGAAGGACATGGCAATGTTCAATAAACCTTTATAAAAACAAATGACCATCTGGATTTGACACATGGGCAAAGTTTGTCAACCATATGCTATGCAATGCCTTCCACCTCATTTATGCTACTGTCCTGGTGGCTATAGCCATTTGATCTGCCCCATGCCCCCCAATCCTTTCTTGTACAACTGAGTTCTCACTCACTGTAAGGGATCTGGTTCTGCTATACATCAGACATTCTCTTTTAGACACTAGGTATGTTGTGTTTAGTGCCATCGAGTCATTCCAACTCATAGAGACCCTGTATAGGGTTTCTGAGAATCGACTGGTGAGTTTGAACCACTGACCCTGTGGCTGAAACCAGCCTTGTGGTCCAGTGCTTTATTCCACAATGCCACACGAAGTCTCCAGACACTAAGTATATAGCAATGAGAAATGAGACAAACATCATGGCTTTTAGCATTTACACTGGATGGCAGAAACATAATAAATGAGTTAAATCAAAAAAAGGTATGGCATGTTAGATGGTGTTTCAGGCTAAGGAGATACAATAAGCAGAAATAGTGATGATACAGAATGCTTGTGTATGTGACATTTTAGTTAAGATTGCTAGGGAAGGCCTCACTGAGTAAAGACCTGAAGTAAGTGAGAGGACAGCTAAAGATGACTTGAGAGGTGGACATTCCAGTTGTGGGTAGGTTTTGAGAAGAATGGTGAAGAGTTTCCCTTGGCTAGCTTATGAGGATTGGCAGGGCCTTTGAGGATAGCAGGTGAGGCAAGGGTGGGGCAGGTGGTGAGGGTCAGGCACAGCACAAGCCAGCTCACCCACTTTCTGCCTGGGAGATGTACAGCTTGACTAAAGAGTTGCTGGCACTGACACCCAGAGCCCCGCTCTCCAGAGCCCACAGGGAGATTTCTACCACATGGTCCTCCTTCAGTCTGTATCCCAGGCCTTCTACAGATCAGCAAGTTCCTGTCCAACTTTTCCTTCTGTGCACAGTCCTGCCCCAGCTGGCTCTCGGTCTGCTGTGAACATTCCTGAGAATGTCTCCTCTGAGTTCCTATTCATTTACTGTGGGCACATCAACCACAAACCTTTTTATATTTAGATAAATCTCTTATAAATTGAAAAACTACGAGATTCACATCTGCCAGAGTGTGCCTCTCCACAGTGCTGGGCAGCACTGGGACTCTAGGGCATTCTCACTCTCAGGGTCATGTGAATGCACAGTCAATACCCACTTGCCTTACTCTAGTCCCTTTCCTGGTAGGTATTGCCTGAAGAAAGTGTTCTATAGTCAGTAGGGATGGGAAACACAGTCAGAAACACGTGATCTAACTGCCTGGTTCTTCAGTCTTTGATAAATGAGTGTGCACTGACTATTTCTAAGTGAGAAAGTGTCAGATACAAGGAGCAACATGTTCCAAGCTATTTTACTATAGAACCTCTTTTTATGGAGTAGATACAGTACTTTGGCTTTTGAGGGTTACATACTTGGAAAGAGAGCAGTTGATAATACCTATTGCTTAGACTACCTCCTTGGATGATTATCTTTTTATATAATATGCAATCTCTTCAATTAGGTGGATGTCTAACCCTGGTCCCTGTAGTGCAGGCATATGGGTTCAGTTGGGAATCTCTGTTGAGATTTGACTGCAGCTGTTTCCTATTCAAATGGCACTTGTAAATTTTCAGTGATGTCATTTTCAGAATATCTATCCCATGACTCATCCAATGGGACTCCTGGTGTGGAACTGTAGGCTAAGCACTCGACTGTAAACCACAAAGTTGACAGTTCAAACTCACCAGCTGCTCCTCGGAAATGCTATATAAAGTTGGTATGAATTGGAGCCTACTGGCCAGCCCTGAATAACAACTCACCCAATGGTAAAGTACTTCAGGGCAGGGGATGTCCATATATAAAAGGGGCTTCAAAAAGTTGATGGAAATTGGAATTGAAAGATAACAGAATTTTCATGAGTTTTTGAAGCTCCCACAGGTGGTCTTTCCAATTGCCATGTAGTCATTCTGAATCATGGCAACCCCATGTGTGTCAGAATAGAATTGTATTCCACAGGATTTTTCAAGACTGATTTTTCAGTAGATAAGCAGACCTTTCTTTTCAGGTGCCTCTGGCTGGACTCAAACCACTAACCTTTTGGTTAGTAGCCAAGGGTGCCACTAGTACAATAGCCATTATCTTCTTGTGGTTATTTAAACAAAAAGAATTAGAATTAAATAATTGAAATTCCATTTCTTAGATGCTGTGGAAACATTTCAAGGGCTCAGTACTTGTGGGCTAGTGGCTACTATATTGATTGGCACAAACAGAGACATTCCATCATTGTAGGAAAATCTATTGAACACCACGATGATTTGCCCAAAGCTCTGTCCATTGTATTTTGCACATTGAAATGAAACCAGAATGGGGATTTTTGAGCCAGGCCCCTCTGAGCAGACTGCCCTGGTGAGGAACAGCTTTCATGAAACCAAGATTTTGCACCTGAATGGCCCACAGTCGAAGGATGGTGGGAGGGACATGATGGTGTAGGCTACGGGCAGGAGACTGAGGAAGAGCACCAGCAACAGGAGACCCATGTAGAAGTTGTTGGATCGAGAAGCTTTGAACACACGTGCATGTGGGACGTTACTGCTCATCACTGCCCAGCACTGGAAGTACATGGAGGTCAGCAGACGCAGCACATTAATGCCCACCAGTCCTGGGGCATAGAAGGAGCCCATCCTGGAAGGACAGAAACCAGACACCTAGTTGGCCCAATAGAGGGAAGGTGAGGGGAGGATAACTGAAGGAAACGGAAGAGATGGGCTATGGTCATGAGGCCATGCTGTTTTTCCTGTGGGTCTGCAGGGAGGGACCTCCTAGTTAACAAGGACGTTTATCTTTAAGTCATAACCATCCATTCCTTAGAAGAGGGGGACACCCTGAGCATCACTGGCTTGGGTTCTGGCTAGGACTTGACCACTGCCTTGTCACAAGGCATCCAAAATATTACATGGACCTTGCTTGTTTCTCTTTGGCCTCCATAAAGCAATCTTTATGCTCAGAAAAGTATTTGAAGTCCTTAAATTAAGGGAATTGGACAATGGCTTGCAATGAGTTATGATACCTCTTCTAACTGCCTTTTCAGAGGAAAGAGTTCCCTAGTTTTCTTCCCTTCTTCTTTCTTTCACCTTCATTTTTTCTTTTTCTCTTCTCCCTCCCTTCCTCTTTATTTCCATGGTAGTACATGGATGGGCCAGAAACTGTCCTGGTCCCTATTTTTCATATAAATGAAAGGTCAAGAGGCAAGAGATTTGTCCAGTCCCTCCAAAGCTTGTTGTCAGAAAAGATTATGAACTTTCCTTTCTGCTGAGATGGAGTTGAGTAGACTTCGTCTAAATGACAAGTCTGGGAACATACTCCAATTGTTTTGACTTGAATGAAGTGATTCCTAGGCAAAACAGATAACTCACCAGATCATTCCTTGGTTGAAGATCAAACCGAGTACATTTCCACTAATATCAAACTCAGCGTATGAAGGCTAGAGAGAGTTCGAGTGAGAGAGACAGAAAAAAATGTGTTATGTGCTGCTGGCCAGATCCCTGCAGACTTCAAGACCACCCCATCCCAACCTGTTTCTTTACCATGTTTTTAACTTTTAAAGAAATGATTTGAATATTCATAAAGTTGAAACTTTTCCAATAGAAAACATGGGAGTTTCTACCTTCTAGGCTTTCTGACTTGACAGTGTGTTCTTGGGAGATCTCAGACTCCTAAGTATTTTATCACTTCTATAATCAGAAATACACCTTGAAATTATCCTCATGGAGTAAATCTAATTGTGGTACAGTGAGTTTACTTGACATGTCTTTTCTATGCTTAGATCTTGTCACTTTCACCAAATGATTGGGTTGTTGTTAAGTGTCATTGAGTCAATTCTGACCCATAGTGACCCTGTATATGATTTTCAAGGAGCAGTTGGTGAGCTTGAATCACCAACCTTGCAGTTCAAATGGTTTTGCAGTGTGGCACATTAACACACAGCACCACACCAGGACTCCATGGGCAGAGTGTGAGATCCCCAGAGTGTGCAGAGAAGTGGTGTTGGGGCAGAGGCCACGGCACAGAGGGACAGAGCAGTGGGCTTCCTGGCCCATGGGTTTGGGCAGGAGTCTGGCTTACAGAATGGGGTATTAGGCATTTATCCACAGACCTAACGGAGCTTGTAGCACTTGCCAAAGCAGGGCAGAGACCAAGGGTTCATGTGGCTGAGAGGCTGAAAATGACAGATGTGTGTCTGTAGTGTGACTGAGAAGAGATGCTTCTGACAGGAAAACTGCTGTATCCTGAGTTGTTCTGATCCAGATTTGTACCCTAGTAACTTCCCTAGTGAAACCCGTAATCATGATTACTGTCCGTGAGCTCTGTGTGGCCAATACAATGAATTCTCAAACCCAATGGAGGAGTACCGTGGGAGAGATGGCTGGTGTCAGAATTAGGTAAAAAGCATTGTAGGGTGAAGGCATGTCTGCCCTCAGCCTCAGGAATGAGCCTTGGGCTAGTGATTCCCCTCCTTCCCCCTTGTGAGGCCAGAGGAGGTCAGAACACTGCCACCACATCATTTTCACACTAATAATTAAAAAAATAAAAATAATTAAATCATCAGTCAAATGAAAAGAAAGCTTTAAAACAAACAAAATGAATTTCTCCTCCAACTCTCCTTTCTCCTCATTTTCCCTGAGAAAGTTCATGGAAGGACGCATTGTCAGTCTGAATCTGATGCTCAGAATGTTAGTGATTTGTCAAGTACTTGAAAGAACACAAAAGTTTGTGAGCACTGGACGGTTGCAGTTATGCGGCATATATAAACCTGTTTCTCATTTTACCCTTCAGAATGAGAGTCACAAGGTGACAGGACTGAGAAAGGAGGAATGACAAGTTGGGAAAGAAAGGTCAGGCAAATAAGGATCAAAGGAGGAAACATGCAGAATCCACATACGTGAAAGTTAAATCTTCTGAATTTAAATATTAACATAAGACAGAACAAAACAAAGCTTCTCTTTACTGGATTTTGTGTTCTACTAGAAAAACCTTTCCCACCCCAAGATTATAAATAAGTTCATATATACTTTCTTTTGGAGTCCTGATGGTATAGTGGGTTATGTGTTGGGCTGTTAGCCACAGGGTCAGCAGTTGGAATCCGTCAGCTGTTGCATGGGAGAAAGATGAGGTTTTCTACTCCTGTAGAGATTTACAGCCTGGGAAACCATTTACAGGGTTGCTGTGCGTTGGAACTCACTCCACAACACACAACACACAGCAGCAGCAGCAACAGCAATGCTTTCTTTTAGATTTATATGATTTCATTATTTTAATGTTTAAAAACTTACATCTGCCTAGAACTTTATTTATTTAGGTGAACTGAGAAGGGCATGCTTCTAACCCCAAATGGTTAACCAGTTGCTCCAATTCATTTATTATAGAATTAATTTTTCCTTACTGGTTTGAAAGCTTCCCGTTATCATAAGCTAAAATCCCATATATTGTTGTTAAATGCTGATGAGTTGGTTCTGACCCATAGCGACCCTGTACAGGGTTTCCAAGGAGCTTGAACTGCTGACCTTGTGGTTCAAACCAACTTTGCAGTCCAGTGCATTAACCCACAGTGCCACATCAGGACTCCAAAGTCCCATATAGATTGTATCTATTCCTGAACTTCCTTTTTTTTTTTTTTTCTTTGACAAGTTTGTCTAGCACCAATTTTAGTTACTATAACTTCATAATCTGTTGTAATAGAATGGTAGGACTAGTCCCTTTCATTCTTTCTTAGAATTTTTGTATGTTTCCACAGGCTTATTTTCCTACTGAAATTCAGTATTAGGTTGGATTCTTGTTAAAGTTACAAATTAATTTGAGGACAGTGACATCTTAGCAAGATTGTGTCTTCTTGTCATCCTTGTTCTCAGACAGGATTATGAGTTTTCCTTGCTGCTGAGGAGTTGAAAAGGCTAGAGCTGTGTCTGATGACAAAGAAAACTATGACAGAAACCTGTACCAAGGCCCTTACTTGGGTCAGGTACCCTGCAGCAGGCCAGAATGGGACAGGTGAACAACATAGGAGCTCGGTTTAGGAGGAAGTCCCCCTGCCACACACCAATGACTACATGGTGAGCCAGTGAGGTGTCCTGGAAAAGACATGCACAGGAGAGATCTGGCAGATCTGAGAGCCCCACTCTAGGAAAGAGACAACCCAGGTGAGCAGTTTCCCAGGTAGCTAAGAAGAGGAGTATCAGAGATGGAGGGTACAATGATCGACGTGTCCCAAAGCATAATCCAGAAGACACTACCAACAGTTACTGTGTTACTGGTCTGTTCCAGGATTTTCTGAAATCTTCACCTCTACATCTGCCTTCCCACATACCAGGATTTTAGCTTCCCTAATGAGAGTTGAGGAGTTCCTGGTGTGGTACTGCAGGATAATGCACTGGACCGCAAGGTCAGTTGGCAGTTCAAAATCCACCAGCTGCTCTTTGGAAACCCTATATAGGGTTGTTATGAGTCAGAACCGACTCAATGGCACTTAACAACAACAGTTGGAGTTGATGGACAGTGGTGACGTTTCACATTCTATGGGGGAGACCTGGGTTTAATTCCTGGCCAATGCAGTTCATGTGAAGTTACCACATGTCTGCCAGTAGAGCCTTGTTTGCATGTTACTATGATGCTGAAAGGCTTCAGTAGAGCTTCCAGACTAAAACAGTCTAGGAAGAAAGGCCTGGCAATCTACAAAAAAAAAACCAAAAACAAATCAGCCAGTGAGAACCCTATGGACCACAACAACCTGATGCTATTGTGCATAGGGTCACCGTGAATTGAAGGCTAACTTCATGGCAGCTAACAACAAGAGGTGATCCTTCTCACATGTTTCTCTACTATCTGCTCAGCACTATAGTGTGTGGTTCACTTTTTCCCCAAGGTCAAATGCCTCCATTTCCCAGATAAGAAAGTCACATTACCAGTTACACTGGGGAAAAAAAGCAGAGTTTCCTTTTAGAAGGCAAATAGAACACATAAAGGAAACAAGGATTAAACACTTCATTAGTTCACACAGCAGAAACTGAAACTCAGCATCTAAAGTACATAAGAGCACATCTGCCTTAAGTGTCAAGCAAGATGGTTAAACTTGCCCCTCTGCAGAATATCTGTAAACCCAGGACCTACAAATCCAGCCTCCAGGTCCCAGCACCAGCAGTAGTTCATGAATCGGACAAAACATGCCCGTAGGAAGTCCCCCAGCAGGATGGTGATGTACGATACCAGCATGTCAGACACCGTCAGTCTCATGAATTCCTGCCAGGAGGAACACAGAAAAAGTGGTGGTCAAGGTTGAACCTTCCCACCCGACTCCCCTACCTGCCTGACGGAACCTCCAAGACCCTCTTATTGTCGGTGGCCAAGTGATGGTATAGAGAAAGAACCCCAGGCTTTGGAAAATGCTTAATTTAGGTCACAGGTCTACAGCTTACCTATTATATGGCCCTGGAATGATTTCAGAACCTCTTGAGCTGATAATACATCTATCTGCAGGGTTAATTGGGAAGCTTAGTGACTGTGTATTCAGATTGCCTGGCACAATGGAGATGTCCACAGCATAGCAGTTACCAATATTCTTGCATAGAAAAAAGATCTGAAAGTTTAGCCCAGGCCTTGCCCACCTTCCCTGACTCAGAGTGAATCTGACCATTGGTGATGGGAGGCAACAGTTAACTTTGTTCATTTGTTAATCTGACTTGTTTTTATTTTCTTGATGCGTTGTTGGTAAGTACCATGGAGTCAGTTCTGACTCATAGTGACCCTGCACAGGGTTTCCGAGGCTGTAAATCTATTTATGGGAGCAGAACGCCTTATCTTTCTCCCACGGAACATAGGAAGGGGAAAAAAATCCATTTTTGCACAGAAGCACATAGCAGAAGAGCCTAATGCAATGAAACAAGACTTTCCTCTGCTTTTGCACATTATATATAATGCTTGCAAATTTTTGAAATATTGTAAAGATCTACTTGATACTTTCACAACTTTTAAGACACCTAGTAGATCTGGAGCCCCTAGAGGCAAAGGGCCTCCTTTATTCATTTTTGCATTCCTCAAGGTGATTAGTAATGTTTGCTGGATGAACAGCTGGTGAGTTTTCAAGGTTATTTCTCAACAAGAATTCAGGGGAATGCTCTAAATTAAAGATAAGTCAACATGCATCAAACCTCCACTCTCTCAAGGGGCTGATGGATACAGGTAAACAGGACATAATCTCAAATTTATTACTCACAGAACCAAACTTTAATCAGCAATGGAAAAGCGATGGGCAGTTAGGAAGAAGGACAAGACATATGCTTTACAAGAGTGCAAACAAGAAATTCTATTGCAGAATATTTCAAAGGAATCATACAGGTTATCAACTCCCTTTTCTAAAAGAAGTCCCCAGGTGTTGCAATTGGTTAATAACACTCAACTGGTAGCTGAAGGTCGGTGGTTCAAACCCCTTAGCCACTCCACAGGAGGAAGATGAAGCGTTTTGATCTTGTAAAGAACTATAGCCTTGGAAACCCTCGGGGGCCGTTCTACTCTGCCCTATAGAGTCACTATGAGTTGGAATCAATTCGATGGCAGTGGGTGGAAACGAAAAAGTTGGGGGTTCATGTGTACCTAGTGATGTCTTGGAAGAAAGACTTCTGAAAAATCATTGAAAACCCTAGGGAGCAGTTCTACTACAATACACTTTGGGTTGTCATGAGTTGAAATCAACTCAGTGGTATCTGGTGCTGGTGGTGGATTTCTTGAGAGTATAGATTTTATTGACTTGAGGATTCTTGCTCTGTTTTACACTGTGATGGGTTTAGAAATGCTGGAGCTGGGGATGCTAAATTGTACTCATGTTAAAGATGAGGAAGATTGAAAGAGAAGGGGGGAGTCCGAGTTGCAGGCAACAAGAAGCAGTAAGTCTGAGACCTCCATGAAGGAACTAGGGAGAAGAGCCCCACAGAGCCCCATGGGAAAGAGGCTTTGCAATAGGAAAATAGCTGCTGGTTCAGTTGTAGGGACTGTTCTAAGGAGTGTGTGATATAATCCCTTTCTCTATGACACTCAGTTAAAAGTACTCTGTCATCTAATGCTCTATGTGAGTGAATTCTTCAGGTAATAAATTGTGCATCTCAGTGGGTTGGCGGATGAATAGAAGAAACTCCACACAAAGATGTGGAGTGAAAGAAGAAAGGATAGCTGATCCATCTGTTACTCATGAATATTGCTATTTTTTGCATAGGAAGGCAAAGAATTTTGGACTCTGGAGTTGCACTGTGTCACCTGCAGGAAGAAGCAATAGATACAGTGGGTGAGGGAAAATGGTAGTTCTTAATTGTGAGACTCTGATGAAAACCATGAATCCTTTCCACACACACACAAAAGCACAGATACATACACAAAATATTGCATCAAATTTTCAGGAGTATTCATAATTTCCAGGAAAACCCCAAGTTTTAACTGAAATTTATATTAGGAATCTAAATAAATCTAAGTGGTATTAACTTAATGTATGGATCATCTAGAGAAATGATCTAAACAAAAACTGACAGTGAAAAGGTAGAATTTTCCTGACAAATATGGACTTGGTATTTTGGTGGTTTAGAAACATTGAGAAAGGAATAATAAAGAACTGAGAACAAGGGTAACTTTTCAAGAGAACATAACTACTCACAATGCCCACAGCTGTCTCCCAGCAAGAACCCCGGGGCACATCTGCAGGGTGCAAGGGTGGCCGAGGGACACTATCATTCCAACCAGAGGAGTTGTAATAGTTAAACAGAGTCCAATGAGTGATGTTCTTTATTGTGTCTTCATTAGAAAGCTAGAAAGGAAGATGGATACATGCAGGGTTGGAGGGAGCAGGGATGGTCCCACTATATCCATAGGAACAATCAAAGTCAGCACATGTCACATCCCTACCACCTAGTCTTTGCCCCTCCTTTTTGGTTGTCTCTCAGAAATGCCATCACAGGCTTTCCATCTATGCTGGAGAGGGAAGCAGTTGGGTGGAATCCTTGTGCCTTCCCATGAAATTACCTTCTCCTCTAAGTTAGCATCTGTGATGATTAGTTGTATGGCTATTCATATGTATATTCATCAGTTCATCCATCCATCCATCCATCCCTCTAGTCATTCATTTGTCTTTTGAGAATAATTTATTAATGATCTGTAATTGAAACACTGGTGATACAGGTATGACCAAGAGAGATGGGACTTCCCTCCAAAAAATTTACAGTCTAGTAAGTGACAGAAATGAATAGACAATTATCAAGCAGAGTGATATGAGCTGTAGGAAATTTGCTTTGAGGACTGAGAAGGATCTGCCTCCGACCATGGGACTTACAGAAGGCCTCTTGGAGGCAGTGATAGGTGGGTTAAAACCTCAGGAAGGATTAGGCAACTAGTCAAACATAGGAAGCAGGCTGGGGAGAGAGGCACAAGAAAATTTTGCCCCATGGGAGGCTCAGAGGGGTGGACCAAAATCTATTGGGATAGGAAGAAAGCCAGAGATGAGGTGAAGGAGTAGGCAAGGATAGATCCAGTTACTTCTCTGCTTAGAATCTCTGAATGGCTCCTGTTATCCAAGGGAAGAAGTTTGTATAGTTTAATAATGAGGAAGAGGTTGGACTGAAGAGCATCATCATATGGCCTTTGTTCCAGTCTCGTTTTCCATTTCATCTTTATTCCATTGTTCAGTCATCCTATCATTCCTTGTTTGCATCAGTAGTTCTGCTTTTTCCATGTCTCTTCTGTGGGCTTTCATGCTGCATGCAATGGCTTGCCTTCATTCAAATAGATCCCAAACATGTTTAGTCAAACATGTTTAATCCCAGAGTGTGTACACCTTTGGAACAGGATCCTTCTTGGCTCTCTGCTGTACACCTGGAGTCTGACAGTGTTGCCCCATAACTATCTAGGGAGGACTAATGAAGGGTTAAGTCAGTCATGACACATCATCTCAGCTGTTATTAAACTTTCATGATAGTTATGAAACAGCATGGGAAAGGCTGCAGACAAAATATTAAGTGAAAATCCGGGATACCAAATGACATGTATATGATTTGAGTCCTGTGAAAAAAAAACCTAGCCTAAGAAAACAAAAATAACAGCAACAAAATGTTAACAATGATTATCTTTGGGTCACAGGTTTCTGGGATACATTTCCGCCCCCAATGTTTTATTGTGAATTATGTGATAGTTTACATGGGAGAACATTAGTTTTACTTTCATTCTATCATACATCGTTTCCTTGCCATTGTTACAAT
>NW_006408822.1:1711159-1718586 GCF_000296735.1 Chrysochloris asiatica
TGGTATGTTGTGAAGTGTCAATTTTCTTTGAGGTTGCCTTATAGTCCATTAACTTTTTTCTCCATTTAGTGCAGTCTATTTTATCCTGTAATCGACCTGACCTTCTCACTATCTGGATCTCTGTTCCTACGTGTTTACCTTCTTTTACATTGTTCTTGTTTTGATCATAGACTGACCTCCCAGGTTCTCTGAGTTTGTTCTTATAGTTGTGTTCTGTTCTCAACTCTTCCTTCTGTTGACTTGATTCAGGGAGGTGCTGCCACGTATGTCAATCGCTGGTTGTTGTCTGTTCTTGTTGGTTCTCAGTCCACAGACTCCCTTTAGGATGTTTTGTAGTGCAGGGTTGGCTTTGGCAAAATCCCTTAGCTTCTGTTTATCCTGGAATGTTTTGATTACACTGTCCTATTTGATTGATAGCTTTTCTGGATAAAGGATTCTTGGTTGGCAATTTTTTTCTTTCAGGGTTTTATATATGTCTCCCCATTGCCTTCTTGCTTGCATGTTTTCTGCTGAGAGATCGGAGCTTAATCTGACTTGCTTGCCTTTGTATGTGACAGATCTGTTTTCCCTGGCTGCTTTCAGAAGTGTCTCTTTATCTTTGATTTTGGAGAGCTTGACTATGATATTTCTTGGTGATTTTCTTTTGGGGTCTATCCTTCCTGGAGTTTGTTGAGCTCCTTGAATGTTTATCTTTTCACTTTTCAGGATGTTAGAGAAATTTTCTTTCAGCAGTTCTTCAACTATTTCCTTTGTGGTCTTGTGTGATTCTTCTTGTTCTGGAATGCCGATAATTCTTAAATTATTCCTCTTCTTGTTGTCCAACATGAGTCATTTCTGATATTTTGTTATTGATTGTTTGGACGTCTTTCTGTAAGTTTTGAATTGTTTCCAATGCTGTATCTATCTTATTTGATTGTTCCTATAGCATTTTCCTGACTTCTTCCTTATTTTTTCTCAACTCCATTGTAAAGTGTTTTGAAACATTTTAAAATCATTTTTCTGAATTCTTTCTCAGGCATTTCCAAGGCCTGCCCTCCTTCCAGAATGTAGTCCAGGTCTAAGTCTAGGTCATTTGTCTCAGACATTTTATCTTGTTTTTGTGTTGATATGGTCATCTGCTTTTGCTTCTTGGACATGTTTAATGTTTATCTGTGGCCTTAATACTTAATTGAGTATGTGTTTTGGTGATTTTTTTTAATGCTTTCTGATTGCCTCCTGGAAGAAGTGATCAGGATGTGGGCTTCCCTTTTCACTCTTCTTATTGCTTAACTCAGAGTGTTTTTCACAAGTGTTGTCTGTTTCCCTGGTATATGACAGTTGGTATTGGTTCTTGCCTGGGTTTTGGTGTTTTATACAGTGTGATTGTAGCTTGGCTATATGGCAGCAGTTTCTGATTCTTCTTGTGTAATATAGGGAGACAAAGAGTCCTCCGAAGGCAGAAGAAGTGGAGGCATATAACAACAAAATAACACCAGTGAAAAAAAAATGGAGAAAGAAAAAAAAAGACTAAAAAACAGCAACAACATAAACTAGACCGAATATTGCAGTCTCTAATCACAGAAAAGGGAGAGAAGAAAAAGAAAAAGAAAAAGAAGAAAAAAAAATCTGTATGACTTTAATGTCATACTCATATTAGGCTACAGATTCAAAGCTGCCTGAGAGGTTTCAAGGTGCCAGTGTTGGTTGTTATGCTATACCTCAGGCTTTAATTTTTGGTCTGTTTTGTTATTATATTCTTTCCCGCTCTACAGCCCTGTTCAGAAAAGTTCAGGGCCTGCTCTTGGGCTGAATATCTGTACGCGTGCATGGCAGAAGAACCCACCAGTTGTGAGGGTGGGATGGCCACACGCTCAGGCTCTCCCTCTAGTCACCAGAATGGAGTTGGGCAAACAGTGATGCACCAATGACCAGATACCAAAAAAAAAAAAAAAAAAAAAAAAAAAAAAAAAAAAAAAAAAAAAATCAGAACAGAGCAAAACTGACAAAGTATATTGTCCACCTTTGTCCCAAGGTTCCCATGGTGTTTTTCCATGGTGTTTCTGCTCCCCCTGGTTGGTCTTGCTGTTTGGTCTTACCCAGGATATTGTCTCTGGGCCTCCGAGCTCAGCCCGGCAGATTCAAAAGTACGCGATTTTTTTTTACTTCAGCTCCAAATCCCACAAGTTATAAGCCTTCAAACTTTAAAAATACTCCTATCTCTGTGGTTCTGAGTTTTAGAGCTCTGCCCTGGATCTGTTTTGCCTGGTATTCTGTGTTATTTGCTGACGGTAAACTTCACTGCACCTCCACCCTAGCCACCATCAAGCTCCACCTCCTGGAATAGATTTTTATCTGACATGTATTGTGTATAATAAAATTATGTTAAAAAATGGAAATATGGCAAGATACCAGGGAATGGAAGAAATTTTTGACTTTTACCTTGTGGTGGACTTCATCCATCAGAGCTAAGAGAAATGTGTAGAGGTTCCCCAAGAAGAGGGCAAAGATGCGTCCCAGCTGCCACTTGAGTCCAATGCGTGGGTGGTAATTTTCCAGGGCCGCAATGGTTTCAAAGAGAGGGGGACAGAACATCCCAAGCAGGGACATCACAATCTCTACCTGGGAAATGAGGAAAACCTAAATTACTTGTGTCATCAATATCCCTTGCTTAGCCACTGTTCCTGCACCCTGAGGGCCATCCATCTCCATATCCTTACTGCTCCCTCCTCTGGTCCCAATGACACCCTGGAATCTTCAGTTTTCTGAGTGGCCCTTGAGAAAACACCAACATGCCCTGATCTGTCAGTGTATGCCCCACATATCATAACTGCTTGGTGATTGGTTGCTATCATAACTGTTGTTATTAGTATTGATGAAAATAGTCAACATTCTCTGAGGACCAACTGAGTTAACATATGGGGAAACATTTTGTTTCCTGTCTAAATCATGAGCTAGGGAAATGGTACCCCTCATCTCAAGACCATGGAAGATGGGAAGCTCAGCTCACAGAAGGGACACACAGGGCTGAGTGTATGGCATTTGGAATCAAGTTCTCTGGGTTGAGCCTCAGTCCTGTCCCTTGCTGGTTTTGTAATTTAGGAAAAGGTATGTAGCTTCTTGGAGTTTCAGTTGTAAAACAGGAATGACAGTCATTATTGTGAGAATCAGAGGAGACAATGCATTTATATCTACTTGCCCAGAGCAGGATAAGGGTAAACACTCAATTTTTGGTTCCAATTTTGTGATAATTCTGAACCCGATGAAAGCAGTACATTTTCTCTGACTAAAACTGCTCTTCCAGTAGAGAGTAAAGCCCTGAACTGCTGACCAAATGGCAGGTTGGTCAGCTCTTCTGGGCTGGGCTGGATTCTTTTACTCTCACAGAGTCTTGGTTTGGTTTCTCTATATTACCTCTCTACCGTCCTATCTGTTCACACAGTTCTTTCCACTTGGAGAGCTATCACTGTGTCACACCCACCACTGCCCTTCTTTACATGTTTATCAAAGGTTCTGTCACAAAGTCCCCCTGCCTCTCCAGCTCACCTGGACACTTGTACCTGCAACACATCCGTAACCTAAAACATTGTACTTGGACACATTATTTCTGCTGTTTGTGCCTTGGCTTATTCTTGTTAAGCTAGTTTCCCAAGGACACTGTAAGCCCCGTAAGGGCAGCACCCATTTTGGGTCTGTTTTGTAATCTTCCTGCCCAGTGATGGCTTTGTGGAAGGGATTTTATTCCTTTGACTTTGCTCCCCAGATTTCCTAACCTGGTTTTTACAGAGGGACCTTTAGGGGCTTGGTCCTTTCTAACTCTGTAGCCAATACTGATCAGGTCAAGGGCTACATTAGGACCAAAAATCCACTGCCAAAAATGTTTGGATTGATGTCCAATTGCCACTGAACCAAGGTAGGTTATGGGTAAGTCCAGGAAATTAGGAATGAGGCACTACAGGGAGACTTGGAACCAAACAGGATCTGAATCCATGTTCCGACTCCTCTACTAACTGGCTGTGCATCTTAACTTTTCTGGGACTCAGTTATTTCATGCAAAAAGGTAGGAATAATAATATAGCATAGTGGTTATGAATCGGGCTGCAATCTGCAAGGTCAGCAGTTTGAAACTACCAGCTGTTCTGTGGGAGAAAGATGAGACTTTCTGCTCCCATAAAGATTTACAGCCTCAGAAAACCCGTACAGGATTGTTATGAGTCAGAACTGACTCCATGGCACATAACCACCAACCACACTCTGCCAATATGCTATGAGGCAAAAATGAAATGATGCATATACAATCTCAGACCTATAGCGGTTGTTCAGATAGTAGAATTTCTATTCTGTGTCCTAGTTCATTTCTCATTTGTTGGACACCAACTACATGTGAATCACTGTGCTGGACTCTTAAAATACAAAGAATAATGAAACATAAAACCTATACCTTGCCCCAAGAAACTTGAGATAGATATAAATAATAGTATGGCCAGTTAATCATTGTTGTTTTTGTTAAGTGCTGTCCAGTCAGTTTTGACTCATGGTGACCTATATAGGGTTTCCAAGGAGAAACTGGTGAATTTGAACTACCAACCTTGTGATTAGCTTATTCCTACACTGCTTATTCCTACAGTGCCACGTTACAAAGGTATTATGAATGTGTAAAGTGTATAACAGAAATTTGGAAATAACTTTTAACCTCAGACTGGAAATTACTCAAGTGATAAGGGATTAAGAGACAGAGGGCATTCCAACAGAACAAAGACAAAACGCCAGTGTAGTTGCAGCTTAGTGAAGTAGAGAAGAGTATCTTGACTGAGTGTGTGGCTGAGAAACCAGGGAATATCAAAAGGGACATTTTCCTAAGAGAAATGATCTTCATGATAAAATAGTAACTGGGAGCCCTAGGAAACTAATGGTACTGTTAAAATTAAACAGCTCCCCAGAACCCTGGACAATGCTCCAAGACTTCCGGGAATATTATCATTAAAAATATCCCTGCAGATTGTAACCATGGCAATGATACGATATACGATAGAATGAATGTAAAACCAATGTTCTCCCATGTAAACTATCACATAATTCATAATAAAACAATTAAAAAAAAACCAACAAAAACCCCCTGCAAACCAGTCACATTCATATAACCCTTGTTTTCTCAAGGACCTTGCTCTCTTCGAAGTAACAGATGGTACATGTTGAACCTAAAGTATCTTTTCCCCCAGAGACCTATTCATCTAGGATGTGGGTTATTACATGTGACTTGTTCTGCACTACTTAAAAACCTTCAGAAAACCAACTGTACGCTCTTTCTCTTGTCATAAGACTATAAATGGAATATAAACCAACAAAAACTGCTTTGCACTAGTCACAGCAGTTTCTCTGCAGCTGACTACTTGTTTCAAATCTCTTTTTCTCTCCCTTAGTAAACAGCTGATCTCTTTCATTGCGTGCATGTGAGCCCTAAAAATGAGGTGCTTGACATGACTCTGGTGGTGGCTGACCTAGATCTAAAACTAAACTCTTTTAAATTAAACTGCAGCTTGGCTAAAGTCTCTGCTCCTGTTGTCCTAAAAAGACCATTCAGCTTCTTAAAAATGTTTAACGGCTTGTGAAAGAGAGCCAGAGTTAAGACTTCAGCTTGTACAGAAACTGCTTGTGAAAAGATGCTTACTAAGAATGTTTGCACACAGCTTAATCCAAGAAAATCTTAGTCAACATGTCCCTAGATGTTAGAGAATAGAATAGATGAGGTTAAGAAATTTTGTAGCTGAATGACCCCCATTTTGTAATTTCTTGTGATGTATCCCTCGTACATCGGACATATTGTCAGGAAGGATCAATCCCTGGAGAAGGACATCATGTTTGGTAGTTGGTAGAGTGAGATGGATTGGCACAGTGGCAGCAACAATGGGGTCAGGTATAGTAACGATTGTGAGGTTGGCACAGGACTGGGCAGTGTTTCTTTCTGTTATCCATAGGCTTACAATGAATCGGTACCAACTTGATGGCACCTAACAGCAACAACAGTGTCCCTGTTGTGCCTGTGAGCGTGTAGTCCTTTGTTTACCCCACCTAATAAAAACCTCCCTGTCCTTCTGCAGTTTAAACATTATTTGAATCCATGCTTGAATGCTGTGATTCATCCGGAATCTAGTTCCACAATAAGGCTTTTTGCTTTCACATCTAATGGAGTGTAAGTCCGGCGCGTCACTCTTACATTTTTGACTACCATGAAAGAAGCTAAACGTGAATTTGCCTGTGCAACTTCCAAAGTGCTAACATGAATGGATGAATGATGTTTTTTTCTCCACTGACAGCTTTAGGTTCACTTTATCACTTCAAGCTCCAAAATAAAATATGGTATTGCTTCTTTTTTCTGGCTGTCCCAATGTAAAGCAAATTTGACTTTTCTTCCCCAAATCTCTATTGTTGCAGTAAATAATAAAACGAACTTTTTTGACAAGTGCTCCTGGCACACACTAATTTTCTTTAAACTGATGGTAAGGAGCTCTGGTAGCATCGTGGTTACAAATCGGGCTGCTAATCTCATTGTCAGCAGGTTGAAACTACCAGCTGTTCTGCAGGAGAAAGATGAGGCTTTCTGCTCCTGTAAAGATTTACATCCTCGGAAACCCTGTATAGGGTCGCTTTGAGTCGGAACCGACTCCACGGCACATAACCACCACCACCATAGGGTTGCTATGGAGTCCTGGTGTGGCACTGTAGGACAAGCACTAGACAGCTAACTGCAAGATTGGCAATTTAAACCCACCAGCCACTCCCTGGAAACTCTGTACAGGGCTGTTATGAGTCTGACTCAGTGACACTTAAGAGCAACACAAGGTTGATTCCACAGCAGTGGGCTTTTAGTTTTTAATATACTTTAAGTGTTCTGGTGTGGGTGCTGTAGGATAAGCACTAGACTGCAAGGTCAGTTTGAACTGCAAGGTTGGTGGTTCAAACTCACCAGCTGCTCCTTGGAAACCCTACACAGGATTACTATGGGCCAGGGCTGACTCAACAGCACTTAACAGCAACAACAACAAGTGTTCTCAAGGAGCTCTGGTAGCATAGTGGTTTCAAGTTGGGCTGCTAGTCTCAAGATCAGCAGTTCACAACTACCAGCCATTCCAGGCGAGAAAGACAAGGCTTTCTCCTCCTGTAAAGATTTACAGTCACACCATGGGTGTTTTTAAGGTAAATATAATTGGCTTGTATGTGATGCAGATTTACCAAAATTTATTTTGCCATATTCATATCATTGTTGTTGTTGTTGTTGTTAGGTGCCATCGAGTTGGTACCAACTCATAGCCACCCTATGTATAACAGAACAAAGCACTGCCTGGTCTTGGGCCAACCTCACAATTGTTGCCATGCTTGAGCCCATTGATGCTGCTGCTTTGCTAATCCACCTTGCTTGGGGTCTTTCTCTTTTCCTCTGACCCTCCACCTTA
>NW_006408822.1:1724816-1727750 GCF_000296735.1 Chrysochloris asiatica
TGGGAGTGGACCATCAGGTCTTTTCTTCCACAGAGTAGCTGGTGGGTACTAACCGCTGACCTTTAGGTTAGCAGCTGAGTTGGTAACCGTTGTGTCAGTTAGGTCTTTCCCCAGAGCATACTAACAGGCAAACTCTTTGTTCAAGATGTTTATGATACTCAACTGGAAAACGATGCAATTTTACTTTTCAGAACAAATTCTATAATTAAGGCTTTCAATAACTCAGCTCCATAGCATAGGAATTGCTATAATTTCGATATTTGCCCTCAACATTCCCTTCATCAGAGATGTTTTTCTTACCTCATTCCTTTCATACCAACTGATGTTCTGCATTTTGGAGAATTCCTGGGACCGCTTCACCACAAAGTAAATGAGGTACCCACTTCCACACAAACAGCAGATGATGAGAAAGTTGGCTAGGACACGGAGAAACCTTGTCAGATGGATGTTTTCTTCTTTGTTACTCTCTTGTTCATCCACTATTGATTCCTTAATATGTGAAAACAAGATGTGGATAATGTCAGACCAGGAACCAATAGAAATCATTGTGGTCGGATTCCTGAGAATACTATTTTCTATATTTTTAATCAATGAAAGACTAATCAGTGTAATAAACTGATACCCTATGGAGAGTTACAAATGTATATTTCATTGTTATTATTACTATTTTAGTACATGTATTAACAAAAATTTAAATTTTTGAATACTTATCATATGGCAAATGTGGTGCTAAATATTTCCCATGTATTATGTCTCTCAATCCCACCAACAAACCAACAGTAGTTACTACTATTACCCATGTTACAGATATTAAGGCCCAGAGAGATTTCAGTAACTGATTGGATTGTTTTAGATCTACAGATCAAAAAGATTGAAATAGAATCAGAACAACATTAAGTCTTATAACCCAGGGGCCAGCAAAGTTTATTTATAAAGAACAGATAAATATTTTTGACTCCTAGACCATAGAGTCCATTTCACAATGAGTCAACTATGCCATTATAGCATGAAAGCAATAATTAAAAATACACAATAATTAGATATGGCTTTGTGTCAATAACATTTATAAAAATATCTAGAAGACTAGATTTGGCCTGTTGGTAGTAGTTTGCTGACCTCTGTTTTAATCCATGAGTATGGCATCTCTTTACACTTATTTGGTGGTGGTGGTGATGTGCCATGCAGTTGGTTCTGACTTATAGTGACCCTGTATTGGGTTTCTAAGGCTTTAAATCTTTATGGGAGCAGAAAGCCACACCCTTCTCCTGTGAAACGGCTGGTAGTTTTAAACTGCTGACCTTGAGGTTAGCAGCCCAACTCATAAGCACTACGCGACTGGAGGTCCTTCCCACTTATTTATGACTTCTTAAATTCTTTCAGGAATATTTAGTTAGTGCAAATGGTTAATGTGCTTGTGCTTGGCTGCTAACTGAAAGGTTGGAAGTTGGGATTCACCCAGAGGCACATTGGAAGAAAGGTCTGGTATTGTATTTCTGAAAAAGTAGTTATTGAAAGCCCTTTGGAGCATAGTTCTATTCTGACATATACAGGGACATTATGACTTGAAATTGACTTGATGACAAATGTTTTTCAATTTCTTTCAGTAGTATTTTGTCTTTTTGGTGTTGTAGTATTGGACTTTTTTTTAGGGATGGGGTATTACATTTATTTCTAGGAATTTCATGCTAATGTTTTTGGAATTACTCTCTAATTGTTTTCTGTAGAATATAAAAATGTAATTGATTTTTAACCATGTGTTCTACATCAGTAACTCTCTTCAGGGACACAAAGAGTAAGTGACAGAGCCAGGATGGAAAATGAGATCTCCTAGACCCCGAAGTACCTGGAAAGAGATTTTCCAATCAACTAATATTTATTGTACTCAGGTTCAGGTTTAATTAGCTCGGCAGGCACTTAATATATATTAACTCACATAGTTCTTACAATATTGCCCTCTTATGTAAGTGTGTTACAACTATTTTTAATAGACTCGGAGAAGAAGCTTTATCTTCCCAGATGTTCAAAGTCTTTTATAGGGATTGGCCTTCTTTGTCCATTTCTGGTAAACTTGGAGGAAGAACCAAAGTCTCCCCTTGCTCCTACTTGATCCTTGGATATGTCAAATTGCAAGGAACATACTGCTGATTCCTTTACTTCCATTTTCCCAAACAAGGGTTCTCAATTCATCTGGGTGTTGTTATCACTTGGGAAGTTTTTAACTAAAGTTAAGCCAGGACCTTATCCTATATCAATTACATCAGAAGCTTTGGAGGTGGGACTTGGGAGATTGTTTAAAGCTGTTTAGGTGATTCTAGCATGCAAAAAAGGGTAAGAACTGCTGCCCCAAATGAGTCCTTCTATATCCTCCAGCAGAAAGCAGCTGCATGAGGAAACAAAAAGGAAAAGACCCCAGCATCTATGATTCTCTGCTGGAAGGTGTGTATCTGCCAAAAACATTCTTTCTAAAAGGCGTGAGAGGTAGGCTTGGGACCTCTTTAAAAATCTTTGCTTCAAGTTATTTGGGCATCTCATTCCTGTGAAAATCTCCCAATGAATAGCAGGTCCCAGAATTCTCCCCGGAAGTGGAACATCCCTGAGATGACTACCTTGAAGCTGGTGGTGATGGAGGCATATTTGTTGTCTGCGGTCTCTGAATTCCCAATCAGATAGTCCCAGCTGGTGAACATCTTGAAGCTGAATGTGAAGTTATCATTCTCCCCATCACTTGTGCTCCCCTGAGTATTGCTGGCCATCCTATAAGACACACACCACTGTCATTATGCCTATTCTGTGGTCCTGCTAAAGGGTGGGCCCTCGTGGGGCACAACTCCAAATGAGAAGAACCACTAATAATTGGAAAATTGAATGTACAAAGTATGACTCTAGGAAAATTGGAAGTTGTCAAAAATGAAATGGAATGCATTAACATTGATA
>NW_006408822.1:1727850-1730828 GCF_000296735.1 Chrysochloris asiatica
AGATTATTTGCTCAGCATACAGGTTGAATAAGTATGGTGAAAGAATACAACCTTATCGCACACCTTTCTTAATTTTAAACCATTCAGTGTTCCCAGGTTCTGTTCAAACAACTGTTTCTTGGTCCATGTACAGATTCCTCATGAGCACAATTAAGTGTTCCGCAATACTCACACTTTGCAATGTTGTCCATAGCTTTTCATGATCCACACAATTGAAAGCCTTTGCATAGTCAATAAAGAACAGGTAAACATGTTTCTGGGATTCTCTGGTTTCAGTTAAGATCCATTGGACATCAGCAATGATATCCCTCATTCCGTGTCCTTTTCTGAATCCAGCTTGAACCTCTGGAAGTTCTCTGTCAATGTATGTTTGCAGCCATTTCTGTATTACCTTTAGTAAACCTTTACTTGCATGGGATATCAAAGATATTTCCTAATGATTTCCGCATTTCATTGGGTCACCTCTCTTTGGAATGGGCACAAGTATGCACCTCTTCCAATCAGTCAGATAATTGTCTTCCAAATTTCTTGGCATAGGTGAGTGTCTCCAGTGCCACCTCACTGTCTTGAAAGATTTCAATTTTCATTCCATCTATTTTGAAGTCTTGTTCTTTGCCAATTCCTTCAATGCACCTTGGACTTCTTCCTTCAGTATCATTGGCTCTTGATGGTCATTAGACAATAAAAATAATCAGTTTTTACCATTGCAAACAATACTACAATAAACACATACTAGTACTTTTATTTCTTTACAGATGTTTCCCAGTAGTAGTGGTGGTGGTAATTATGTGCCGTGGAGTTGGTTCCGATTCATAGCAACCCTGTACAGGGTTTCCGAGGCTGTAAATCTTTATGGGAGCAGAATGTCTCATCTTTCTCCCATGGAACAGCTGGTAGTTTCAAACTGCTGACCTTGCGGTTCACAGCCCGATTCGTAACCACTACACTACCAGACCTCTTTTTCCCAGTAGTAGGGTTACTGATTATGTTCTTACTGGTTAAAGTAAGAGTACAAGTATTTGTAATTATAATTCTGAGAGGAGTGAATTCAAGGAGGAGTTAGTGAATATACATAGCATTTACCACCAATCAGAATCACTGCCACTGTTTAACTTTTTCTAAGAGTTTGCTCTGAAGGGAAGCAGAGCAATGTGCGGCAAAGAGATAATTTATATTGTTTTGTTTTTCACATGTAAGAAATATGCAACATATTCATGAGCTGAGGGAATAGTCATACAAGAAAGAGAGGTGAATCCTGGTGGAGTGATAGTTTGACAGTGGGCTTGGGATCTTCTCAAGGGGTTTACCTTAAATAGCAACATGGACAGTTAGTCCATGGAGGAAGGTGGGAAGATGGAGCATATGGAAGCATAGGCTGGATTATGAGAGTTTCTCTGTCAAGGAGTCCTGGCATGGTGCTGTAGGATGAGCACTGGACCTTGAACTAACTGCAAGGTTCAAACCCACCAACTGCTCTGAGGGAGAAAGATGAGACTTTCTGTTCCTGTAAAGATTCAAAGCCTCAGAAACCCTATATAGGGTGGCTCTAAGTCAGAATTGACTTGATGGCAGAGAGTTTGTTTGGTTTGTTTGTATTTGTCATGAAATGGCAGAAGCTTTTGGAGGCTTGAGGGTAACAGAAAGCATGGAGCAGTCTTCTAGAAGAGTGGAAAAGTGAATGGAACCATGGTCATGAAGATGAAATAATACCATTAGCAAGAGTGTGTGGATTGCTCCAGATGTTTTTAGCTGACACATTTGGAGTTTTATTGACCAGTGTGAAGGCAGGAAAAAAAGGGCTAGTGAGTTTAGGATAGAACAAAGGTATAATTATTGTTATATGCCATAGAGTCCTTAATGGAAAAGAAGACAAATTAAGATGTGAGGCAAACTGAAAGACAACTAAAATGATGCAGTCAGTGGATTATTCATTCTAGTGTATTGCTGAAAGATAAATGAAAATTTAATATTAGAGGGAGTGAGTTTAATGAATGGCTATTTTCTTCTGAAAATTTTTCTTCTCAAGCTTTTGGCCAACTTGTATATTTGAGTATTAATATTTGATCTCTTCTGTACTGTAAATATTAGTATGCAGCCTTTTAAATTCAATCTGATAATTATTGCCTTTAAACTGTAGCATTAAATTAATTTTCATTTATTGTTATCACTGATATTTAGATTTAAATTTATCTTTGTTTTTAAAAAGTCCTGGAGGCACAGTGGGTTAAGTGTTGGTTGGGTTGCTAACTGAAAGGTCACAAGTTTAAATCCATCATTTGCTCCTGAGGAGAAAGATGAGGCTGTCTACTTCCATAAATACTGATAGTCTTGGAAACCTTAAGGAACCATTCTGTTCTGTCCTAGAGGGTTGCTGTGAGTTGGAATTGACTTGATGGTGGTGATGGCGGTGGGTAATCTTATTTCAGGCCTTATTTTTGTCCTGTTGTTATTGTTAATTGCTCTCCAGTCAATTTTGACTCATGGTGATCCATTGTGTGCTGAGTAAAACTGCTCCACAGGGTTTCCAAGGGTGTGACCTTTTGGAAGCAGATTGTCAGGCCTGTCTTTCAAGACACCTCTGAGTGGATTTGAACCACCGTTTAATGGCTTCTTAACCACTTGTGCCACCTAGGGAAATTCCCCCAAAGTCTGTTGTTGAATTGTGTGCCGTTTGTAGATTCCATAGCAACCTGATAGGACAGTGTAGACCTGGCCCATAGGGTTTCCTTTATGGGCCATTTGGTTTTCGTCTCAGTCTGTCATACTGTGGTGGCTTGTGAGTTGCTTTGATTCTGAAAACTATGCCACCAGTATTTTAAATACCAGCAGGGTCACCCAAGTTGGGCAGGTTTCAGATGAGCTTCCAGACAAAGAAAGACTAGGAAGAAAGAGTGATGAACTATTTCCAAATATTTAGTCACTGAAAACCTTATGAATAGCAGAGAAACACTATCAGATATAGTGCCGGAAAATGAGCC
>NW_006408822.1:1735128-1736329 GCF_000296735.1 Chrysochloris asiatica
ACAGCCTTTAGTATGGATTGCATCTCAATGTTAATAAAACAAAAATCCTCACCACTGGACCAAGAAACAACATTCTTATCAATGAGAAAAGATTGAAGTTATCAAGGAATTCATTCTTCTTGGATCAACTATCAATACTCATGGAAGCAGCAGTCAAGAAATCAAACAACGTATTGCATTAGGCAAATGTGCTGCACAAGACCTTTTTAAGTGTTGAAGAGGAAAGATGTCAGCTTGAGGACTAAGGTGCACCTGACCCAAGCCATAATATTTTCAATAACCTCATATGCATGTGAAAGCTGGACAGTGAATAAGGAAGACTGTAGGAGATTTGATGTGTTTGAGGAGTTGTGGTGTTGGAGGAGAATATTAAAAGTGAAATGAGCGGCCAAAAGACCAAACAGATATGTGTTGGAAGAAGTGCAGCCAGAGTGCTCCTAGGAGGCCAGGATGGTCAAACTTCGTCTCTCATATTTCGGACATATTGTCAGGAGGGACCAGTCGCTGGAGAAGTACATCATGTGTGGCATGATGGAGGGTCAGAGAAAAAGAGGGAGACCCTCAGCAAGATGGATTCGCAAAATGGCAGCATTAATAGGGTCAAGCATGGCAACAATTGTGAGGTTGGCCCGGGTCTGGGCAGTGTTTCCATTTTGTTGTACATAGGGCTGCTATGAGTTGGTACCGACTGATGGCACCTAACAACAACAACCACCAACTTCTTCAATGTGAAATTAATCAAACATGCAATCAAGATGTATTGATAATTACTGGAGATTGAAATGCAAAGGTTGAAAACAAGAAGGATCAGTAGTTCGAAAATAAGGCCTTGGTGATAGAAACAATGCTGGAGATCACATGATAGAATTTTGCAAGACCAATGACTTCTTAATAGCAAATACCTTTATTTAAACAATGTAAAAGACAACTATACACATGGACCTCACCAGATAGAATACACAGAAATCAAATTGACAGCATCTGTGGAAATGAAGTGGTGGAAAAGCTCCACATCATCAGTAGCTCATATGCAAGTTCATTCTGAAGAAAATGAAAAATGGTCCTCAAGAGTCAAAATATGACTTTGAACACATTTAACCTGAATTTAGATATCATCTGAAGAACAGATTTGATGCATTAGACAATAAATACCAAAGACTAGAAGAGTTGTAGGATGACATCAAGAACATCATAGAGTTAA
>NW_006408822.1:1736974-1738116 GCF_000296735.1 Chrysochloris asiatica
TGGGGGAGGGATTGAAAACCCAGAGAAGCTGCACTCATGGGACAACACCAGAGCTCTGGATCTAGCACAAGGTCCAGGGCATCAGTTTTCTGCATGAGCAAGTGGAAAAATCATGATGTTAAGGAAAATACTGAGTGTTATGAATCGCTTGAGACAGGATTCCCTCTGTGGCCACCCTGCCCAGGTGGAGTTTAGGGGGCGGGGCTACAGTCAGACCAACACAGGAAGCCTGCACTTAAAGCAGTGCAGTGACATTTACAAAAGGAGGTGCAGGGGATTCTCCACATCTTTACCTCCTCTTCCCTGTTGGGCCTTTTTTGCCCAGCCTGAATGCCTTCAGGTGGGTGGGTGCGCACCACCCCCCCAAAAAAAATCCAGTGCTGACCCTACACTTTCCCCGCAGCACGGAGAGAAAGAGCTTGGTGGCTGCTTATGATGTCAGCCTCGGGGTTGCTGCCCTAAAATTAACTTGTGCAGGATCCTTTACTCCAGCCTATCCAGCAAGAAAAAAACAGGCCTGACAGACAAACCATATGAACAATCTGTAAAACCCCAACATAAAAGGATGCAACTATCTCGAGAATTATGCTGTGCACACACAGATACCTAACAGACCTTCAAAGAAAAAATAATAGACAATCTTTCTCCCATTAACTTCTCAATATCTAATTGTGCACCTCTATGGTGGTAACTAGAGGAGGGACCTGAGCGAGTGGACACCCCACCTACTGCTGGAGGCTTCTACGGTGCACACAAACTGCATGTGAAGCAAGGCGACTGGACAGTTGGCCAAAGCTTTATTTTTTTTTCAAAGTGGTGGTTTTTGTCTCTGCTTTTATATTGATTCACTTTTGGTCCTTTTGATCACACAGTTTTCTTGGAGGTGGGAGCTTTTTCTCCTTACATTACCCAAGAAGAGACAACAATCATGGCCATATAGCCAAGCTACAAGTATACCCCATAATATTCTATCACTGACACAAGAGCCAATAACAGCTGCTAAGCATTACATGTGAAAAGGGAAGCCTATCTCCTGATCATACCCACCAGTAGACACCCAGATAACTTAATAACACAACAACAAACATCCATGTAAGCATTAAAAAACCCACATAACTACTGGAAATGACAAACAAAACACA
>NW_006408822.1:1741516-1755093 GCF_000296735.1 Chrysochloris asiatica
GAAGTGAGGGGAGATGCACAAGAACACCCATACTTGCATATAGTACCCACTTGACCTGGCTTCAATGGCTGGAATATCAGAACTTGACTAGAAGAAGAAAGAAGAGGAAAAAAAAAGAAAGATTAACCTGCTACAATTTGATGAACTTTACCTATACTTATGGATGTAGTAGCTGAAAAAAGGGAACAAATCTTTACAGCGAGGATCACTCCCACTCCCTCGGTACACAGGGTTGACAGGGATGGGCAACTTAGACACTGGCTACCCAAAATGTGTGTGTGTGTGTATGTGTGTGTGTGAGGCACATATAAAGGCAAGAAGTGACTGGCTTACAAGCTTTCAAGAGGGAGCCTAGTTCCAGATGGGGTGGGGGAAGGTAGAATTACCATAGTATGATATTCAATCTGTTGGAACCGGGCTGGTGAAAGGAAATGGGGATAAGAGTCTTGCGGTACAATAGTGAATAATTGCCATCAGAACTGACTGTGAGGGTAGGAAATATAGAGGTTGATGTTTTTTGACAAAAGGAAGAGATTGATTTTGTAGCCCAGGAGCAGAGGTCCCTGGGACCATCAAGTGATCAGAACGGAGAGCAGGACTCTACCCAGAGAGGCAGTGATGCCAGGGATGTAGACAGAGACGATTACATGGACAGATGGAGCAGCTGGGGACACTGGACTCAGGGAGGGAGAAGGGCTGTGTGTGGGTGGCCAGGGGGTGGGCCTGTGTGGTGTAACCTTTGGTTATTTGATGATGTATTGAGGGGATTGTAATCATTGCAATGAAACGAAATACGATAGGATGAGTGTAAAGCTGATGTTCTCCCATATAAACCTCACAGTAACAACTTAAAAAAGAATATAAGAAAGAAACACCAAAATGGATGTCAGAAGACTGAAACTTGCTTTCCAGCATAAAGATACTAAAAGAAAATAGAAGAAATGAGGAGTAAAAGAGTTGAATACAAAATTTCAAAGGGTGGCTTGAGAAGACAAAGTCAAATAGTATAACAAAATGTGTAAAGACCTGCAGTTAGAAAACCAAATGGGAAACACATGCTTAAGCTGAGTAAACGGAAGAAAAATTTCAAGTCTTGTTTTGCAGTATTGAAAGATTCTATGGGCAAAATATTGAATGATGCAGAAAGCATCAAAAGAAAGTGGAAGGAATACACAAAGTCACTGCACCAAAAATAAATGGTTGATGTTCAACTATTTCAAGAGGTAGCATATAATCAAGAACCAATGATACTGAAGAAAGAAGTCCAAAGTACACAGAAGACATTGGCAAGGAACAAGGCCCCCTGGAATTAACAGAATATATATTGCAATCTTTCAACAGTGCAGTGGCACTGAGGCACTCACTCATCTATGCCAAATAATTTGGAAGACAGCTTTGTGGCCAACTGGTTGGAAGAAATCAGTATTTGTGCCCATTCCAAAAAGATATGACCTAATGTAATGTGCAAATCATTGGATAGTATCATTAGTATCATATGCAAGTAAAATTTTACTAAAGATAATTCAAAAACAAATGTGACAGTGCATTGACAGGGAGCTGCCAGAGCTTCAAGCTAGGATCAGATAAGGATGTGGAAAAGGGATATCACTGCTGACTTCAGCTGATCAAAGGCCATAGCCTTTGTTATGGGTTGCATCTCAATGGAAAGAAAACAAAAATACTCAACACTGGAACAGTAATCAGTATCCATATAAATGGAGAAAAGATTGATGTTGTCAAAGACTTCATTTTGCTTGGATCAACCATGAATATTAAATGAAGCAGCAGTAAAGAAATCAGACAATGCAGTGCAAAAGGCAAATTTGTGCGAGACCTCTTCAAAGTGTTCAAGAGTAAAGATGTCAGTTTGAGGACTAAAGTGCATCTCATCCAAACCATGGCATATTCAATAACCTCATATGCATGTGAAACTTGGTCAACTAATACGGAAAACCAATGGATTTGAGTTACGGTGCTGGAGGAGAATATAAAAGTACCATGGACTGCCCAAAGAACAAAAAAATCTATGTTGGAAGAAATACAACCAGAATGCGCTTTAGAATGTGCTTTGTCTCTTATTGTTGTTGTTGTTGTTAAGTGCCGTTGAGTCGGTTCCGACCCATAGCGACCCTGTACAGGGTTTCCGAGGGTGTAAATCCTTATGGGAGTAGAAAGCCTCATCTTTCTCCCGCGGAGCGGCTGGTAGTTTCGAACCACTGACCTTAAGGTTCGCAGCCTGATTCGTAACCACTACGCTACCATAGCTCCTTATATATATACTTTGGACATATTATCAGGAGGAACCAGTCCCTGGATAAGGACATCATGCTTGGTAAAGTGGAGGGCCAACAAAAAAGAGGAAGATCCTTAATGAGATGGACTGACACAGTAGCAGTAGCAATGGGCTCAAGTGAGGCAACAATTGTGAGGTTGATGTAGGACTATGCAGTGTTTCATTCTGTTGTGCATAGGGTTGCTGTGAGTTGGTAGATGCAATGGCACCTAAGAATAATGATGACTTTCAGTATGACTGAAGGCTTCAGGTCTCAGTCTCATGTACCGAGTTTCTATCACATTTTTCCAGAACGTCCACAGCCTGTTTCTGTCTTTTATACCACATACGGCTTTATGCTTCTGTAGCAATATACAATCCTTTACAGGATTGCTCTGAGTCAGAATTGAATAGATAGCAGTGGGTTTTATTGTATTTTGTTTTGGTATCACAATCAACATTTGTCTTGTTTGTTTATTTGCTTCCTTGTTTTCTCTCTGAACCCCCCCACAGGAAGGTGAGCAGAGTAACCAGGGGAGTGGGCTGTTTGTGTGAAGAAAAGTAAAAGCCTTTAAATGAGATTATCATACTTACGATCTAATGACAATCATCAGGCTGTAGCCAAACACGCTGACCCCCACCATAAAGTAAGCCATTGGCAACCGGTACCTCAGCCACCCAATGGTCCTCTGGTCATTGTAGTAGCCATAGAAGAGAGCAGAATACTTGATGTAGCCCTGTGGGACAGCAAATGCAAAAGCTCTGGATTTGTAATCTCGGTGCAGACTGTCATGAGACATTTCCATTCTTCTAGGGATTCCTTTCTCTGGCTTCTAGTGAAAGTCTGAGGTGGGGAAGGAAGGGCTCTGCATGTCCTTGCCCTTTGCTTCACTTCAGGGGACATTTATGCCTCTCTTTCTTTCTCTTCTTCATTTCTTTGATTTCCCCATTATAGCAAGTATTTAGAGAGAGAATTTAGAGAGTAGCGTGCTAATATTTGGGATAAAATTAGGAATACGGTGTGTGTGTGTGTGTGTGTGTGTACATGTATGATTCTGTATGCATCAGAATGTGCACTTAGTTACCAATTCTTTCCCCCATCCCCAGGTTCTTAATTTCAGAAGCAGAAATAGGTAGATGTCTGTGAGCTTTATCGATCAAAACTTCTAGAGAAAATTAGACATGATGAGACTAAGAATCGAACCCAGGTTTCAAGTTTTGTTTTGTGTTTGTCTTTTAGGTGCAATTGGATTTAGGGTAATTACGTACATTTTGAAGGGATAATTACCTATGTGTAGTGCTGTAGGATAAACATTTGATGGTTAACTGCAAGGTCGGCCGTTCAAACCCACCAGCTGTTCTTCAAAAACCCTGTACAGGGTCACTATGAATTTGAACCAATTCAATGGCACTTAACTACAACAATGATTATATTAAGGGTTTTAGCACTTCTTTGATTGTGTAAAACAGGAATAAATTCTGTTTGTTTTTGGTAACTAGGATATTTCAATTTGGGTTCTTGGGTGAAATAGAGAAAATTTTTTGTAGTAGTATAGTTGGGTACTGCTGTTCCAAATAACTTGGAAAAATACCCCAACATCACACTTCACAAAATTCTGAGAGGTCTCAAATTTGATTGTAAGATTTAAGGATGATGACACCACAACAGTGTCATCCTATAACCTCCCCACCCCCAGCCCCCACACACATCTCAGGAGCTCCTTGGTACTGCAGAATCAAATTCCCAGTGGCCTGCAAGTGTGGTCATCCAAAAAGGAGAAGGGTATTACCAGCAGATGAACTCTCTAGGTGGTGCAGCAGTTAAGAACAAATAGCTGAGAAGTTGGCAATTCAAACCCACCCAGAGGTGTCCTGGCAATCTGCTTCTGAAAGGTCACAGCATTAAAAACCCCATGGAGCAGTTATATTTAAAACACATGGGACTGCTGTGTGTTGGAATAAACTCAGTGTCAACTAACAGTAACATCTAGGAAGAGGACCACAAGCAAAAGGCATAAAGGCAGTAGAATAGTGTAATGCATTCAGAAAACTCCCTAAAATTTTAATGATACTGGACAACAAAGTATGAGGAATAAGAGAGAGATGGGGCCTGAGAGGTAGGTAACAGCCAGGTAGTGAGCAGTTCTTTTGTAAATCCAATGAAGAATACTGAATTTTATTCCATTTGATCATGGGAAACCAAGGAACCTCACAGGTAGGGGAGTGACAGAGTCAGATTTTCATTCTAGAAGGATCCCCTGCTGCCAGAGGAATGGAGGATTTAGGAACCAAGCCAAGGTAGGTATTACAGTTAGAAGGTTGTGAGCAGTTCTGGCAGGGGAGGACATTATACAAAACAGAGGTAGGATGGATGGAAAAGTGGGGACTGATTCAAGAATCTGGTACTTGGATTCAGGCTTAGTGATGGATCAAGTGTGGTGGTGATGGGGGATTGTTGATGAAAAGGGAGAAGTATAAGATGCCACTCAGATTTTAGACTTGAATCATTGAATGAATCATAATGCCAATAAGGAAGAAAGGATAAAGGAGAAGTGGAGTTTGGTTGGATAATTGTTGAATTCGAGCAACAGGCTGAACATTCATTTTAAGATTTTATATGAAACTGGAGCAATGGCTGAAGTGGAGATAGACTGGGGTCTGAATATCAGTGTTGGGAGATAAAATCATACTGTAAGATCGTCTTACACAGAGCCATTAAATGATAGGAACCCCATTCATCAGGGTATGGTTGGAGAGAGCAACCCATGAAGGAGACCTGGAAGGGCTATTGATGGCCATGACTTTCTAGCTCATGGTTTGCTTGTTCATTGTGCATCGTGTTGGGATCCTATTTGTTTAAAGCACTGGTCTTTTTAATAATTCAATGCAATATCGCTCACTTATCCATGCAATCTTTAAATCTTGATAACCACAAAAATGGAGGTGTATTGGCATATTGTGAATGGTACCTCAAAATCCCAAAGGACTGAAAAGTCCATGGCTTTTTCTTCCTCAGCCCGAGGCACCGTCTTTCTGGGTATGCTTCCATAGGGCATGCCCATCAGTACCTTGTGTTGGGACAGAATGGCACAATTTTAAGTAGAGAAGACATAAATATAAAGAGACATTTATACACTAGGTTCAATACTTTACATCTGAGAATAGGGCATATGCATTTTCTCTTAAAAATAACATTCACATGTTTATGATTTTAAAAGTAACATACACTCATTGTAGAAAATGGGGGAAAGTACAGAATATTTAAAAAATTATCTGTCAGGTTGAAGTTAATCATTCATTGTTAGCTAGTCATACAGTTCCTTTCAGCTGGTTTTTGGTTTTAGATATATCTTAGTCTGGTATTTACCTTAATATTACATTATAACCTATTTTTCACATCATATGGTACAGGAGGTTGCCAATATATGCTGGGATTCTGGTTCTGCCATAAGTCTTTTTTTTTTTTTTCCTTTTGTTTTTAGTGCTACTGCCTTTTATTAGTAGTATCTTTATAAATTGTAACCTTATTTGTCTCGGGGGTTGGAATCATTACATGTAAACTTACAGATGTACTTTTAAAAAAATCTTTGTATTGTGAATTGGGTGAAGAATTACAGAGCAAGTCTGTTATCCAATTTAACAATGCACACACATTTTGTTTCATGTCGTTGACTGCAATCCCCACAATGTAACTTCACCTATTCCATTTTCTCCCTGCGTTTCTTGTTCCTATTCCTCCTTCTCTAACTATTCTGAACTTTGTCTTTGAGTAAATGTTGCCTTAAAAGAAAAAAATCTCAAATGGTGGATTGTTTCAAGGAGTGTGTACCTCCTATATTATTGTTCCCCTATAGAGCTATCTATTGTTTGGCTGAAAATTGAGCATGGGGGTGAGTACAGTTCCAGACTAGAAGGGTATTTAGGGGCAATAGTTTTTGCGGTTCTACCAATCCCTATCCTACCAGTAAACCTGGTTCATTTTGAGTCTTGTTCAATAATTTTTTTCCATTACATCCAGGACCTTCTAATGTGATCCTTTTAGGGCAGTTGGTAGGGGTAGCTGAGCACCATTTAGTTCTTCTGGTCTTAGGGTTATGGAGACTGATGTTCACACGCTCCATTAGTCCATTGGACTATTTGTTTCCATGCATCTTTGATTTTCTTCACTGTTGTTTGCTTTGGGTGGGAAGAGAGCAATAATTACATCTTACATATCTGTTCATAAGCTTTTAAGACCCCAGTTGCTTTTCACCACAGTAGGATATAGAACATTGTCTTTGTGAACTTGTTAAATTCCACAGTTGGTTCCGATTCATAGTGACCCTGTATAGGATTGCAGAGGCTTTAAATCTTCACATGAGCAGAAAGCCTTATCTTTCTCCCATAGAGTGGCTAGTGGGCTCGAACAATGGATCTTGTGGTTTGCAATCAAGTGCTTATCATATGGAGCCATTTTTGTGGACTGTGTTATGCCAATTGACCTTGATATCTCCTCAGACGATGGCCCTGAGCCCCCAAGTCTAGCTATTCATTGCTTCAGTGTGTTTGGTAATATCTATGAAGTTTTCATAGCTTTGTCCTCTGTATACTCTACCACATTCATGGATATATTTGTAATACAGGTAAATACACATATAGAAAATTCCATTCTCCCTTCCACACTGATTTGGTCTGCATGTCTATCTATGTATTCACTCGTTGTTGTTGTTAGGTGCTGTTGAATCTGTTACAACTTACAGTGACCCTATGCACAACAGAACGAAACACTACCTGATCCTGAGACGCCTTCACAATGGTTACATTTGAGCCCATTGCTGCTGTCACTATATTAACCCATTATTGGGAGTCTTCCTCTTTCATGTTGACCCTCCACTTTACAAAGCATGATGTCTTTGTCCAGGGACTGGTCCCTCCTGATAACATGTCCAAAGTAGGAGAGATGAACTCTGATTATCCTGGCTTCTAAGGAGCATTCTGGCTGTGCTCTGTCCAACACAGATTTGTTTGTTTTTCTGGAAGTCCAGAAAATACCATGACTAGGGTTATGACTTAGTCCTCAAACTGACATCTTTGCTCTTGAACACTTTAAAGAGGTCTTGTGTAACAAATTTGCCTAATGCAATATGTCATTTGATTTCCTGACAGCTGCTTCTGTGAGTGTTGATTGTGGATCTAAGCAAAATGAAGTCTTTGGTAACTTCATTTTTTTCTCCATTTATCATGATGTTATTTATTGGTCTAGGGGTGAGGGTTTTTTTTTTTTGTTTTGTTTTTTTACATTGAGCTGCAATCCATACTGAAGGCTGTAGTCTTTGATCTTTATCAGTAAATATTTTAAGTCCTCTTTGCTTTCATCAAACAAGGTTGTATCATCTGCATATTGCAGGTTGTTAATGAGTTGTCCTCTAATGCTGAAGCCATGCTTTTCATATAATCCAGCTTCTTGAATTATTTGTTCAACATGCAGGTTGAGTAAGTATGGTGCAATGATACACCTGGGTGCACACCTTACCTGATTTTAAACTATTCGGTATTCCCTTGTTAGAATGAATGGCTGCTTCTTAGTTTATTTACAGATTCCTCATAAGCACAATCAAGTGTTCTGGAATATCCATAGCTTGTCATGATCCACATAGTAAAAAAGCCTCTCCATAATCAATAAAGCACAAGTAAGCAACTTTCTGGTACTCTCTGCTTTTGTCATCCATCTGATATTAGCAATGATATCCCTACTTCCACGTCCTCTTCTGAATCTGGCTTGAGTTTCTGGCAGTTCAGTATACTGTTGCAGCTGTTTTTGAATTACCTTCACAAAAATTTTACTTGCATCTGATATTAATGATATTGTGCAATGATTTCCACATTCCGTTGGGTCACCTCTTTTTGGAAGAGGCACAAATATGGATCTCTTCCAATTGGTTGACCAGGTAGTTGTCTTCCAAATTTCATGGCATAGATGAGTGAGTGCCTCTAGTGTTGTGTCAGTTTGTTGAAAGTTTCAATTCATATCCTGACAATTCCTGGAGCCCTGTTTTTTTGCCAGTGCCTTCAGTGCAGCATGGTCTTCTTCCTTCAGTACCATCAGTTCTTGATCATATGCTACCTCTTGAAATAGTTGAACATTGACCATTTCTTTTTTAAAAAAATTATTATTGTGAACTGAATGATAGTTTACATCGTCTTTACAGCATGATTTCATTGCAATGATTACAATCTCCTCTGTGCATCATCATTCAGCAGTATTTGCTTACATTCCCTCTATTCTTCTTTTTTTGGGGTGGGTGGAGGGAGATGTAGACAAACACACTCAGGAATATATAATCATTTAAACAACCAAAGGGCACATGCTGCAAGCCTGCCTCCTGGCCACCAGAACACAGTCTTTCTCTTTCTGTGAGTCCAGAGTCCTCGGCTACTCCCTCTCTCCATGTCCTCATGTCTGCACCTCTTGTGTCGCTGCTTCTCTGGATAGGGTCCCATATTTTGCTTGTGCTCTTCTCCATTGGTGGTCCTAGGATTCTCTGTTCCTGGACTGTAAGATTAACTACTTACCCCTTTTGTTGAAAAACTTCTACTTTTACAGTTGTGGCAGTCATGATAACAATTACTCACTATTGAATCATAAGAATCTTATCCCAAACTCCTTTCACCAGCTCTGTTAAGACAAGATGAAAACTATTCAGTGGGTACTCTACCTTCCTCCACACACTCTTAAACTCCCTCTTGAAAAATTGTAAGCTAGTCACTTTGTGCCTTTATGGCCCCCTCCCCACATTTTAGGTAGCCAATATCTAAGTTGCCCATCCCTATCAACCCTGTATACAGAGGGGATAGGATTGATATTTGATGTGAAGACTCCTTCCCTCTCAGTTGGTATTTTGAGCTACTACATCCATAAGTATAGGTCAAGCTTATCAAATTGTAGCAATTTACACTTGTTTCCTTTATCTAAAAATTTTTTTAATCTTCCTCTAGCCATCGATTCTAGGTTGAAAGAGTACTATCTACAAGTTTGGGTGTTTTTGTGCATCTCCCCTCACGTCATATCAGCTGGAGGGTTCACTCTCAGCTCTAGCCCTCCATGGCTATGTCCTTGTCCGTGGGCTCAGGAGTCCCCAGGTCTCATCACACTTCAGACCAACCAGTTCTTCCTTTTCTCTCTCTTATCTCCAGGATGACAGGAGTCTATGGAATGTGGTTGAACTCAGCCCATATCTTCATTGCTGGCTTTCTGTGTCTTCCACTCACCAGTAAACCAACATGGGCACCAGCAATCTTATGTGTCTGCTCATGTGTTCCCTTTGAGTTTCAGTCTTGGAGGGGGGTTTGTCCTGAAGGGACTTGATTGCTTGTCTTGACCTTCCATCATCTTTTGATGCTTTCTTCATCATTCAGTATTTTGTCCATGGAATCCTTTAATACTGCAAGTTGCAGCTTAAAATTTGTCTTCAGGTCTTTCAGCTTGAGAAATGCTGAACAAGTTCTTTCCTTTTGGTTTTTGAACTCCAGGTATTTGCACATTTCATTATAATATTTGACTTTCTCTTCTCAAGATGCTCTTTGGAATTTTCTATTCAGCTCTTTGACTACCTCATTTCTTCCATTTGATTTAGCATCTCTGTACTGGAGAGCAAGTTCAGAATCACTTCTGACATCCATTTTGATCTTTTCACAAGATCATTGGGGTTCATTCCTAAGCAAGTCTTAAACAGAAAGAATTATCTTCATACAAAACAAACTCTTTAATTACTAAAAAAAATTGTGTTAAAAACCAGTAACAAAATACCACCAACCTTTCTATATATTAAAATAAACTTAAACATTCTATAAACAGCTTCCAGATTATAAATAAATTAGAAAAAAACTAAAGGTTAATGATAATGAAAATAATATATATCAAAGCTTATTGAATATAGCTAAAATTGTGCTGAAGAGGAAATTTATAGACATAACTGCTTATGTTAGAAAATTAGGAAGGCTGAAATTAATAAGCTAAGTATTCATTTACAAGCTAGAAAATGAACAGTAAAATAAATACTGTAGTAGGCAATCTTTAAGATGACCCAATGACTTTGTTCCTGGTTTCCATGCCATCATATAAATCTATCCCCTTGAGTGTGGTTGAAGTTCGTGACTTGCTTTCAATGAAAATAACATGGCAGAAGTGATCAGGTGCCTTCTGAAATTAGATTATAAAGGACTGAAACTTTCATCTCAGGGACTCTTCTCTTCCCTCGCTGTCTCTCTCTCTCTCTCAGATTCTTCTTTATGGGGAAAGCAAGTCATAATGCTGTGAACAGTCTGAAGGAGGGAACCTAGTAGCAAGAAACTCATGTTTTCAACCAATAGCCACACAAGTGAATCTGGAAATGGATTCTGCTGCAGCTCGGATTGAGAGGCTGGAGATGCCAAGTTTGTGAATTATAAACTTGACTGACTGACACCTTGACTGAAGTCTTGTGAGAACCTCTGGACCAAAATCATCTGGCTAACCCACTTCTGGGTTCCTGACTCATAGAAACTGATAATAAATGTTTATTTCAGCAGCTACATTTTGGAGTAATTTGTTACACAGTAATAGATAACTATTATAAACCCAAAGAAATTAGAAGATAAGATGAAATTTTAAGAGTAGAAATTAATGATATAGAAACTAAAGATGCTTAAAATAAAGACCTGTATGTTTAATAAATATTGATAGCTTTTTATTCAAAATACTCCAAACCTGGAAACAATAATGTTAGAACAAACGTCCATGAACTGGTTAATGCATAAGAAACAATAGAATACTACTCAACAATGAAAAGGAACAATTATTAATACATGTGTAGGAACAAAAGTTGAATGCTCCAAAATGGCCACATTAATGTCAACCCAGGAGGCCGGGTGTGGCATTGTGGGTTAATGCACTGTACTGTAAAGTTGGTTTGAATCGCAAGGTTGGTGATTCAAGCTCACCAGCTGCTCCTCAGAAACCCTATACAGGGTGACTATGGGTTGGAATCAACTCGATGGCACACAATAGTAACAACAACAATAGCAACCCAGGAGAAATGCCCTGTCATTCCCCATCTCTCCCAAGTCGAGTCTATATCCCTGACCCTGAACACTGAAACTCTGTGTTCCATGGTCTAACCACTTATCTACTGGTAGCTGGTGTTAGGCTGTTCTTCTGTTTCCCTTGAGTCTCTGCTGAAGAAAGGGCTTTCCTCATACCACCTGCATCCCTTCTTTCCTGGAATATGAGACTTGTTTACCACGTAGTAGAAAAGGGACCCACAACCACACACATGTACCCTACTACCCTTGTGTGAAAAATCTTGACTGTCCAGCCGCTGCCATTGGAAGCAGCAACTGCTCTTGTCCCTGGACAGTAAGTAAGTTTCCTTGTTTGTAAATCATCTTTTTCTGCAATAAACCAATGTCTGTTGAACTGTCTCCTGGTCATTATTTTTATCTCTCAGCACCCACATTCACAGAAGGATTTTCCCTTTTGAGTTTGAATCTAAACAACATGGATGAATCTCAAAAACATTTGTACTAATGGAAAGAAGCTTATTGTATAATTTTATTTTTTATTTATATGTTATTATGGAACAGGCAAAACTTTAGGGAGAGAAATCAGACCATTGGCAGTAGTGAAGGTCTGGTGGCAGGGAAAGAAGACTGAAAAGTGGGCACAAGGGAAGTTTCTGGGTGATGGAAATTTCTGGGTGATGGAAATGTTCTTTATCTTGATGGTGGTGGTGGAAGATTGGGCTCTTGGTTATCTGACTACATACATTTGCCAAAATCTATTAAAATATACAACTAAAAGGTAAATTTTACCAAATGTAAATTATGCCTAAAACAATTGAGTTTTTAAAAGATATATTAGAAAGCCAAAAGTTGTTCCTTTAGTAAAACAGCTAAAATTGACAAATCTTTGATGGAAATGTGAGAGAAAAAAATTAAAGTAATGAAAATGGGGATGTAATTACAGATTACACCAGTGATTTAAAACAAAAACCAAAAATGATTGTATTTAACTTTAAGCCAGTAAAATTTAAATTGAGATGAAAAGTTCAGGGCCGTTCTTACAGTGAGAGATAAGGATTTATACGTAAGAGTAATGGAATGGAAAAGGTATAATTAGAAAATTTGGTGTGTATGTCATATTTAATTTTTAAGTTTATTCTTTATACCTTTGCATATATCTGAAATATTTAATAGTTTTCTTTAGAAGAGGTATCCATATGAAGTTTATTAACTGAAATCTGTCTATATGAACCTTAGACTAGAGCTCACAGGGTATTTTAAAAAAAATGATCATACTTAGTTAACATACATCATCATTTCTCAACCCTGGCTGCATTTTAGAATCATCTGGGTAGCTGCACTAGTCATCTATTGCTGTATGAAAAGTTATCCCCAAATTTATCTTAATGCAACACTTTTTCATTGTCTTACAGTTTCTGTGTGTCAGGAATCTGGGCATAATGTAGCTGAGTCCTTTGCTTCAGACTCTTCTAGAAGGCTGCGATGGAAAAGTTGTCTGAGGCTGCATTCTCATCTGAAGGACTGACTGGGTAAGGATCTGCTCCCAAGTCCATTAACAAGGTTATCAGCAAGATTTAGTTCTTCATGGGTTGTTGAACTGAGAACCTTGGTTCTTGTCTTAATGAAAACACTAGACTGACATTGATTGAAGGAATGACACTCTATTAGAAATTAAAACAAAGGATTTTATTGAAGGAATAATTGCACTCCATGAATTGAAAGCATATAGCTACTTACAAGAAAACACAATGAGTATCCTCCCTTGCAGGAGAGCAGTTTGTTTTTATTTGGTAAAGCAGGCAAAAGTAGTTGGTTTCACATCAAAGAGAGAAGTGTAGAAGGGAGGAAATTTTATGAGGAGTTGTGAAGAGTACACAATTTGTTAACAATTGTTAAGTGTTGTCAAGTCAGTCCAGATGCTTA
Organism: Chrysochloris asiatica; assembly: GCF_000296735.1. Classification (NCBI taxonomy): domain Eukaryota; kingdom Metazoa; phylum Chordata; class Mammalia; order Afrosoricida; family Chrysochloridae; genus Chrysochloris; species Chrysochloris asiatica. The sequence continues at coordinate 1,754,751 of NW_006408822.1, forward strand.
ATGACCCGATATAAGGTTTCCCAGGAGCAACTGGTGAGCTTGAACTGAGTTGGTTCCAACCCACAGCAACTCTGTATAGGGCTTCTGAGGAGTGACTGGTGAGCTTGAACAGCCGATCTTGCAGTTCAAAAGGCTTTGCAGTCTGGAGCATTAAGCCACAGTGCCACACCAGGACTCCTTAACAATAGTTCATAACAAAACATTAATTCCTTATTTCCTGATAAAACTTGACTAAGGCAGCATTTCTAAAGCACACAATGTAAACAGTTTGATGTTGGGGACTTGTGTGATTGAGTGTTGTTGTTAGGTGCCATTGAGTTGGTACCAACTCATAGCGACCTTA
>NW_006408822.1:1755688-1767101 GCF_000296735.1 Chrysochloris asiatica
ATCAGGTAAATTCCAGTTGAAGTCCTTAAAATGGGAACTGGATTCATTTGGTTAAGAAGAGAAGGTTGAATCAACTGTAATCTAAAGTCTTTGAAATGTACAATATTTTTTACCTGGTTAAGGGGAAGTGATGTTGGCTTAGGCAATTCACCTGATGATTCTTGGAGCAGTAAGTTTAGTAAGTGAAACAAAACATATCAGATCCCTACCTAGGCCATCCCAAGAAATAGAATCTGAGTCTTTGGGGGTAAGCTTAACAAGTAGAAACAATTCTTTAGGAGTCCTGGTGTGGTGCGGTAGGATAAGCACTGTAGGATAAGAACAGACTCAAGAGTACTTAACAACAATAATAAACAATTTTCTATCCAGGTTAGAAAATCTGATTCTTGTCTTTTTCTGTTATTAGAACAGTAACACTGTGACAAGGAAAAAGGGTAACTGGATTTATTATTATTAAAAGTAATAATGATTTAGATCTGAAATCACCCTATTCAAATATGCTTATTGTTAAGTGCTTTCAAGTTTGTTTTGACTCACAGAGACCCTCTATAAGGTTTCTGAGGAGGGGCCGGTGGGTTTGAACCACTGACCTTACGGTTAACAGTCCAGTGCTAGCACATTGATTTTCCTATGGCTCATCACCACAGCTCTCATTTGGTGTCTGAAAGTCACCCTCAGTGGCTTGGGACTCTTCAATCTGGCAGTTTGCTTCATTAAAGCATTCAGGTCAAGAAAGGAACTAAGAGAAACTGCCACATGGAAGTTAAAGTCACTTATAACCTAATCATAGATATGACAGTCCATCACTTTGTTGTTGTTGCTATGTGCCATGGAGTCGGTTCCAAGTTATAGCGACCTCTGTACAGGGTTTCCGAGGCTGTAAATCTTTATGGGAGCAGAAACTTCATCTTTCTTTCACGGAACAGCTGGTAGTTTCGAACTGCTGACCTTGCAGTTTGCAGCCCGTTTTGTAATCACTATGCTACCAGAGCTCCTTATCATTTTGATCATATTCAATTTATTAAAAGACAATCACCTTGAGGTTGAGACCATCCTCAAGGGAAAGCTCTTGCACAGGGGTACTGATATGGAAACACTGGGGACCATCTTAGAAGTCTGTTAACCATAGAGGCTTTTATAAGAGGCAGGCTGAGATCCTGCTTCCAGAGATTCAGATTCTATTTCTTGGGGTGGCCTATGTAGGGATCTGGTGTGTTTTAAAAAATCTCCCCAGGTGATTTTCATGAGCAGTCAGCATCAACAAGCAAAGACCAGTAAGACCTTTACTGGTCATCCAGTAAGGCCCTGACAGCTCTAACTACAGCATGACTGAGGGCCCCTGGTGAAATGGCCATGCTTCAAAATTGACAAGGAGTTTGTATCTATATGTAGCCAACCCTTCAGAGATTTTTCAGATAGAAAGCAGTAATAAGCAGAAAAGAACAAAGACAAGAGAGAAGCAGTAGAAAGAGAGGAGGCAATGAAGCTCCTAATAGAGCTGTACCATCAGTCAAGGACTGAACATTAAAGACAATGAGGGACACCTTAAAGGGGCCCTGCAGCAGAGGCCAAGAGGAGCTGAGAGAGTTGTGCTGCACTGAAGAAGGGACACTTTGCCCATGTGCTTCCTGATCCTGATTGTGAGTTGTAGCCTGTTCATTCCTTAATAAACCCCTGAACGCTAAGTATGGTCTAAGATCTCTGTGTGGCCATTGAAACAGACTATTGAACCTAGCCAGAGAAGTCGACAGTGCTGTGGGGACAATGGCTGGTGTCAGATCTGGTAAAAAGGTTGAGGGATATCTGACCTCACCTTATGGGAGTCACCTTTGAGAAGATCCTTGTCATTAACCTCCCCCCACCCTCAACTGATTTAGATAGGTTCTGATGATGTAACTACTACTCCTACTTGAATTTCACAACTTCTTAGTTATTGTTGTTAGGTGCTGTCAAGTCTGTATTTCTCCCTCTCACTCTCCCTGTCCCAGCTTTATATCTCAGCAAGCAGCTAAAAGGATAAAAAATCTGAAGATAGTCTAAGATTCATGCTAGATAACATGAAGAGGAATAATGTAAGAATTATTGGCATTCTGGAACAAGAAGAATCAGAGAAGTCCACAGAGGAGATAGTTGAAGAGCTTCTGGGAAGAAAATTTCCCTAACATCTTGAAAGATGAGAAGATAAACATTCAAGAAGCCCAACGTACCCCAGGAAGGATAGACCCCAAAAGAAAGTCTCCAAGACATATAATAATCAAGCTTTCCAAAATCAAAGCCAAGGAAAGAATACTAAAAGCGGCCAGGGAGAAGAGAAATATAACTTATAAAGCCAAGCAAATTAGATTAAGTTCTTATTATTCAGAACAAACCATGCAGGCAAGAAGGCAATGGGGAGACATATACAAAGCCCTGCAAGAAAAAAACTGTCAACCAAGAATGGTCTATCCAGCAAAACTATCAATCAAATATGATGGTGTGATCAAAACATTCCAGGATAAACAGAATCTGAGAGATTTTATCAAAACCAACCCAGCACTTCAAAACATCCTAAAGGGAGTTCTGTGGACTGAAAACCAACAAGAACAGACAACAGACAGACATTGACAGGTGTGGCAACACCACCTGGAATACAGTCAACAGATAGCAGAGTCCAGGACAGAACAAGACTACAACAACAAATTCAAAAGAGCTGGGAGGTCAACTGAAGATCAAAAGTATATCAATGTCAAAGAAGGGACAATGTAGCCACAGAGACCCAGGTGGTGAGATGTCAGGTAAATTACAGGATACAATGGAGTGTCTTAAATGCAGAGAAAAGTTAGTTGACTACAAGGTAACCCCAAAGCAAGTTAACACTCTACAACATATCATAAAAATGAATTCCCAAGCGCAACAAGCAAACATAGAAACTAGGAAGAAACAGACATAAAACAACACAAAACCCACAAATTGAACGTAAGAAGGAACGCAGAACAAAAGATGGGACAGCAACACCAAAAAAGTAACATAATGACAATAATCAATTCATACTTATCAATAATTATATTGAATGAAAATACCATGGTTTGGGTCAGGAACACCTTATTTCTCAAAGGAACATGTTTGCTTTTTAGCACTTAAAATCTTTTGTACAACATTTGTCCAATATAGTACATTATTTGATTTTTTTTGACTGCTAGTTGCATGAGCATTGATCCTGGATCTAAGTAAAATGAAATCCATGAAAACTTTAACTTCTCTGTTATTCAAGATGTTGCTTATTGGTCCAGTTGTGAGGATTTTTGCTTTCTTTCTGTTGAGGGACAATCCATACTGAAGGTTGTAGTCTTTGATCTTCATTAGTAAATGCTTCAAGACCTCTTCACTTTCAGCAAGCAATCCATTTACATATTGTAGGCATTTAATCAGCCTCACAAAAACACAATGGTTTTATAAATAATGTAACATCCTTATGTTAACAAATGCTATTACAATGCACCATTAATGTCTTCCAATTAATCTGACTTAATTCACATCATGCAGGTTTTTAATTTCTTGAAAAATGACTCTACAGACAAGTTTCCCAAGGGTAGTGACTACAGATAGAATTGACTTCAGTATTCTCCTTTTATAATAAAATAGGGACCATTAAGTTATCATTGAACCAGTTAATAAACAATGACATAGTTAATAACCAGTTAATAAACCTGAAAGGAAGGAAAAACAGGCATACCTTGGAGATATTGTAGGTTTGATTCCGGACCAACACAATAAAGCTAATATCACAATGAAGTGAGTGAAACAAATGTTTTGTTTTCCCAGCATATATAAAATTCATGTTTACATTTTACTGTAGTTTATTAAGTGTGTAACATGAAATAGTTTGAAATATGGTGACAATTATGAAAATGTGACAAATAAGCACATGCAGTTGGAAAAATGGTACAGATTGACTCTCAACACAGGGTTGCCAGATACCTCCAATTTGTAAAAAATGCAATATCTGCATAGCACAATGAAGTAAAACACAATAAAACGTACTATATCTGTACTAAATGCTTAATCTCTGTTGAATTAAATCAACTTGTGTGCCCAGCACTATTTGAAATGCTTCAGGCAAGACTAGAAGAAACTGTGTTCAGTGCTTGGTACACTTAGGCTCCTTAGAAAAGAATCCAGACCAACACTCTGGTGGCCTGGGATCTCATAACTAAAAACTTACCGTGCAACTTTGCACAAGTCGCTTTTCTCATTCTGTCCCTTAGTTTCTCATCTGTAGATAAGAATGTACCTACATACATAATATGATTGTATCTGGGAAAATACTGAAGAGCACTATTCAAATGCAATTTTTTGTGATAAATTATAATACATTGCTTCCTTCTCTTGTGTTCATGGTATAATCAAACACAACACACACAGTGATCTATTAATAAATAATAATTTTTTAAAGGTAGAAAAATATGAGGTTTATCTGTTAATTCTGAAGTAGTAGTATTTTGTTTCTATTCCTTGTTTTGAACTGTCTGGATGATGTGAGCATAGAATTTAAAATGCATAACTGGTACTTTGTGAAAGAGAGACTACTAAGTTATTGTAAATAAAAATTGTGGTCTTGATAAACCACAATACTATCCAAAGATATAGGAAGTTATTTTCTTACCTCTGGGATTATGACGAGACCAAATATTAAGCCAAAAAGGACAAGATTAACTCCATACATCCATCGAAGAAAAATGAAATATGATGCCACTGAAGATCCAAAGTGACCTGAAGAGAGAAACGATGGTGGGTATTAAGTGCTGCAAGAGAAGAATATTACATGCACGGAGCATTTTATGTATGCAATACATTTAATTTTTACATCAGCATGTGGAATCAACATTCTGATCTTTCCTAATCTTCTGTGGGATTAGTCAATATACTTGAATTCCCACAATCAGAAATTAAGAAACAGAATTTAAATCATGGCCTGATTGGTTGAAAGCCCTTTTTTAACAGTATGACAAAGCCTACAAAATAATCTAAGCATAAGGCCAAGAACACAATATAAACCTTTGGGGAACTCATCAGTAAACTAACTGAAAAACAATGATGCCAGAATACTTACTTTCAATATCCTTGATCTTCATCTCCCATGGAATACACTGAGTCTTGAAATTATCAAAATCTCTCTTGAATTTGACCCATTTCTGAAATAAAAGAGGCAACACCCTTGTTACATTAACTTGCTTACTTGGGATCTGAAGAGACAGCTTGATGTTGATCGTCAACATGAGGCAGACATGCAGGTGAGGTTGTCATACTGAAGTTTGTATTTCCTGTGATGCATGAGCTCTGACTGTCAGAGATGGATGCTTGAGCTTTCTTTTAAAAACAAACACTTTCTATTGAGAATTGAGTGAGTGTTTCCAGAGCAAATCAGCTTTCCACTCAACAATTCATACACACTTTGTTTCATGACATTGATTTCAATCCACACAATGCAGTATCACTTTATCCCACATTGTTACTATTCCCATTCCTCCTTCTTTCCTAACCCTTTCTGCCTTCTGAACTTTGACCTTGGGCAAATGCTGCCCTTTGAATCCCAAATGGTTGATTATCCTAAGAAATGTATGCTTCCCTATGTTATTGTTTACCTTAGATACTGCTCTAATGTTGGGTTGAAAAATTGAGCTATGAGGGTAAGTTCAGTTCTAGGCTTGAAGGGTGACTAAGCATCATAGTCTCAGGGGTTCTGCCAGTCTCTAGCCATCCAGTAAACCTAGTCTTTTGTATGATTTTGAATTTTGTTCCACAGTTTTCTCCCACTCTATCCAAGGCTGTCTAATGTGAACCCTTTTATAGCAGTTGGTAACTGGTCACCAACTAGTTCTGGTCTCAGAGTCAAGGAGGCTAAGGTTCACATTGTCCATGAATCCATTGGACTCATTGTTTACATCCTCAATTTTCTTAATTCAACATTGCTCCAAGCAGGGAGAGAATCATAATTGCACCTTAGGTGGCTGATCTGCTCACAAACTTTTAGGACCCCAGCTGCTACTCACCAAAGTAGGATGTAGAACATTGTGTTTGTAGATTATGTTATGCCAATGGACCTTGGTATCTCTTAGACTATGGTCTGGAGCCCCCAGGTTCAGTGAGTCACTCCCTCAAGGTGTGTGGTTATGGCTAAGAAGTTTTCATAAGTTTGCCCCCTTGATGTTCTCTATCTATCTATCTATCTATCTACCCACCCATCTATTTTTTTTTTTTTTTTAGGCAAAACATTTATTTAATTTTCAGTCTTTTTAGCTGTTCCATGAGTTGCTTGAATAACATCTCTTAAAAGCTCCTTAAGCTCCAATAGTATTTGGCTCTGGACCTATTTTTTCTTTGTATAAAACATTAATAATGAAACAAATACCTATGAGATTTCATGATAAAAATTCTTTAAATTTTGTGTTTATTTTAACAGCTTTCTTGGTGTATAATTTGCATGACATAAAATTCACATATTTTAAACTATACAGTTTAATGAATAATAGTAATTTTGAATTGTTATGACTTATAAGGAAAAGTAACAAGATATAGAAATTATTTGCCAAAAATACACACTTGAAGTTAAACAGTTTCCAATGAGTTGCCTTTATTCATCTTTGCAATAGATAAAGAAATATAAAAGCATCTTCAAATAGCATTGTACTATCAATATTTTATGCAGCATAGATAAATATATACATGGAAATATCCTTTGTCAAACATATATATATATTTGTAGTTATAGTCCCATTTTCCTTCCCACACTTGTAAAATTTACACGTCTATCTATGCATCCACTTGTAGATTATTGGATTGTGTATATAGTAGTATTTACTTATGTTGCTTTTAACCTTTGGACTTATCCCAGTGTCTTCCTTTGCCATCATCATTTTTTGCTAAGTTCCCTCTTATTTTATATTGTTTTCTCCTTTGCCCAATTGAATATATGTTTACTGTCTAATCTGTGATTTACCCTCCTTTCCCTTCCCTTCCCTGGCAATCATTAAAGAACGTTCTTCTGATGTAAAAATACTTTCTTGACTTTTAATAAGAATTGTTGTTGTTAAGTGCCATCAAGTCATTACTGACTCATAGCAACCCTATGCATCACAGAACAAAACACCACCAGTCCTGGGCCAACCTCACAATTGTCACTCTTGAGCCCATTGATGCTGCCATATTGCCAATCCATATTGCTGGAGTCTTCCTCTTTATCTCTGACACTCCACCTTACCAAACATGATATACTTCTCTAGCAACTGGTCCCTCCTGATAATTGATAATAGTGGTCTAATACAATATTTGTCCTTTTGTAATAGACTTAAATTATTCAGCATAATGTTTTCCAGGTTCATCCATGCTACAAGGTGTTTTACAAACTCAGTGTTATTCTTTAATATTACATAGTATGCCAATGTGTGTATGTACCATAGTTTGTTTATCCATTCTTCCTTGATGGGCATTTTTCTACTGTGAATAATTCTACAGTGACTATGGCTGCCCATGTATCTATTCGTCTTGCGACTCTTATTTCTCTAAGATATATAGCAAGTAGTGAAATTGCTTCATCATATGGATTTTTATTTCCAACTCTTTAAGGAAGCACCGTACAATTTTTCACAGGGTTGTACCATTTACAGCCTCAACAGCAGTGCATGGGGTTTCCAGTCTCTCCACTACTCACCAGCATTTGGTGCTTTCTGTTTACTGAATTTTTGCTATGATTGCTAGGTGAAATGATACTGAATTGTTATTCCAATTTGCATCTCTGTAGGATAAGCACTGGATCACAAGGTTGGTTTGAACTGCAAAGTTGGCAGAACAACTGTTCTGAGTCAGAACTGACTTGACAGCACTTAACAACAACAACAATGGCTAGTGGGAGTCCTGGTGTGGTGCCATAGGATAAGCACTTGATCACAAAGTCGATTTGAACTGCAAGGTCAGTGGTTCAAACTCACAAGCTTCTCCTTGGAAACCTATGAATCATAACCAACTGGGTGACACTTAACACAGCAATGGCTAATGATCAAGAGCATTACTTCATAAGTTTGCTAGTCACCTGATTAACTATCTACTCATGTCCTCTTCTCATTTTAAGATTGGATTGCTTGTCTTTCTTTCATGGAGGTATTGATGTTTTCTTAGAGATTAGTCCCTTGTCTGGTATGTCATTGACAATTTTTTTCCCCTATTCTGTGGTTTCTGTTTTTATTATTTTGATGAAGTCTTTTGATACACATAGGTGTCTAATTTTTAGGAGGTCCAAGTCAACTAGTTTGTCTTCTGCTGTTTGAGTGTTTTTTGTTAGTTTGTGTGTGTTACATTTGATAGCATATTTATGCCATGTATTAGGGCCACTAAGTTTATCCCTCTTGTTTTCACTGATGGGCTTTATAGTTTTAGGTTATGCATTTAGGTCTTTGTTCCATCCTGAGTGTGAAATATGGGTCCTGTTTAATTTTTCTGCAACTGGATATCCATTTTTGCTAGTACTATTTGTTAAAGACTACCTTTGTCAAAGATCAGCTGTCTATAGCTGAATGGATTTATTTCTGAGTTTCCAATTCTTTTTCATTGGTCTAGGATTTTCTAAAATATTGACCCATCCTTCCATGACAGGTATGAATTCTACTTGGTCATGATATATTATTTTTTGGATATGTTGTTGGATTCTACTGGCTAGGATTTTGCTGAGAATTTTTGTATATATATTTATGAGGAACAATGCTCTATACTTTTCTATTTTAATGATGTCTTTGCTTGGTTTTGGTATTAAGTCTATGCTTGCTACATAAAATGCATTTGGGAGTCTTCTATACTTTTCTGTATAGATTGACTAGAACTGATGTCAGCTCTTCTCTGAATGTTTGGTAGAATTTGCCAGTAGAGTTGTCTGGACTAGGACTTTGGTTTTTGTTTTTGTTTTTAAAGTTTAAACAAGCAAGAGATTTAAAAAAGAATGCATAGACATTCTCACAGAGAGAAGAAGGAGCATTAATTAATGCATCACAGTAAAAAGGTGCTCAATTAATGCATCACAGTAAAAAGGTGCTCCAAAATACACTGAAAAGTGTCAACTGGCAGTTAGAGTACTTGGACTTGAACCTCCCTTCTGCCACTATGATCATGACATATCCCAGGCTCCGTGTTCTTCTCTGTAAAATGAAAAGTCCAAATTAGAAGATCTCTCTACCTCTCCAAGCCAGGACTTTGTTTTGTTGGAAGTCTTTAATGTTCAGTGTCTTTTTTTGCTATGGTTTTGTTAAAAGTTTCTACCCCTTTCTGTGTTGGTTTATGTAGGTAGTATTTTTGAGAAATATGTTCATTTCTTGTAAATTTTAAAATTTGTTGGAGTACAGTTCTTCATAGTATTGTGTTATTAACCTTTTATTTTAGTAGGTTCTGTTGTTACATTGCCCACTTCATGTATTATTCATGTTATTTGTATCTTTTCCTTGGTTAGATTTGCAGTTATTTGTTGATTTTATTAATTTTTTCAAAGACTCAACTTCTAGTCTTGTTGATCCTATTGTTTTTATGTTTTATTTATTTCTTCTCTAATCTATATTATTTCTTTTCTTTTGGTGACTGTAGACTATTTCTGTGTCCTAAAGATTTTGATATGATGTGTTTTCATTCTCACTTAATTCAAGGAATTTTTATTTCTTTTATTACCCAGTAGTTTTTGTTGTTGTTGTTAAGTGCTGAGTTGGTTCTGACCCATAGTGACCTAATGTAGGGTTTCTGAGAAGCAGCTGGTGAGCTTGAACTGCCTGTCTTGAATTTGAAAACTGACTCTGCAGTCCCGTGCATTAACCTAGAGTGCCACACCAGAACTTTAAAGCAAGTTGTTAGTCAGTTTCCATGTATTTGATATTTTTCTTCATGTGAACTGAGGTTTCATCCTTGAGATGTAGTGATATCATTGTATTTGTATTTAATTAATAATTAATGTGTTCTTAGGCAGTCACTACCTGTCTCCTTGTGGGTGTAATTGAGAATGGAAGTGTGTGCATACAGTTTTGTTTGCTGTTTGTGTAGAGCAGTAGGAGGTGTGTTGGGAGGTGTTGCTCACTGTCTATTATTGATCAGGTGGTGCATGAGCAGGGGTGGCCTTCACCCAGTGGGTGGGACTGCAGGAGATGTGGTGTGACTGGACAGTTTGGGCACAGTTGCTTTCTGATTGACAGTTAATGGTGTGGGCATTTGTGTGGTCCAAGGTGAATGGAGCCTATTATCATGTCACTGCCCCAATCACACACTGCTTTTGAGAGTTCAAAATGCACTGTGTCAAGCCAGTTGAAAATCACCATTCCCTTCTGTTGTTGCTTTTGCTCAGCTTCTTTTCCTAGTCAGTATTGGACCCACTTTTCTATTCTTTCCTCTCAAGCTCAGAGTTCTAGGATTATGATCCATATAGCAAAATCTTTTGATGACCTGGACCTCTTAAGTGTCTAATTTTTAGGTCCAGGGCATCTATTTTTTGTGTGTTTTAATTATTTTTGACAGTGTATTTATGTCTTATATTAGAGCTCCAACTTGTCCCAATTTATTTATTTATTTATTTTTTATTGATGATTGTTATAGTTCTAGATGTTGCATTTAGGTCTTTAATCCACGTTGAATTTGGTTTTGTATATGGTGTGAGATATGGGTCTTCTTTCATTCTTCTGAAAATGGATCTACAGTTTTGTCAGCACTATTTGTTGGAGAGACTATCTCTTCCCCACTTAATGTATTTTGGCTTTTTGTTTAAGATAAAATGACTGTATGTGATTGGATTTACTTCTGGGTTCTCATTTCTGTTCAATTGATGGATATATCTTTCATTGTAACAGTACTAGGTTGTTCTGACCACTGTGGCTGTGTAGTAAAATTTGAAATCAGGGAGTGAGAGGCTTCCAACTTTATTCTTCTTGTTAAGCAATACTTTACTTATCTGTGGTCTTTTTCATTTCCATGTAAAGTTAGTGATCAGTTTTTCCATTTTCTTAAAGAATCATGTTAGAATATGCATTGGGATTGCATTATGTCTACAGATTGCTTTGGGTAATCTCGACGTTTTAACAATGTTAAGTCTTCCTATCCATGAGCATGGTATATTCTTCCATTTTTGTAAGTCTCTTTTGGTTTCTTGTAGTAGTGTTTTGTAGTTTTCTTTGTTTAGGTCTTTTATTTTTCTGGTTAGATTTATTCCTATGTATTTCATTTTTGGGGTAGTTATTGTAAATAGTATTGCTTCCTAATTTCATTTTCATAGATTATGATATGTCTTGGTGATTTTCTTTTGGGATCTATCCTGCCTGGGGTTCATTTAAGTTCTTGAATACTTATCTTCTCATCTTTTATGATGTTAGGGAAATTTTCTTCCAGTAGCTCTTTGACTATCTTTTATATTAAAAAAAAA
>NW_006408822.1:1769317-1772479 GCF_000296735.1 Chrysochloris asiatica
GCTACCAGAGCTCCTTCTAGAGAGGATAAAATTCTGGTGTCTCTGGTAACATTCAACCATAGATAGAGTAGGACCATGCTGTTGGTTCTGAGCACCAAATCTGGAAGCAGTTCATGCAGATCCCAAAGCAGCTGGGGGATCAGGAAATTTCCATCCCAGAGGGCAGCCAAGGCTGAGAAGCCCTGCTAGTACAGTGCATGCCACAGATTTGTTTCTGCAACACCAGTATGTTTTCTTGTCTTTGAAGCTGCTCACAAAAACTCAAGATGGCTGTTTAGCATCTGATCAGCCAGCACAGGCGAGCAGTTCCTCATTTTTTTTGCTGTGTCTGCTCAGCTCTCTCTCCTAGTCAGTATTCAGTCTACTTCTATATTCTTTCATCTGAAGCTCAGAGTTACAGGACTATCATCTGCACCTGTTTCATTTGGTTTTCTGTCTTTTTGTTATACAGCCTTTGTGCCTAGTTCACCATCTTGCTACTTCCCCTCTCTGTCTTTGAATCTCTTCTAACACTCATTTGTCTTTTTCTTTCTTTACTGTCTTTTTAATGCTTTCTTCCTGTGTGATGTTCTTGATGTCATCCCACAGCTCTTTGAGTCTTCAGTCATTAGTGTCTAATACATCAAATCTGTTATCTGACTTCAGATGGAATATGTTCAAGGTCATATTTTGATTCTCATGGACTTGTTTTCATTTTCTTCAGCTTCGGTCTGACCTCATATTATGACCAACCAATGGTCTGTTCTACAGGTTTTTTTTGGCTGATGTTGAGCTTTTTTTTACCATCTCTTGCTACAAATGTACTCAGTTTGATTCTTGTGTATTCCATTTGGTGAGATCCATACATATAGTCACCTTTTACGTTGTTTAAAAAAGGTATTTGCAATGAATTAGTCATTGGTTTTGTCAAATGCTATCATGTGAACTCAAGCATCATTTCTATCACCATCACATATTTTCCAACTACTTATCATTCCTCTTTGTTTCAGACCTTTGTATTTGAATCACAGTAATTATCAATACATCTTGATTGCATGCTTGATCAATTTCAGAATACAGAAGAAGGTAGCATTCTTACATTTTATCATAACTGGCTTTAGTGGTTGGTGTGTAAATTTGAATAATAGTGGTATTACTGATCTTTCTTGAATCATAGTGGTATGATCTTTCTTGTAGGCATATGGATATTATCCGATCACAGACAGCATTGAGCATTGTACTTCAGGATAGATATTGAAATGTTCTTTTTAATGACAAATGCAACACCATTCCTCTTGAATTAGTTGTTCCTGGCACCATAAACCATATCATTGTCTTATTCAAAATAGCCAATACCAGTGAATTTCAGCTCATTAATGCCTAGGATGGAAGTCTGGTATAGTGCTGTATGATAAGCACTGGACTATGAGCCACAAGACTGGCAGTTCAAACCCATCAGCTGCTCCTCAGAAACCCTAGACAGGGTTACTATGAGTTGGAACTGAATATACAGCATTTAACAACAACAACAACAACAATGCCTAGGATACCAACCTTTATGTATTCCATTTCATTTTTGACCACTTCTAATTTTCCTAGATTCATACTTCATACATTCCATGTTCCAGTTATTAATGGATGTTTTCAGTGGTTTCTTTTCATTTTGAGTTGAGTCCCACCAGCATATGAAGGCCTTAAAAACCTTACTCCATTTGCATTATCATGGTCAGCTCTACTTTGAGAAGGCAGCTCTTTCCCGATTGTATTTTGAATGCTTTCCAACCTGAGGGTCTCATCTTTCAGCATTTATGTCTTACAATATTCTGGTGCAACTCATAATGTTTTCATCTTCTGGCACTATATTTCACATTGTTCTGCTGCTATTAATAAGGTTTTCAGTGGCTAAACATTTCTTTTTCCTAGTCTGTCTTACTCTTGACATTCCATTGAAACCTGTCCACCATAGGTGATCCTGCTGGTATTTAAAATATCAGTGGCATAGCTGCCAGCTTCACAGCAACACACAAGCCCCCACAGTACAACATACTGACAGAAATGTGGAATCCAATAGACTCCAACAATATATCAGAAAAACAAAACAAAATATAAAACATCAGGACCAAGTGGGATTCATACCAGGTATACAGGGATATTTCAATTGACATAATCTACCACATAAATAAAACAAAGGGAAAGAAATCACATGATCATATCAATTGATGCAGAAAAGGTATTTGACAAAATCCAAAACTCATTCCTGATTTTAAAAAAGCACTCAACGAAATTGGAAAAGAAAGGGAATTCCTAAATGTAATTAAAGACACATACAAAAATCAACAGCCAATATCACTCTCAACAGTGAGGAACTGAACCCTTGTAAACTGGAACCACCAAGGATGCCATTAATCACCACTTCTATTCAATATTGTCCTGGTGTGGTGCTGTGGGTTAATATGTTGGACTACAAAGTTAGTTTGAACTGCAAGGTTGGTGGTTCAACCTTACCAGTTACTCCCCGGAAACGCTATACAGGGTTGCTATGGGTCGTATCTGACCCAATGACATTTAACAACAACAACAACATTTAATGTTGTGCTGGAAGTCTTAGTCAGAGCTATAAGGCAAGAAGGGAAATTAAAGGCAGTCAAATTGACAAAAGAAGCAAAACCCTCTATTTATAGATGATATGACCCGATACTTAGAAAATTCTAAAAACTCAGCAAGAAAGTTATTAGAGCTCAGTGATGGATTTGACATAGTGACAGAGTACAAGATGAACATACAAAAATCAGTTAGATCCCTTTACACTAATAAAGAGAGAGCTCTGATAAGAAAATAAGGAAAACAATACTATTTACAATAGCCATCCAAAAGTTGAAATACTCGGAAATAAATCTAACCAGAGAAACAAAAGACCTATATAAATAACACTACAAAACACTACTGCAAGAAAGCAAAAGATACCTGAAGAAATGGAAGAATATACCATGCTGATGAATTAGGAAGACTTAAATGTCAACACTACCTAAAGAAATCTATGGATATAATGCAATTCCAATCCAGATTCCAACATCATTCTTTAAAGAGATGGAAAAGTAATCACTACCTTTACATAGTGCACTGAAGGAATTGGCAAAGAACAAGGCACCAGGAATTGATGGAATAAAAATTGAAATCTTTCAA
>NW_006408822.1:1773724-1790367 GCF_000296735.1 Chrysochloris asiatica
TGTTATGCTGGGTAAGGTGGAGGGTCAGAGAAAAAGAGGAAGACCCCCAACAAGATGGATTGGCCAAGTGGCAGCATCGATGGACTCAAGCATGGCAGCAGTAGTGAGGTTGGCCCAGGATCAGGCAGTGTTTCGTTCTGCTGTGCATAGGGTTGCTATGAGTTGGTACCGACTCGATGGCACCTAATAACAACAACAACCTTTATATGGAAGGGAAAGAGATCTCAGATAAGCAAAGCATTATCTGAAAAAAGAAGAAGAAAGCTGGGGGTCTTTATTTTTTTTTTAATCTCAAAACCTACTACACAATCACAATAGTCAAAACATCCTGGTACTGATACTATTAAAGGCACATAGATTAATGGAACAAAATTGGCAACCCAGAAGTATATCCTCCACTTACAGTCAGCTGACCTTTGACAAAGGGCCACAATGCATTAAATGTCTATTCTAAAATGGTGCTGGCAAAACTGGAAATCCACTAGCAGAAAAATGAAAGAAGACCCATATCTTATATCATGTACAAAAATGAGCTCAACGTGGATTAAAGACGTAAATGTAAAGCCCAGAACTACAAAGATTATCAATGAAGAAAAAAGAGACAAATTTAGGGGTTTAGGAATAAATCTAACCAGAGATTAGATTTAATACATGGCATGAATACACTATCAAACATAACCTAAAAATCAGAAACAAAAGACAAAATAGACGACTGGGACCTCCTAAATATTAGACACTTATGTGCATCAAAGGATTTCACCAAAAAAAATTGGCAATGTCATGTCAGACAAAGAACTACTCTCTAAAATTTATAGAGCACTTCAAGGTCTCAACAACAGTAAGACAAATTAAATTAAAAAATGGGCAGAGGACATGAACAGAGACTTCACCAAAGAATACAATTAGGTGGCCAACAAACGTATGAAGAAATGTTCACAATCATAAGCTGTTGTTGTTTAGTGCCATTGAGTTGATTCTGACCCATAGCAACGCTGTATAGGGTTTCCGAGGAGTAGCTGGTGCAGTTCAAATGGCTTTGCAGTCTGGCGCATTAACCCATAGCGCCACACCAGGACTCCATCGTTGTTGTTGTGAAAGTGCCATTGAGTCGGTTCCGACCCATAGCAACCCTGTAAAGGGTTTCTGAGGAGCATCTGGTGAGCTTGATGTAAATCAAAACAATGAGATACCATCATACTCCAGCATTAATAACAAAGTAAAAAAAAACAACAGAAAACAACAATGTTGGGGAGGGTGTGAGAGACTGGGACCCTTCTACATTGCTGGAGGGACTGTAAAATGGTGCAATCACTATGGAAAATGGTATGGAACTTTCTCAATTAGTTGGAAATAGAAATACTGTATGACCCTCTACTTGGTATATATCCTTAAGAAATAAGAGCTGTGACATGAATTGTTGTTGTTGTTAGGTGCCATCGAGTCAGTACTGACTCATAGCAACCTATGCACAGCAGAACGAAATACTGCCCCATCCTGGGCCAACCTCAATATTGTTGCCATGCTTGAGTCCATCGATGCTGCCACTTTGCCAATCCATCTCGTTGGGGGGGTCTTCCTCTTTTTCTCTGACAACCCAGTTTACCTTCTCCAGCAACTGGTCCCTCCTGACAATATGTCCAAAGTATGAGATATGAAGTTTGGCCATCTTGGCCTCCAAGGAACACTCTGGCTACACTTATTCCAAAACGAATCTATTGGTTCATTTGGCAGTCCATGCACTTTCAATATTCTCCTTCAACACCATAACTCAAAAGCTTCAATTCTTCTACGGTCTTCCTTATTCACTGTCCAGCTTTCACATGCATATGAGGTTATTGAATAGATACATGCAAATCCATGTTAATTACAGCACTATTCACAATAGTGAAAAGATGGAGACAGCCCAAATGCTCATAAACAGAAGAATGGTTAAACAAGCTTTGGTACATATACACTATGGAATGCTATACAATGTTGAAGAATAATGATAAATCTGCAAAACTTCTGTCAACTTGACTGAACCTTCAAGACATTATGCTGAATCATAAAAGGACAATACTGTTTGAGACAAATGTCAAAAGTTAAGAAAAGGTTTTATTGATAAAAGAAACATTCTGTGCTGGTTGGGGGTGGGAGGGAATAGTATTCACAAGCTAGAGGGTAGACACATGTTAACATAGGTGATGGAGGAGGCAATATATAACAATAGGGAGGTTGGCAGAGGAAAGATGGATGTAGCAGAAGACATAGGGAAGAGTGCACGAGTGAAAGTGAATAGAGGTAAATACTGTTAACTGATGGTACATGGAGGGGATTGCAATCATTGTAATGATTTGTTGAATGTGGGACTGATGATCTGTTCTGTAAACCTTCCCTCAGTTCACAACAGAAAGATTTAGGAAAAAAAAAAAGAAGTCCTGTAGTCCTGTGTATAGTTTCTAGTTTGGGGATCAAAACCTCTTTCACAAATTTTCTGGATTTTAAAACAAATATTTAAGTTAGAAGTAGAAACCTTAAATCTTCACACTCAAATTTGGTAGAAAGCCAAATGCCTAAGTCAGACAGGAGCTGTTTCTAAACTACAATCCTAGAACAACTTGTGGAGTCCTGGTGTGGCGGGCGCTGCAGGAGGATACACTAGGTCGTAAAGTCAGTTTGAGCTGCAAGGCCGTGGGTCAAATACACCAGCTGCTCCTTGGAAACCCTATACAGGGTCTCTGTGAGTCGGAACCGACTCGACTGCACTTAACAACAACAGTACAACTTGTAAAGAGACTTCAACCCATGGCTTCCCATTCTTCCCCTCATGAAACAGCAGCCCCACTTTTCTGAAAGGAAACAGAAAGGCATTAAGGCATTTTGCCTTCTTCCATGGTATGTCTCGCAGATCTGACATCCGGAGTTTGCACCAACCAGAAACCTGAGTATCTTTCAGTCTTCTAGCTAGGTGTTGTTTTGTCAAGTTTCCAAAGGGCTGCTCTCCACAAACCCAAACTCCTTGAAATAAGTTCATTTGAAAATTTAAAACATTCATGAAAAACAGCAGATCCAGCGGTAGTAGGGAGCAGAGTGTAAGGTCAGCTTCAAATGTTCTAAGCACTTCATAGGACTTGTGCATGAAGAAAATGAGATTTCTTACTTTCTAGGTTCACTAAAGGATGAAAGGGGGAAATTATCTGAAGAAATCAGCTGGGCTTTTTATACAATAAATTCTGACCTATTCTGGTTATTGTATAAGAAAATCAGTGGTCAGAAGAAGGATGTTCTTACAGGTGCATAGAAGAGGGGCTCTGCCTGAGTTTCCCAGTGCTGCTCTGATAGAAATAGCACAACGGGTGGCTTGAAAGAACAGAGATTTATTTTCTCACAGTTCTGGAAGCTAAAAGTCTAAATCAGGGGCTTAGCCATATTGATTTATTTCTTGTCAGTTGTTAAGTGCTGTTGAGTCAGTTCTGACCCATGGAGACCCTGTATAAGGTTTCCAAGGAGTGGCTGGTGAGCTGGAACCACCAACCTTGCTTCTGTAATAAGTCAAAAGTGATTCGATTATCACAGAAGTGATTCAGTCCCATCCCATGCTTTAACTAACATAATTTTAAAAACTCTATTCCCAAACAGTATAGGGGTTAGGATTCCAACACCTATTTTGAGGGGACACAATTAAATCCAGACAGTTCCTGAGCATTGTTATTGTTAGTTATCATTAAGTTGATTCCAACTCAAGTTTGCAGACGATCAGAAGCAGATCACCAGGCCTGACTTCTGAGGTACCTCTGGGTGATTGAACCAACAACTTTTGGCTAGCAGTTCAGCACTCAGCTGCTGGTATCACACAGAGATTCCTGGCTATAAATGGCAAGAGAATCCATAAGACAAAAAGGACAGGATGTGGACACTCCTGTCCACTGTTTTATCTTCTCTCATGATTCTGTGTTCAAAAAAGAACCTTTGGGAGAGATAGCCCAAGATGACAGTTTAATCAGACACACCATGCCATTCCTCTACATCAAAAACCCATAAACTCAAGTGAAACCAATACAGATGATAGGCCTGGAACCCTGAGAATCCGATGAAAGGAAAAAAAAATTGGGTCAAAAGCCGATTGGAAGAAGAAACTGAATGAAAGATGCTAATAGAGCAGAGGTGCCAGCCAGTCTGGCACAGTGTGGTTAGTTTGGCAAACTGCAGACAACTTTCCTGGGTGAGGAGCCTACAACAACAGCTTCATGAAATTCCCAGTAAGAGAAACGCAGCGTAGACAAGTCCATAGTGAAGCAAGTTGAGCAGAACACAAGCTAGATGGAAGGAAGAAAAGTGTTGGGAAGCAAGCTAACAAGAACTCCAGAGGTTCAGGCAATCACAGAGTGGGGAAGGAACCAGTAAATAGAAATAGGAGAGGCTCCTCGTTGTTTAGGTTGGGAATCTACAGAGAGGAGGCATGTCAAGTGGAGCCTAGAGACACTGGACACTTAGTGCCCTTCAATTTGTGCTGAGCCCAGTTGGGGCAGGAGTCATATAACGGGCTGCACTTGCCCAGGAGTGACCTGACACCCATAACAGTCAGTGGTCTGCAGCCTAAGAAGTATGCTCTCCACCTTTTTCCCATGCCTGTAACCTCCTGATGACCACCACTGGTGTGGCCACTACCCATTCATCACCTACCATTTCCCCCCTACCTGTTGTCACCCAGTCTACTTTCCCTCCACAGATCCTTGCTACTGCATTCTCTCATTGGCTCAGGGCAGGCTCCCTGGGATCACCTCCATTGTTTACAGCAATCCCTTGTGCCTAAGCTACAGCACTTCCCTGGCAGACAGCAGCAAGTGTTTTCATAGATAGTGCATTGCACAACTGCTGAGGGTGCACCAAGCCCCTGAAGCCTCCACAGTTGGGTATGAGCACTTGAGCCTACCACCTCACCTCTAGTCCAGTGGATTTGATTTTATTACACCTCTGGACAGACTACACACTGCACACCCAACACCTCCACAGTTGAAAGCAACTACTCACGCCTGCTGCCATGCTACTTTTTTCCCCACTTAAAATAAAATGTCTCCTTTTTTTTTAGTTTAAAATGTAAAAGATGTATTTCCAGGAGTCAGTGACTGTCTCTCCACTAGCCAGTCACAGCTGCCACATCTGCCAACTATTGGTATTCCCACTGGACAAGTGCTACCATCTGCTCCTGAGTCACTGGATCAGCAACAGATGGCAGTCAAAGATTAGTACTAAAATTTCAGAAACAGATAACACACTGGAAAAACAAAGGAATTGAATTGAATGGATGGAAGACAGAGGCAGCAAAATACTAGACAAACCCCTTGATACCAATCCATTAAGAAGAACAATTAGAACAAAGAATGAAGAAAAATGAAGGAAACCTAAGAATTGTGTGGGATACCATTAAGAAGAATGACTTACAAGTGATCCGAATTCCTGAACAGGAAAAGACAAGAAAAAGCTCAGAGAATATTGTCGAAGATTTGTTGTAGAGAATGTCCCTAATATCATGAAAGACAAAAAAGATACCCATCCAAGAAGAGCAACAAGCCCCAAATAGGATAGATCCTAAAAGACAGACCTAGAAAGGGAATAATAACACCAGTGAAGAATCTAATCCACAAAACAATTAACCATACTTGACCCAGAGTGCAAGAGTTGTCTAAAAACAAAGCTTTGAAAGCAAGAAGGAAAGAAAAGGAGCTAGAAATGGAAGTAGGGAACGTAGGGAGGAAATGGGAAGATGCCTGTTACAATGAAGGGATTGTAACTCATGCCACAAGACCAAAAAGCATATAAATTGTTGAATGAAAAACTAATTCTCTTTGCAAACTCTCACCTAAACCATAATAGAAAACAAAAAGAAGCAGTATTGGAAATAAAGATGAAACAACAAATTTTGTTTACATGGCTCCCTTTGTAAGTCTGACTGTATGGAGAATATTTGTCAATCGCCTGGGCTGTGAGTATTTTTGTTTCTATGGAAGCAATTTTTTTACTGTGAATTAATGAATTAGAATTAGGATTATGGTTCAGTTTCCCTTATTACTAACTCTACCATCATATATTATATGCACTTCTGATGTGGAGCTTTTTAGTTCCTGCATCAGTAATTTCTCCTTGTAAATTAATAATCTGACATTTGGTTTTACATATCAGCCTCATAAACTTTATTAATTAATGTGAGTCCTCCCCTGAGAGATGGATCCCCTCTCAGGGTGCTGATAAAATCAACACAAAATAGAAGCTCGCATGGCTTAGGACCAGTGGGGATAAGAAACATTGCCCAGTGAGGCCCCTGGAGAATTAGCCTACCCTTGGCTAATCCCTAGGCAGCCACTTGACAGCTCCTGAAGGTTGGGGGCAGCTGTGTGTGAAAAGCAATGTCCCAGAGAAGGGAAAAAGTAGAGAGTGAGGCCTGGGAGGACCTCTGGCATCAAAGTTCTTATCCTTCACTAGTGTAGAGCGTCAGCAAACTGGGATGGGTGTGGGCAAGAGAAAGCCCCAACTCCCTTCCTCAGAACTGTGGTAGTGGCAGCTGCTGACCCTGGGACTGAACATGCCACTTTACTCTCCAGGTATATAACGGAAATGAGGTTTCAAACAGCAGTTGAGTAAGTCATAGGCAAGATATGCATCCTATCTGCGGATGAAATCATTCTGGATGAATAAAGTGAGACAAAATACTGTAGAACAAGCAAAAAGGGACAGCATCCTTTGATATTTTTTGGACACATTTCCTCTCTACCACTGCCATTGAGTCAATTTGGACCTTTTCAGGACAAAGTAGAACTGCTCCCGAGGGCTTCCGAGACTTTAAATCTTTCTGGGAGCAGATAACCTCATCTTTTTCCGGTGGAATGGCTGGTGGGTTTGAACTGCTAATCTTGTGGTTAGCAGCCCAATGGTTCATTTCCTATACCACCAGGACTCCTTAAACTTCCTTTAGGATACATAATTTTTTTTAGGAAATGTTTCAGCAGTCCAAATAGGATGTGATTTTTGAAAAATATAGGTGAGGCAGGGGAGGATTACAAGGAAGCTCAATGTCCAATAAGAGAATGAAATTAAGCATTATGTGTAATAAAGACTATCACTGGTGCAGAGAAAAACTGATTCAATGATATTGAGGATAAACCTGAGGAATTTCTGAGAATGCCTAGAGAGAGAAAACAAAGAATTAAAAACAATGAAAAAAGGTAAATATAGAGGAGAGAGGATGGGCAGCCATCCGTTACCTAAGGCAGAAGCTAGAAGTATTTGAACATAAACAGGATGGATTGGTATAGTGGCAGCGGCAATGCACTCAAGTGTGGCAATGATTGTGAGGCTGGCGCTGGACCGGGTGGGGGTTTTTTTCTGTTGTGCATAAGGTCGCTATGAGTTGGTACTGACTCGGTGGCACCTAACAACAATGATGGAACAGATGTACTTATTAAAGATATGTTTGATGAGCATATTCTTCATTTGGGAGAGAAAAGATCTGAGTGTACAACTAAGCGGGCAATAATTTCTAGAAAAATTAATAAAATGACCCATAGATAGTTTCAGTAATTGTAACTGAAAAAAGAGTGTTCATGTTATAGATTATATTGTGTTCCCCCAAAATAAGTGTTAGAATGCTAATCCTTGTGCCTATGGGTGTAATCTAGTTTGGAAATAAAGTTTTCCTTGTTAATTCAATCATAGCCTGATTTGGAATTTTTAGCCTCCAGAACTGTTAGAAACTAAATTTCTGTTCTTTAAAGCCACCCACTTACAGTATTTATGTTTCAGCAGCCCTAGGTAACAAAGATAGTATTATGAAAAACAACAACATGCAAACCCAACAGATACAGAAAGTAACTGTAAAAATTGTGAAATTACTACAAGTAGCTTTCTGTTGATATACATGACAATCTTAATGAATCGTAACGTGTTGGGGAGAATATGACTTATTAAGTGATCCAAGAAAAAGCACAAAACCTGAGGTACAGCCAGAATGTTCCTTGGAAGCCAGGATGGCCAGACTTCGTCTCTCATACTTCAGACATATTATCAGGAGGGACCAGTCCCTGGAGAAGGACATCATGCTTGGTAAACTGGAGGGTCGGAGAAAGAGAGGAAGATACCCAAAGAGATGGATTGACACAGTGGCAGCACCAATGGTGTCAAGTGTAGCGACTGTGAGGTTGGGCAGTATTTTGTTCTGTTGTGCCTAGGGTCTTTATGGGTCAGTACCGATTCGATGGGACCTAACAACAACAATGGGGAATTAACTACATCTTAACTGCTAAACCACTGAGAGTCCTGGTCCAGCCAATTTGACACAAAACTTTAACTATCACAGAGGGTAAAGGAGGGCATTCCAAGAAGTCCTATGTAATATACATGTAAATATACACAAATCCTATGTAATAATATCCAGTCAGCATCAGAAGCCTGTTTATTACCCATGGGCATCACTGTTTAACATCCACTCCAGTAGCCATTCATCTAGTTTGACTCATAGCAGCCTCATGTGTGTCAGAGTAAACCTGTGCTCCAGAGGGTTTTTAGTGGCTGAGTTTTTAAAAAATAGATTCCCAGATCTTTCTTCAAAGCTGCCTCTGGGTGAATTCAAACCTTCAGTCTTTGAGTTAGCAGGTGAGTGTCTTAACCATTTTCACCACCCAGGGATTCTTTATCATCCCTACATCCCTGATTATACCATGATCTTCTGGGTATAATAAATCAACATATCGTTTTTGTGGGTTTTGGAAAACAAGATCCCAGCGGTTACAGTATCATCAATTCTATGAGTTTAATGATACACTGAAGAAGAACCAAGTGTTAGATATATGGAAACCCTAACGAATAAGTATAGAAAAATGCCAGGATAGAGTTGCTTTCCATTCTTGGATGAATTGAATGGTCATTTGGACTTCAAACTCATGATTTTGGGCAGGGGTGAATTAACTAGTAAGCACAGTATGTGCTAGTTTATAATAAGGTAGGTATGGGTTTAATTGTGCTTACTTCCTAATCTGTAGTGCACAATTTCACCTAGTTACAGATTAGTAAATAAGCACAAGTAAATCTGTGCCTACCTTGCATATTGTTAATCCATCCCTTTTGTGGTTGCTGGACACAAACTCGTGAAGCTGTGCTAGAGCCTGTGTAAGTAACATAGATTCAGAAGCTGAGCAGGTCCTCCCACAGGGGTCTGAGCACCACACACCTTGGCCATCAGCATCCGGTAGGCATAGAGTTGCTGGCCTTTCCCCTTTCCCAAGGCTCCTTCATATTTCTCCACAAATGCTTGGGCCTCTCTGGTTAGAAAAAGAAAAAGAAAAAAAAAAAAAAGCAGGAATTCAGAGTTAACACCTAACCAAATGGAATTTGAACTATGAAACTTTATTGTGACTAAAAATCTTAAGTGTTTTTAAACCCATCGGTAGAATATAAGTACCATAGGGCAGACCATTTTTGTCTATTTTATCCGGTAAAGCTTACTAAATGCTAAGAAAAGTACCTCTGAAGCCAAAAAGACCTGGCAATCTGCTCTAGTAAAGATAGTTGTTGTTAGGTGCTGTCAACTCAGTTTTGACTCATAATGACCTACTGTACAAGAGAACGAAACACTACCTGGTCCTACGCCATCCTCAAAATTTCTGCTATGCTAGAGCCCATTGCTCCTGCAACCGTGCTAATCCATCTCATTGGCTGTTTTTCTCTTTTATATGCTGGCCCTTCGCTTTACCAAGCATGATGTCCTTCTCCAGATTGGTCCCTCCTGATAGCATGTCTGAAGTATGAGAGATGAAGTCTGGCCATCCTGGCTTCCAAGGAGCTTTCTGGTTGTACGTCTTCCAACACAGATTTGTTTGTTCTTTTGGCAATTCATGGTACTTTTAATATTCTTCTCCAACTCCATAACTCAAATACATCAATTCTTCTATAGTCTTCCTTATTCACTGTCCAACTTATGAGGCTTTTCATTCATTCTTCTCCAACTCCATAACTCAAATACATCAATTCTTCTATAGTCTTCCTTATTCACTGTCCAACTTATGAGGCTTTTGAAGATACCATGGCTTGGGTCAGGTGAACCTTAGTCCTCAAGCTGACATCTTTGCTCTTCAACACTTTAAAGAGGTCTTGTGCAGCAGATTTGCCTAATGCAATACGTTGTTTGATTTCTGAGACTGTTACTTTCATGAATGTTGATGATTGATCCAAGCAATATGAAGTCTATGACAACTTCAGTCTTTTCTCCATTTACCATGATGTTAATTATTGGTTCATTGGTGAGAATTTTTGTTTTCTTTACATTGACATGCAACCCATATGGTCTTTGATCTTCAGCAGTAAGTATTTTAAGTCCTATTTGCTTTCAACAAGCAAGGTTGTATCATCTGCATATCACAGGTTTTCAATGACTCTTCATTCACTCCTGATGTCTTGTTCTTCATATAATCCAGCTTCTTGAATTATTTGCACAGCACACAGATTGAATAAATAAGGTGAAAGAACACAACCTTAACACACACGTTTACTGATTTTAAACCATTCAGTGTCCCCTTGTTCTGTTCAAACAATTGCCTATGTACAGGATCTATGTACAGGTTCCTCATGAGCACAATTCTTTGCAATGCTGCTTGCTCATAGCTTGTCATGATCCACATGGTCAAATGTCTTTGAGTAGTCAATAAAGCACAAATAAACATCTTTCTGGTATTCTCTGCTTTCAGCCAAGATCCATCTGATGTTAGCAATGATTTCCCTCATTCCACATCCTCATGTAAATCAGGTTGGAACCTCTGGCTGTTCCCTGTCAATATACTGTTGCAGCCATTTTAAAATTACCTTTAGCAAAAATTTTCTTGCATTCAATATTAATGATATTGTTTGATTTCTGCATTCCATCGGGTCACCTCTCTTCAGAATGGGCACAAAAATGAATCTCTTTAAAGTAGCTGTCTTCCAAATTTCTTGGCATATATGACTGGGTGCCTCCAATGTTGTATCAGTTAGTTGAAAGATTTCAATTTGTATTCCATCAGTTCCCGAAGCCTTGTTCTTTGCCAATGCCTTCAGTGCATCTTGAACTTCCTCCTTCAGTACCACTGGCTCTTGATCATAGGAAACCTCTTGAAATGGTTGAACATCAACCATTTTTTTTTGGTACAGTGACCCTGTGTATTCCTTCTATCTTTTTATTGATGCTTTCTGCATCATTCAATATTTTTGCCATGGAATCCTTCAATATTGCAAGTACAAGCTTGTATTTTTTCTTCAGTTCCCTCAGCTTTAGAAATGTTAGCCATGCTCTTCCTTTTTGGTTTTCTAAGTCCAGGTCTTTGCACATTTCATTATAATACTTGACTGTCCTCTCGAGCTGCCCTGGAAATTTTTTGTTCAATTCTTTTACCTCCTCATTTCTCTCATTTGCTTTAACATCTCTGTGCAGAAGAGGACGCTTCAGAGTCTCTTCTGATGTCTATTTTGGTCTTTTCTTTCTTTTTTGTCTATTTAATAACCTTTTGCTTTCTTCCTGTATGATGTTCTTGATGTCATCCCACAACTCTTCTAGTTTTCAGTAATTAGTTCCTAATGAATCAGATCTGTTCTTGAGATGATCTCTACTTTCAGGTGGGATATGACCAAAGTCATAGTTTGGCTCTCACGGACTTGCTTAAGTTGTTTTCAGCTTCAGGTTTAACGTGCTTATAAGCAATTGATAGTCTGTTCCACAGTTTGCTCCTGGTCTTGTTTTGCCTGGTGACATGGAACTTTTTCACCATCTCTTTCCAACGTGGTTCATTTGATTTCTGTGTATTCCACTTGGTGAGATCCATGTGTATAGTAGCATTTATGTTGTTTTTTAAAAAAAGTATTTGTAATGATCTTTCAAAATTTTATCATACAATCTCCAGCATCATTTCTATCACCAAGACCATATTTTCCAACTACTGATAGTACCTCTTTGTTTCCAACCTTTGTATTCCAATTACTAGTAATTATCATTATATCTTGATTACATGTTTGATCAATTTCACACTGATAGAAAAAGTTGATAGAATTCCTCAATTTCATCATCAATGACTTTAGTGGCTGGTGTATAAATTTGAATAATAGTTGTATTAACTGGTCTTCCTTGTAGGCATATGGATATTGTACTTCAAGATCAATCTCGAAATGCTCTTTTTTGATGATAAATGTAACACAGTTCCTCTTCAATTTGTCATTTCCAGCATTGTCAACCATGTGATTGTCAGATTAAAAAAGGCCTGTATTAGTCCATTTCAGCTCATTAAGGCCTAGAATGAAGTCCTGGTGTGCTGTAGGATAAGCACTGGACTATAAGGTCAGTCTGAATAACAAGGTTGGCTGTTCAACCTCATCAGCCACTCCTCGGAAACCCTATACAGGGTCCCTAGAGTCAGACCTGACTTGATGGCAGTTGACAACAACAACAACAACAATGTCTAGGCTATCCATCTTTATATATTCCATTTAATTTTGGACAACTTCCAGTTTTTCTAGATTCATATAGTATACAATGAGGTACATTCTAGTAACTTTGGAGATGTGGTTAGAAATTAAGAATGCACGTTCTACATCCAGAGTTCCTATGTCCAAACTCTGGTGTGGCCGTTTAACTGACTGTGTGGTCTTGGGCAGACTCCATGCCTCTGTTTCCTCTTCAGTAAAATTGGGGCAATAATGCTAGCATCAGCACCACTGGGTGGTTTTAAGTATTACATGAATTATTACAGTATAGTACATACAGTTGTTGTTACTGTTTTAAAGTGCCATTGAATGAATTCCAATTCATAGGGACCCTACATAGAGTTTCTGAGAAGCAACTGGTGGATTTGAACCGCCAACCTTATAGTTAGCAGTCAAATGCTTATTCTACAGTACTACCCAGGATTCCATAAAGAGTGCTTAGCAAATGTTCACTGTTTATAAAAAAGAAATCATATTAAAAGATGAATATGATACAGTAATACAAGCAAGTGATTCCAATCAAGTGAGGGCTCAGGGGGCAGTAACTCAGGCTGAATGTGGAGGGAGTTTTGTGGGCTTCCTGAAGAGGGGATTCCAAACAGAGATAGATCTAAGATATGGCAGATATGGTACATGCCTGGTGCCACTTGAAAGGGGCACCACTGAGCAGTCTCTTTTAACCTAGTATGACTCATGTCTTTCCTTAAGCACTGTAGAAACAGAGCCATGGGGGAGGAAGGACATTTGTGTGAGGGCGGAAGTCCAAGGCAGAGTCAGAGGGGGCACAGGATGACATTCCCGTGTGTCACAGATATGAAAGGCCTCTCTGTTATCTCATCCCTCATATTAACATCTATTTATCTTGAAATTGGTGAGAGTCACAGTTTAGAGATGGCCTGTGGGTACTCCTTACCCTCCCTAGGCCCCTGTAGGACACAGTTTCATTGCTTACTATTTTCATAGATGCACCTCTGATTCCATAGATGGTGAAGATGGGCATGGGATCTCCAAGAGCAGGAGCCAACTCAGCACAGCTAACAAGAGGGGTTAGCCAGGTGGGCTGGCAGAAAGTAACAATCTTCCAGGCAGAGTCACCAGCTTGAGGACAAACACAGATGTCCAAGAACTTTACACTTGAGCCTAGGTCAAGGAGTGTTGGGGAGGGGAGGTGAGTAGGAAGAGGAAGCTAGAGAGACCTGGCTCCATTGTGAAGGATTTGTATCTGTTCAGCTTCTAACCGTAGATCGAAGCAGGGATTTGCCCCTCAGCTTCTCTTCAGGCTGCCCAATAAATAGTTCCCAAGGATTTCCCTGGCCCCTGAGACTTCCAGCTATCTGGAGATCTCATGTCCAGAAGCAACATGTTAATATTGCAACAGTTATTTCCACTGTTAATAAAAGATGTGTTCAGGTGACACCTGAGTGAGGATGAGTTTACGTTAGAGTGACAGCTAGCTGTTCCACTCCAGCTGGGAGAGAACCTGGCCATGAGGGAGTGGGACAAGGAAGCTGGGTGGGAACAGCCCACTGCCTGGAGCTGCACAGTCCAAACTGCAGCCCCAAGCTGCATGCAAATATTTCAATTTAAATAAATTAAAAATTAAGTTTTAGTTTTTTAATCACACTGTTGGATAAGCACTTGACCACAAGGAAGCTTTGAACAGCAAGCTGTTGTTGTTAAGTGCTGTCGAGTCAATTCTGACACATAGTGACCCTGTATAGGGTTTCCAAGGAGCATGAACCACCGACGTGAACCGCAAGGTAGGTGGTTCAAATTCACCAGCTGCTCCTTGGAAACCCTATACAGGGTCATTGTTGGCTGGAACTGGCTCCACACACATAATAACAACAGCCACACTTCAGGTTCTCAACAATCTCTTGTGGTTAGTGGCTACCATATTGGACAATGTAGGTCTAAAGCATTTCCATCTTGTCAGAATGTTCTGTTGGACAACTTTGGCTTAGAACCTGGGCCTGGAGGCACCACACAGACCTGCAAGCGACCATCATAATTTGCAGAGTGGAAGAAGAGTACTTGCTATCTAACAGAACTCTTGTCAGGTCTGAAGTGTGTGTGGGTAGCCAGAATAAATAGTGACGCTGAAAGTGTAAAAAAAAAAAAAAAAAAAAGTTGCCAAATTGCTCTGCATTATAAAGGGTGAGGATTTGACTTGAGCAAGGAGGACACTTACGTGTAAGAGGAGAGCCTGGGAAAATGGGGTGGTGCAAATGGTTAATATACATGGACAAGTTAGAGGTTCAAATTCATCCAAAGGTGTCTCAGAAGAAAGACCTGGTAATCTGCTTCCAAAAAATAAATCACTGAAAGCACTATGGAACACAGTTCTACACACCTGGGACTGGAATTGGAATTGGCAGGACAACAACTGGTACAGAGAAAAGGGAAGGGCGTGTGTCGCCCTCCATCTTGCAGCAGAACAAAAGAGGAGGGACCTGGGGAATGGGGTAATATTGAATAGAAATCTTTTTTAAAAGCTGTTGATCTGTTTACCGTTTACTTTTAAATCAAATTTACACATTCACATAATTAAAAAATACCAAATTATTCTATAATTAACATTTTTTAAAACAACATCTTTCTATCTTTTATCCCATTCCTTTTGCTCCCACATAAAATACTAACATTAAATGAAAGACATTGAGTGGAAAATCAAAAGTTAAGCAATGTGATTCCTGTGCTTAACCCTAAAACTCCAGCAGGTAATGAAGCATCATAAAACACTGGTGTGCCAACCCAGAGAAGGGAGTGATGCTGAAAATGAGTCAAGAGGCAAAGGCATGAACCTTGAAAACTCATGTTGAATGCAATAAGCAAATGTATAGAAACTGCAAGACCAGCGGTTCAAAGCCACCAGCCACTCTGCAGAAACCCTCTACAGGGTCACTATGAATGGGAACTGACTCTATGACACTTAAAACAACAACACTATCATTAAAAGTAAGAGAGAGGGAGGAAGGGGCAATTTTTGCTTAGGGAGCATTGAAGTTATGTTAATGGTGGCAGAATGACTTGGAAAAGGATAGCAACATTGGTTGCACAACTTGAGAAATTAATCAGTATTACTGAATTATACATGTTGAAATTGTTGAGATGACCAGCATTGTTACAAGTTTGACCCTAGGTTGGTCTTTGGAAACTTAAGAATAGCTAAGACAGAGCTGCTCCCTGCTCTCACCGTTGTACAAATCATCACATGTGTGTGTGAGCTACACATGGATAGTGTCTGGTCTGCTTAAAGAACATGAAGAAATCTGAACTTGTTAAGGTGGGTGTCTTAGAAAGCAGCCCCCCCCCCACCCAGGAAGGGAGGAACAGAAGCTACCAGCTGAGGTGGGCCCTAGATAGTAAGAAAAGACATCAGGGCGTCTCTTGATGGGGTTTGGGGGCAACTTGGGCGCTGTGAGTCTTCTGTCTCCCCTCTCATGGTGCTGCTCTGTGCTGGCAGACAGCAGGGCCTCGTGAACAGTAATGAAGGTCTCTGCCATGGTGCCAAGAGTGTTCCCCTCAGAGGAAGACAAATGGAGAGTGGTGGTGGTGGTGAATCCCCTCCACTAGTCATTCCCCCAGAAGCTGAGGAGGAAGAAGGGACTCTCATTCCTCTCAGAAGGAGCTGAGCCTTTGGACATCCTGGGCCCTGGTGGACCAATCTCCTCACCTGAGCTCCGTGAGCTTCTTCGCCATGGGCCAGGGTTTGTTCCGCATGGTGGTAATAAGCTTCTTCTTTTCTTCCACCTGCTCCTGGATCCAGGCCAGTTCCTCCTCAGACAGATACTCCCTACTAGACATACCGGAGGGTGATCTGGAGGTGGGGGTCAGGGAAGATGCAGAGAAGGTCAGAGACCCTGGGGGGACCAAAAGGTTAGCTAGCATACTCAGAAGTGAACCAAAAGGTTGGAGGTTCGAGTTCATCCAGAGATGCCTCAGAAGAAAGTCTGATGGGTCACAGTTCTACCCTGACGCGCTTAGGATCACCCTGAGTTGGAGGTGACTCCAGAGCAACTGTATTTATGGGTTCTCAGATACTCTGTGGATGCATGAAAGCAAGAGAGCTAGGTGCTTACAGTTCTGCCTGTCAGTAACTCCCACTGCCTTCCAGTAGAAGCCAAAACTCGGTCCTGAGTACTAAGGAGGGCTGCCTCCCCCATCTC
>NW_006408822.1:1790524-1798814 GCF_000296735.1 Chrysochloris asiatica
CCATTATATTAAAAACTTATAATTTCAAGTTTTAATCAATATAAAATTATTAAGATATTTTGCATTCCTTTTTGCATTACTGCATCCAAAATCTAACTTTTCTTTTGTATTCACTGTACACATGCTAACTTTTCATCAGACTTACTTGATCTGTATTTAGATTTTTAAAAAATATATTTGTACAGTGAAACTTGTGAGAATTGGAACTCAGTGGGACCACCTTGTGGTTTGGGGGTCTCACAAGTTTCCTGCCTTTGATAGGGTGCAATCTTACCACTTTCCCAATGATCTCTATTAATGGAAAATATTTTATTTTTCCTTCCCTGACTGGTTTCTGCCTTACATAGATTCCAGCTGGGGAGTTCTGGTGTGGTGCTGTAGGATAAGCACTGGTCTACTAACTGCAAAGTTGGCAGTCCAAGCCCACCAATCAGTCATTCCTTGGAAACCCAATGTATACGGGGCCTCTGTAAGTCAGAGCTGACTCAATGACTCTTAACAACAACTGTAGTTTAAAAAGTAGATTTACATACCCTAATTGTTTGAAACCTCTTTAAAAGACTTCCAATAATCAGATAAAATAGAAAAACATCATTTCCTTTGATGTTTGCATCTGCATTGGCAAAACTGGTGATGGTTGTGTGCTGTGGAGTCAGTTCCGACTCATAGTGACCCATATAGGGTTTCCGAGGCTGTAAGTCTTTATGGGAACAGAAAGCCTCATCTTTCTCCCACGGAACAGCTGGTAGTTTTGAACTGCTGACCTTGAGATTAGCAGTGTGACTTGCAACCACTAGAAATGCTTTTGCTTCAAAGTTAAATCAAATCAGTCTCAAAACCACAATCTGCCTATATGAAGTAAATTTACTAACTCTTGTGCCAACTTTGTAATATTAACACCGATTTAAAATTTAATAAAAAATTCAGTTCCTTGGTCACACTAGCCACATTTCAAGTGCTTCATAGCCACATGTGTTTAATGGCTACCATATTGGACAGCAAAACTTAGAGAACTTTCAACTAGAAGCCCCTTGTGTGATGACCCTTATACATTAGAGATCAGCTGCCATCAAATCCAAGTTATTGTGTGTATATCTCATAGCCTGCAGGTTGTTCAGAGTTCTTCACTGATAAAAATAGTGACTACAGCCGCTCAGCTTGGGGATATTGGTGACACAGTGATGGAACTCTTGCTTTCCATGCTGTAGATCCAAATCTGCTTACTAGTCAAATCACCTCATGGTCAGCCACCACCAGTAAATCAGTGGAGTCTTGTGTGTTGCTATGATGCTGAACAGGTTTCAGCAGAGCTTTCAGACTAAGGTGAGCTTAAAATTATTTAGTGAAAGCCCTATGGATCACAATGGTTTGACCATGGGGATCGCTCACTTGATAAGGCAGCGTTTTGTTCTGTTGTGCTTGGGGTCACCATGAGTTGAGGGCCAACTCAAAGGCAGCTAACAACAGCCTCTCAGCTCAGCTAGACAGCTGCCAATTTGTTGGGTGAAGGAGGACCTACATTAGAAGGGCAGTGCCTGGGTAATCTTTGAAAGTTTCATAAATGGAGATATCAGGATGTGGGTGTGGGTTACCTCAGGTTTTAGAGGTTAGTTTGCAGCAGAAGTAGCCTCTGAATTTTAATTTCAGATTAATTCCTGAGACACAATGGAGAGGCCTTAGGATGGGTTAAGGGGAAGAGATGGTTCCAGCCCTTGAACTCTGGGAAACCCAGAACATAGTGATGTTTGTTGTTGTTTTGCCATACTCATGCATAACCAATGATATCTGCCTTTTAGCCCTTGCATGCGGTGTTTCCTTAGGCTGAAAGACATTCTCTCTATGAAGGAATACCAATGCTCCCACATTCCATCAATTAAATCCTTTCTTGTGCTCATATTACTCTCTACCTTGTCTGTGACTTTTGATGCTCATGTCTTATCTCCCTTGCTAGACTGTCAGTGCCCGAAGAACAGCAACTGAGTCTTTTTCACCTCCATCTGCCCTGCCTTGGCACTCAGCAAATACTTGCTGAAAGCTACATGAATGACCCCCTTTTCTCTACTCTTCACTTTCCATCTGTCATCCAGATGAATCCCAAATCCAATTGTGTTCCTGTCTCCCACTCCTCCTCCTTAAGATCTGTGGTGAGTCACCAACTAGAATTCAAGAGACTTGGATCCATGTCCCCCACACACTTCCATTGCTGTTAGCTATCCACTCAGAACTTACATTGCCACCAAGTAACCTTAGACACTGAAGCAGACTCAGTGGCCACTTCAACTCTGATGGCTTGGGATTCTTATCCTGGTTCTGCTTCAGAAAGTCGGACAGTGACAAAGGCAGGAAACAGATGGAAAGTAGAGAGGAGGAGAGGCTTTTTATTCACAAAAGAGGGGACAGCATCTCCTCACCAGGGGAGAGAATTAGGACCCTGAAGGAGAAGGAGTAGGTAGAATGGAAACACCCCTGAATCAGTCACACACACCTGTGTTTCTCCAGCCGCTTCCACATCTCCTCCTTCTTCAGGACCTCGTTTTCCTTCTTTGAGAGGGCTCTCTGTTTCTTGAAGGAAGTCTTCCCATCTCTCTTCCTCCTCCCCTCCCAGGTCCTCTCTGCTGGGCTCTGGTCCTCTCTGTGTCTCTTGCGCTCTGCCTGCTTCCTTCTGGGAGACCTGGGCCTTGGGCTGCCTGCAGCCTGCTCCTTCCCACCAGCCTTGTGAGTCTGCTTCTTAGAGAGTCTTCTCCCAGACCTGTCACCTGTTGGGGCAAAAAATGGACAATTCAGGTTCCACCCACTTTGGCCCAGGGAAGTGCCCTAGCTGTGAGAAATCAATAGTCCTTACTTTTATGAAATTATCTATTGAGGAATGAGTAAGAATGTCTCCCTCCTCTGGTCTGTGGCACCCCAACACTCTAACTTGGGTTGAGATCCACCCAAGGCATGTACCTTTACTCCTGAAATGGATTTGCAGTTTCTTGGGGTCAGAGCCGAGCCATTTGTTAGAGACTGAATTTTTTTTTTTGGAAGAGGTAGACTTTTAATAACTGCTTTATCACCAGGTTAAGTTATGCAGTTACAAAGAAGTTAGACATTTCTGAAAGAATATTATTGTTTAAATAAAATTAAAAGGTACTCATTCATTACATAAATAATATCTAGCATTTCATAGTGACATTATTTTTCAAAAGACCCTGGCCATACAACTTCCCACACAACACTCAATTCAAGGTTGTTTTCAATCAGATTTTGTTCATTCGATTTGTGGGCAGAGTGGTAGGCCTCTAAGAGAAGAGGAACACAAAGCTGGGCCAGTTGGCGTCACTGGCAATGTTCAGAGTCACCAGCATGACTCCAGACAGGGAGATCAAATGTTTATATTTTTTGGGATATGCTACTTGAATTATTGTTCAATTAGCCAACATGATAAAGTCTTAAATGAAAATTAACATGATAAAGAGGTTTGCTGCATTCGTTGGACTATGTGTCATAATTATAGTCAGCAGATGTAGACACTCTGAACACAAATAGCCTTCTTCATCTACATTTATGAAGATAACTTAATTCTCTATCTGGCTTTATTTTTACTGGACAACAATACACAACTGATAAGCTATAAATGATGCTGTTTTATGTTATAAAAATGCTAGCTTTTTCATTTATGTTTATAGGCATTCTCGGGTTGAATCAAGGTTAGGCTTGTTAAATGATTCAAGGAAATTTTATTAGAGCAGTATGTGATTATTTTATTCTAAAAGAATAAAATACATAAAAAGAGACATTTTATTTGTTTGCAACTTGCAAAATTGAGTTATTCTGCTGATGTGAAATATCAGTAACTCACTTTAAGACCATGCCATTTTCTGAAAATGCCATAAGTCTACTTCATAAATGTGCCAAAGTGACAGCCCATCTCAGACTTGTCCAGCATTAAAGAATGTTAGCCACTCTGCTGCTCTTAGACAACAACAGGTGCTCATCTCAAACAAGAGCCATTGAAAAGTTGGGATGCAACTACAGAGCATGGAAGCAAAGCCAGATGCAAGAGACTTTTTATTTAAAGGTACAAACAACAAATGGCCCCATGGCATGGGTTATTTATATTTTTACACTCATCTGTTTGTGCATGATCACTTAACTTTCTTTCTTTTTGTGGGGCTGATTTGGATCGATTTGTTGAAAATGGTGTTCATTATCTGATAAATTATGACAGAGCGATCTCTGTAGTTACATGTCAACTTGTGCTAGGTTTGCAGAAGTTACAGGTGGAGAGGGTAGGGGAGAAGCCAGCTGTGGTGTATCTATGTGAAGGCCACACCAGCTTGACTGTATACCTTGAAGACTTTTTCAATGGTTTTGACATCGGCAGCAGTTCTCAGGTCCAACCCCAGGTTATACTTCATGGCGGTGTGCATGATTTGTTGGGCAGAACGCTCCATAGTGTAAACTAACCCAGACTGTACGATGTCTCCCTTGGATGCACCCAATATTCTGTCTTGGAACTTGGCTGTGGATTCAATGGGAATCATTCCACTGTGCTTTCCAAATTTTCTTTCTAAACTATCTTGAACAGACATAAGCAGGTGGTAGTTAGAGTCTCTTTCATATTGGAAGGTCAGATGTCAGTAGCTGACATGATTGAGACTCTTCAGCCACTTAAAGTAAGAGACTGTCACTCCTCCTGTGTTTAAGTAGAGATCAGGAATCACCATAATGTTCCTCTCTAGGAAAATCTTATCAGCTTCTCAAGTTGTCAGTCTGTTGGCACCTTTGGCAATGATCTTGGCTTTGACTCTGAGTGCATTGGGTTTGGTCAGCTTTTTCTCACCTTCTGCTGGGATCAGTATGTCAGTCTGCTTCCCAGATGCTTTTTCCATAAGGCTTTGCTTTGGGGAAGCCCAGGATGGAACCCATGTTGCAGTTTGAAGTCTTCCAGTTCCTTTGGATCAATACCATCTGGATTCCATATGCTTCTGTTAGATTCTCCAACACCAACACATTTAGCACCAAAACGATGTAAATTATCTCATAGAGGGCAGGCCCACATTACCAAAACCCTGAACAGCAAATGTTTTGTCCCCAAATGCTGGTGTCATTCCTAAAATGCTCATGTAAGAAGCTTCACTGATGAAGTTTTTAATCCCATGGAAAACACCATGGCCGGTGTTTTCCGTGGATACTGCCTTGACTGATGGGCTTACCAGTAATGTGGGCATATGCGTTAATATCATAGTGCCTTATGGTGTTGACACAGGACATCTCCTACTTGCCTATACTCATGACAGGGGCAGGTACATCAAGCCCAGAACCAATATAACCCTTCTTTGTTAGCTCCATGGCGAACCTTCTTTAAATCTTTTCCCAATTCATCAACAGTGTAGTTCTTGAGATTGATCTTCACACTAGCTTTATTGTTGTTAATTGCCATCAAATCGGCTCCGACCCATAGCGACCATATATAGAAGTAGCTGGTGAGCTTGAACCGTCGACCTTGTAGTTCAAACGGCTTGACAGTCGGGCGCATTAACCCACAGGACCACACCAAGACTCCTCACACCAGCTTTCGCACC
This sequence comes from Chrysochloris asiatica, assembly GCF_000296735.1. Taxonomy (NCBI): domain Eukaryota; kingdom Metazoa; phylum Chordata; class Mammalia; order Afrosoricida; family Chrysochloridae; genus Chrysochloris; species Chrysochloris asiatica. Next base: position 1,796,092 of record NW_006408822.1, read on the forward strand.
CCCAAATGCACATCGACGACTGCACAGTTACATGTCATCAGAGAAGCCAAGCTTTTACTACATCTACACTCACACCTATGCTGTAACGGTTACCTTCCTTGCCCGGCATGCAGTGCTGGCTGTGCTAGGCCTCGTAGCCCTCTATGGCTTCCCAGGAGTTGTGGACGCACCGGATGGGGAAGGAGAGACTCATGATCCGCGGAATGCCGTGCACACAGTTCCGCTCTGTCCTCGCTCTCTGGGGTTCTGAGGTCCTCCACCAGCTTTGTCCTCCATGATGCTGGCACCGTAGTCGAAGAAGTCCTCCACCATCTTAAAGAAGTTGGGGTCGTCCTCGCAGTTGGCGACCGCCTCACTGTAGTGTCACCTGGCGGACAGCGCGAGCCAGGGCTTTGAGGCGGTGGTAGGTTGTCTGCCGGCTCAGGGCGACAGCCCCGGCCTGGGACAGCAGCAGCGCTTGGTCCAGGCAGAGGTACCTGGCAGTGGACAAGGGCGCCGCGGAGGGAAAAGAGGCGCGTGCGGAACTGGAGAAGTGCACTCGGAACTGGAGAAGCGCGCTCGAACAGAGGGGTATAGAATGGATTTTGTCCCCCAAAATATGTGCTAAGGATTCCTGGTGGAGAAAAACCTGGTACCCTATTCCCATAAACATTTCAGCCTAGAGAACCCTGTGTTGTTGCTAAGTGCCATTGAGTCAGTTCTGACTACTCATAGAGACCCTGTATAGGGTTTCTGAGGAGCAGCTGGTGGGTTTGAACTACTGACCTTGTTCTTTCCAGTCCAGTGCTGCTCTTAACAGCGCCACACCAGGAGTCCCTATGGAGCAGTTCTAATCTGTCACATGGAGTCAATATGAGTCAAAAATCAACTCGATACCAACTAACAATAAAACAAACTACAGGGAAATTTGTGAGCTGGAACTTGACAGATAACCTTGTTTTTCCAGGTGTTAGAAACCTAACCTCTACTCCTGTGAATGTAATCCTGTGTGGAAATATGGTCTTTTTTGTTAGATGTGGCCCTATTAGTGTAAGGTGCGTCCTAAACCTAACCACTTTTGAGTTATCAGAAGCAGCACAGGTAGATACGATTATGCACAAAAGGAGGGGGCGAGTCAGACACTGATGGAGTCAGATGGATCTTTAAGCTTAAATGGTGCTGTAGGATAAGTATTGGACTGCTAACCACAAAGTTGGTGGTTCAAACCCACCGGCTGCTTCTTGGGAACCCTAATCAGGGTCACTATGAGTATGAAGTAACTTGAAGGCACTTAACAAGAAGAAATCCATGAAATTAGAAGCTAAAAGCTGAACTCTTCCCGAACAGAGAAGTTCTCCTGAAGGGGAAGACTTCTCGCTTCCTACTTTGAGAAAATAAATTTGTTTTTTAATACCACTCACTTGTGGAGTTTCTTTTTCTCTCTCTCTCTCTCTCTTTTTAAATGTTTTATTGTGAATTATGTGATAGTTTACATGGGAAAACATTAGTTTTACATTCATCCTATCGTGTATCATTTCATTGCCATGGTTACAATACCCTCCATGCATCATCAACCAACCAAAGGGTATACACTACAAGCCCCTTGGTCATCAGCACACAGTCCCTCTCCCTCTCTGGATCAAAAGTCCCCAGCTGCTCCATCTCTTCATGTCATCGTCTCTGCCTCCATCTCAGGCATCACTGCTTCTCTGGGTAGGGTTCGGTCTCTGCTCTTCTCCCTTGATGGTCTTAGGGACCTCTGGTCCGAGACTGAAAAGTTAATCACTCCCCTCCTTGCTATAAATTGTCTACCTTTACATTTCCAACCCTCACAATCAGTCCTGGTAACAATTATCCACTATTGTATCACAAGAGATGTATCTGCATTTCCTTTCATCAGCCCCGCCTAAGCAGATTGGATACCACTCAGTGGAGATTCTACCTTCCTCCAGGCCCTCTGGATCTAGGTTCCCTCTTGGAAGCTTATAAGCCAGTCACTTCTTGCCTTTGTAGCGCCCCCACCCCACCCCCAATTTTGGGTAGCCAATGTCCAAGTTGCCCATCCCTGTCTACTCTGTGTATCGAGGGGGTGGGAATGATCCTCGCTGTAAAGATTTGTTCCCTCTTTTGAGCTACTGCATCAATAGGTGTAGGTCAAGTTCATCAAATTGTATCAGAATACTCCCCACCTCCCCCCTTCTATCTTCTTCTGGTTGAGCTCTGATCATCTAGTCATTAAAGCCAGGTCAAGTGGGTATTATCTGCACGTATGGGTGTTCTTGTGCATATGCCCTCTCTGATCAGCTAGATGCTTCACTCTCCACTCTAGTCCTCTGTGGCTATCTCACTGACTTTGGGCCCAAGAGTCCCCAGGTCTTGCCACACTGCTGGCCAACCAGGTCTCCACCTGGGTTCACAGGAATCTCTTGAATATTGTAGGGCTTAGCTCGCCGCTTCATTGCTGTTTTTCCCTCACTTCCCCTTATTGGTGACGAGCATGGTCACCAATAAGAGCATGTATTCCCATTGAGTCTTAGTCTTGGAAGGGGGTTTTCCCTGAGGGGACCCGACCTCTTGCCTTTATGTCTCCTGGGCAAGCAACTTGCTTGTTCTTGTAGTAACAGTTGGTCTGCCTCTATTGTTTTGTACTTTTCCTGGTGGTCTTTCTTTCAAGAAGTATCTTCTGTTCTTCTAGCCACTCCAGGCTGGTCTGCTCGTCCTTTCAAGTGGAAATTTCCCATCTC
>NW_006408822.1:1799419-1805571 GCF_000296735.1 Chrysochloris asiatica
CCCCCTTGGAGTTTCTTTTATAGTAGCACTAAGGAACTAAGAAACCATCTCTGGATTCCCATGGCTAAGGTCAAGCATGGACCTCTCTTATATAGGCTAGACCACAGAAGCAGGAAGGGCCCCATTCTCCAGAGACTTCCCTTGCTATACTGTATGGACTGGCATGAGGGAGATAACAGTGGACCAGAGAGGCCCAGACAGTTTAGAGTCTATTCCTCAGCACTACCTTTTTTGTTTGGTTTGGTTTGGTTTTAAAACAGTGGCCATTGGCAAATGGTGCAGTTGAGCAGAATCTTTTACCAACTGTTTGCTGTTTTAAGCACAACTATCCAAATTGTTGGTGTTAAGTGCTACCAAGTCTGTATAGGGTTTCCAAGGAGTGGCTAGTGAGTTTGAACCCGCAACCTTATAGTTCAAGTCCAGCTTGTGGTCCAGTGCGTTATCCAGCCCTGTCACACCAGGACTCCACTATCTACATATGTATTTATAAACCAAATACAGGTAAACTGTGATGAAGTTCTGATGTTAACAATCAAGCTCTCCACCACTTACTCATTGACTGACTTTAAGGTGCTTAATCCCTCTGAGCCTCAGGGCATCTATAACAAGATTACCCCATTCATATGTTAATGAACATGGTGCAGCAACTATACCCCCAGGTATCCTTTGACTTCAGGACTCTGACACTTTTAGCCAGAAATAGGATTTTTCCTTTTATTTGTAGAAAGAGCTCATGTTTGATGTTAGATTGATCAGCATAAAAAACTTTTGTTCTATCTATTCTTAATCTGTGTTGCTGTTGTTGTTAAGTGCCATTGAGTCTAGTCGGTTCCAACTTATAGCAACCCTGTATAGGATTTTCAAGGAACAACTAGTTGAGTGCTTATCTAGGACAACAGGACTATCTCTGTGGCCATATGTAAATTTCTTCCATGCACCTCAGTTTCCTTATCTGTAAAATGGCTCTCTATAGCTCTTATTAATTAAAAACAGGTATAAGGGATCTGGCCATGGAAATTACTATAACAGGTCATTCTCCTTCTGGCTCTCCAACCTGCCTTGCTGCTTTGCTGGAGTGCTCACCCGAGGACCCAAGCTGGCTGCGGAGAGCTTTTGTCACCATCATCTGTGAAGCTTTCCATTTAGGCTTCTCCACCATGACCCAGAGCCCTGATAGTGTGGTGGGATAAGCTGTAACTAACTGCAAGATTGGCAGTTCAAACCCACCAGTTGCTCTGTGAGAGAAAGAGGAGGCTATCTGTTCCTATAAAAGTTATAGTCTTAAAAACCCTGTCTGTATAGTCTCTATGAGTTGGAATCTACTCGATGGCAGTGGGTTTGGTTTGGTTTGTTATGACCAGGAGACTCTCTCAACTGCACTACTGGAGTGCAGACTTCAGGCAAAGCCTGTATTTCATCCTTGCCCAGCTATGCATGAAATGTAGTAGTCACTGGCCACCTTCCTCCTGATTCCCTGACTCTTGAGTTTATACATTCTCTGTTTAACAGTGACCAGGTCTGGATGGTGATAGGTGAGACTGAATTTAGGCAGACTGAGCTTGGACTAATCATCTGGATGATTAGGCCGGGTGCTCCTCTGGTGGGAGATCCTGTGTAGGTAGCACATTCTGAGGGTAGTACCCTCTTGGGTACTTGGGTAATATGGCTGTTGGTTTACTCAGATCCCCATTTATCTGACTCATCCATCCTGTAACTAGTAAGGCTCATACACACTCCCTTCTCTAGAAACCTGACCTCGGTTGATGAGAACAATCCTGTTGGGAAATACCTGGGAACTTACATCTTTTTCCTCTCTTCAAGTCAGCTCCTTAACCTTATATATATGGCACTGTAGGATAAGCACAGGGCTGTTAACCACAAGGTGGGTGGTTCAAACCCACCAATTTCTCCTTGGAATCTAACCAGCTGCTCCCTATGAGTTGGAACCGACTCAACAACATTTCACAACAATATAAATATATAGTCCTAGTGTGGCACTGCAGGATAATGCACTGGATCATAAGGTTGGTCTGAACCCACCAGCCACTCCTCAGAAACCCTATACAGGGTCCCTATGAGTTGGAACTGACTCGACAACACTTAACAGAAACATCCTGCAGAGCCACATGTGGACATATATGATGGTGGTGATTATATGGCGTGGAGTTGATTCCGACTCATAACGACTCTTTATAGGGTTACTGCAGCTATAAATCTTTACAGGATCAGAAAGTCTCTTCTTTCTCCTGTGGAATGACTTGTGGTTTTGAACTGCTGACCTTGCAGTTAGCAGCCTGACTTGTGACCACTACCCTACCAGAGTTCCCTAGGATATATATCAATGTTCATAAATATATGGAGTCCTGATGTGGTGCTGTGGGCTAATGTGTGGGACTGCAAAATCAGTTTGAACCACAAGCTTGGTGGTTCAAGCTCACCAGCTGCTCCTTGAAAACCCAATGTAGGAAACCAACAGCCAACATTACTCTTAATGAAGAGAAACTGAAAGCCTTCCCTTTGCTAATAGGAGCCAAACAAGGATGCCCTTTGTCACCACTCCTGTTCAATATTGTGTTGGAAGTCTTAGCCAGAGCTGTAAGGCAAGATAGGTAAATTAAAGGCATCCAAATTGGCAAAGAGGAAGCAAAATTCTCTCTATTTGCAGACTATATGATCCTAGACATAGAAAACTACAAAGATTCAACAAAAAAGCTACTAGACATCATTGGAAGATTCAGCAAAGTAGCAGGATACAGCAAGATCAACATACAAAAATCAGTTGGAGTCCTCTATACTAATAATGACAGTGCTGAAAAGGAAATTAGGAATGCCATACCATTTACAGTAGCCACCTAAAGGATGAATTATTTAGGCATAAATGTAACCAGACAAACAAAAGACCTATACAGATAAAACTACATAACCCAATATAGGGTCATTATGAGTGGGAACTAACTCGATGACATTTAACAACAACAACAAATATATAGATTGTTGTTAAGTGCTGTCGAGTCTGTTCCAACTCATAGGGAACAGCTGGTTGTCCTGGTATGGTGTGGTGGGTTAGTGCTCTGGACTGCAAAGTCAGTTTGAACCACAAGGTCGGAGGTTCAGGCTCATCAGTTGCTCCTAAGAAACCATACACAGGGTTGCTATGGGTTGGAACTGACTCAATGGCACTTAACAATAACAGCAACTATATATATACATACACACACACACACATATATTCCTGGTGTGGTACTGTAGGATAAGCACTGAACTGTGAACCACAAGGTTGGTGAACCACAAGGTTCAAACACAACCTTGGAAACCCTATATAGGATTGCTATGATGGTACTTAACAACAGTAATAGCTACTCCATACCCCAGTGTCTAGCATATATAAGATGCTCAATAAGTGCTTTTTATCTGGATGAATTAAGTAGTGAATAAAAGGATAGTTGCATTTCCTTTGAGTTCTTAGCCACGTCAGTCAGTAATCAGACAGGGGTATGGGATAGAACGTTTAAAAAAGCCCACCAAAATTCTTCCCCACTGAGTTTTGAGTTAGTGATGAAGATAGATAGTATGACTGATCAGTTCTATGACCCAAGAAACACAGAGTTCTGCCTTCCCCATACTTGAATAATTGAGGAAAAGACCTAAAAATGGGGCAAGTATAGGTAGTGAGTGAATATATGGGTTGGAGGTTAGGTAATGTGGTGCGGTGAATTACTTGGTGTGGCTCATCTACCCACAGTCTTTGTAATTCCCACCAAATAGGTATATGGAATTCTTAACATGGGCTTGGTCAGTTTTGTCATCCCACTGAGTATAAAATGAAGCATTTCAGACACAGGAGCAGGGATCCCACTACAATTACTAAAGATGAACCAGGAATGGAGTACATCCATTGGGCCCTGAAATTCCTGCATGTTGAACCACCTCAATCCAGAAGACAGCTATGACACCAGAGTTGCTGTAGAGGAGTGGTAGCAGCAGAGCCAAGAGCACAAGACAGAGCAGTGGGCTTCCTGGAGCAAGACAGCAAAGTTTCTTCAGGCAGGAAGCTCACTTGTAGAGTGGGATACCTCCAGGCACTTAACTGAGGGAGTTTGGCTTGCTAAACTACAAAGCTAGAATTGAATGCCTTTAGGCTGAGGCTTATGGGGGTGTCCCTTGAGCATTTATTAGTAGTGTTAAAAGATCTATGCAGTATTTTCTAAGCAGGTCAAAGGCTAAGGGCTGCATGGCTGAGAGGCTGAAGCCCAAGAAGAGGTGTGCCTGGGCATGTCTGAGAGAGCTGTTGTCCAAAGAACTGTAACCTGAGCATTTCTGACTCTGTACTGTAGTCTGCTAGTTACCTGAATAAAGCCCATAATTGTGAGTATGGTTTGTGAGGTCTGTAGGACCAATGCAATGAATTATCAAACCCAGCAGAGAAGTAGAGAATACCATGGGAGGGAGAGTTGGTATCAGAATTGGTAAAGGAGGTTAGAGGGTGAAGGCATGTCTGACCTCCACCTTACAGGAATTGGCCTTGGGCTAATGTTAAATTTCATTTTCTTGGCCCTGGTGAAGCAAGAGGAGGTCAGAGGATACCCCACATCATTACAAGTAGAGTGTATATGAAGTAGGATGCAGTTGGTGATTGGATATGGGGCAGGAGTGAGCAGTCACTCAAGGAGTATGTAGTAACTGGTGGTAAGTAGATGAAAGGATAGGGTGGTGTTATGGATTGAATTGGGTCCCCCTAAAATATCTGTACTGGTGTGGCTCTGTGGCTTAATGCACCAAACTGCGAAGTCACTTTGAACTGTAAGATCAGCAGTTCAAGCTCACCAGTTGCTCCTCAGAAACTCTATACCGGGTCGCTATGAGTTGGAACCAACTCCGCGGCACACAGCCATCACCACCAATAGACTGAAGAAGAAAGCCCTGGTAAAACCAGAGGACAACACCCAGCCTGCAGGAGGCAAGCTAGGTGTGGGCTTTCCAACAGAAAATGTGGTTGCAGAAACAAACAAGGGAAGAGACTAATAACCAGAAAGGGGGGATTTCACTCCCTGATGGAAAATTGCTTCGCATAAAACATCACACCTGAGTGGCAGTGCCCACTGGAGGAAAGACCGATCACAATGTGATCTCTGGAGTATTTGGGAGATATTGAAAGTTGAAAACCCAAATCTGGAACTTTGGGATCCTAATGAAATTAAGAAGGGAGAAGGAGCTATCCTAGAAAGAGACAGGGAGCAATAAACAAAGGCCAAAGGTTCTGCCTGCCTAAGAGGTTTGTTGTTTTTTTTAAAGAAAAAAGTACGGACAAAAACACCAATACTGGAGAGAAATAAGGACGTTAACACCCTAAAAATTCCAATGTCCCAAAGAAAAATTATAAGACACACAAAGAAAAGGGAAACAATGGCCCATCCAATTAAACACAATGAAGGAAATGGAATCATCTATGAAGGAGCTCTGGTAGCGTAGTGGTTACGAATTGAGCTGTGAACCGCAAGGTCAGCAGTTCAAAACTACCAGCAGTTCCATGGGAGAAAGATGAGGCATTCTGCTCCCGTAAAGATTTACAGCCTCGGAAAGGAAACCCTGTGTAGGGTCGCTATGAGTCACAACCGACTCCACGGCACTTAACAAAAACCACAATGAAAGACTGAATGAAATCACATCTATGGAAGGTTGTAATACAATAGTGGTAAACATAAATTATTAAGGGAAAACATAGACAAAAATTTAAGGAAAACAATGCATGAAAAAAAATGAGAATCTAAAGACAAGATAAAGAATAAACTAACAGAAATATGGCCACCAAAAGGACAATAACTGAAATGAAAACACAATGAAGATTTGTAACAACAGATTTAATCAGGCAGAAGAAAGAACCAGAAAATTGGAAGATAATATAGTCAAAATTAGAGAGGCTGAAGAACAAGAATGGAGGCTCAAGAGTTTGAGCACAGTTTAATGGAATTATGGGATATCAAGAAACCTAGTATAAGCATATGGTGAGCAGTACTAATACCAGTGTGAGCAGAGCAATGCCAAGGTTGTGAGTTCAATCCTCACCTGGAGCTTTTCCATTTAGGAGTCCTGGTGTGTAGGGTAAGCACTGGACTGCTAACCACAAGGTTGGTGATTCAAACCCACCAGTTGCT
>NW_006408822.1:1808046-1809329 GCF_000296735.1 Chrysochloris asiatica
TGTTCAACCATTTCAAGAGGTAGCATATGATCAAAAGCCTATGATACTGAAAGAAGAAGTCCAAAGTATATTGAAGACATTGGCAAGGAACAAAACTCCAGAAATTGATGGAATAGAAATTGAAATCTTTCAACAAACTGATGAAACACTGGAGGCACTCACTTATAAGAAATTTGGAAGACAATTACTTGGCTAACTGACTGGAAGATATCCATATTTGTGCCCATTCCAAAGAGAGGTGACCCAACAGAATGTGGTTATCATGGGACAATGTCATTATCTCATGCAAGTACAATTTTGCTAAAGATAATTCAAAAATGACTGCAAATGTACATTGACAGAGAACTGCCAGAGGTTCAAGCCATATTCAGATGAGGACATGGAACAAGGGATATGATATCACTGTTGATGTCAGATGGATCTTGGCTGAAAGCAGAGATATTTACCTGCACTTTATTGACTGTGCAAAGGCTTTCAATTGTGTGGATCATGACAATTTATGGATGACATTGCAGAGAATGAGTATTCTGGAACTCTTTATTGTGCTAGTGAGGAACCTGTTCATAGACCAAGAGGCAGTTGTTCAAACAGAACAAGGAAACACTGAATGGTTTAAAATTAAGAAAGGTGTGGCCCAGGGTTGTATTCTTTCACCATACTTACTCAATCTGTATGCTGAGCAAATAATCTGAGAAACTGGATTATATATACATAAAGTGGCATCAGGATTGGAGGAAGACTCATTAACAACCTGCGTTATACAGATGATACATCCTTGCTTGCTGTAAATGAAGAGGGCTTAAAACACTGATGAAAATCAAAGACCACAGCCTTTGTTATGGATTGCACCTCAATGTATGGAAAACAAAAACCCCCAACACTGGACCAGTAAACAATATCCAGATAAATGGAGAAAAGATTGAAGTTGTAAAAGACTTCATTTTGCTTGGATCAACCACCAATACTTACAGAAGCAGCAGTCAAGAAATCAAACAATATATTGCATTAGGCAAATCTGCTGCACAAGACCTCTTTAACATGTTGAAGAGCAAAGATGTCAGTCTGAGGACTAAGGAGTACCTGAACTAAGCCTTTCTGTTTCTAATAACCTCATATGCACATGAAAATTGGACAGGAGAAGAAATTATGTATTTGATCTATGGTGTCAAAGGAAAATATTAAAAGTGCCATGGACTGTCAAAAGAAGAAAACCAATCTATGTTGGAAGTACAGCCAGAATGCTCTTTGAAAGTCATGATAGTCAGACTTTGTCTCTCATACTT
>NW_006408822.1:1810284-1821218 GCF_000296735.1 Chrysochloris asiatica
ACAAAACACTGTCTGGTCCTGAGCCAACCTCACAATTGTTGCCAAGCTTGAGCCCATTGATGCTGCCACTTTACCAATCCATCTTGCTGAAGGTCTTCCTCTTTTTCTCTGACCCTTCACCTTACCAAACATGATATCCCTCTCCAGTGCCTGGTCCCTCCTGACAATATGTCTGAAGTATGAGAGACAAAGTTTGGCCATCTTGGCCTCCAAGGAGCACTCTAGCTGTACTTCTTTCAACACAGATCTGTTTGTTCTTTTGGCAGGCCATGGTACCTCCAACACTATAACTCAAAAGGCCTCAATTCTTCTTTATTCTTATTATCTTTCTTATTCACTGTCGAATTTTCACTATTTTTCTTCACCAGAGGACTATCTCAGAATTTTGATTGAAATGACCCTATTAGACACTGTTAGCCAACCAGGTACTATTAACAGCTAGCACAGTACTGATGCTGTTAAGGAATTAATTCTTGGATCTTTAGCCTTTAAGCATCCTCATTGATGACCTCAAGTTAAGAGTCCTCCTGAATAGCTTTTGCATGTGACAACTTCTGTTCAAGGCCCATGGTGCAAGACCACAGAGGGTCACCCTTAAATCAGCATTTCTTTGTTCTCTAAAATGATTCACTGAGTTAATTATTAGTCCCTGAATTTCAATATTGCTGTTTGCATCTTTAATCATTCCTTTGTATGCGTCTACTACCCGACTATAATTTAGACATAAACTGGCTAAAGTGTACATTTTCCTTTGGGAACCACCTACCCATAATCCTATGGTTCCAGTTTCTTGAACAAAATCCAGTGATTTCTTAGATAACTGGAATCCACTACTGGGATCTCTTTTTAGATGATGAAATCACAACAGTCCAGGTAGCCAGAAGTCTAAAATCCCTATCATATTGTAAGAAACCCTTGACTCCACCAAAACATCACTTGGGGAGTTTTAGTGGGAAGCACTCTTTGTAATCATTCCTTCACTAAATAGAACTTAAAAGAGGATTAGGGAGCAAGTGGCATATATTTTGAGTTTATCTTACTTTCATAGATTATAGGAACTGACGCAACAGCACTTAACAAGGTAAGACAGTATCTTAGTTATTTGTTGTTAAGTGCCGTCAAGTTGGTTTCAACTCATAGCAACCCTGTATAGGGTTACTGAGGTTGCAAATCTTTGTGGAGACAGAAAACCTCATCTTTCTCCTGAGGAGCCAATGGTGGCCTCAAATTGCCAACCTATGGTTCTCAGTCCAGTGTTTATTCTACAGAGCCATTGCACTCCTATTCTCAGTTATCTAGTGCTGCTGTAACAAAAGATATCATAAGCAGGTAGCTTTAAAGAACAGATATTTACAATCTCACAGCTGTGGAGGCTAGAAGTTTAAATTCAGGCATTGGCTCTAAGACAGAATCCTTCTTTGTGAGCAGGCTGTAAGTTCCTTCACATTTCTTGGTTTTGTTGGCATTCCATATGTGTTCTTGTGTCTATTCTGCTCTTTTTATAACTCAGAAGCAATTAGGTTTAGGGCCAACAATATAATGGTGTGGTCTCATTAGCATAACAAAAGAAAACCCCACTCTTCCCAAACAGGATCAGACTCACAAGTCCACAGATCGAAGTGTCAATATATATTTTGGTGTTGGTGGTGGTTATGTGCCATGGAGTCGATTCTGACTCACAGAGACCCTGCATAGGGTTTCCGAGGCTGTAAATCTTTACGGGAGCAGAAAGTCTCATCTTTCTCCCATGTAACAGCTAGTAGTTTTGAACTGCTGACCTTGAGGTTAGCAGCCTGACTCATAACCACTATGCTACCAGAGCTTAGGGAAACAAAAATTTAGTCCATAACAAACATATTACTTTTCTTTAACTTAAGACCTACTTAATGATCTCAATATTACAAATTCATTGCCTAATGCCAAACTTTTTTTGATGAGTGGTGCCAAAACATTACAGCATTATTTGACAATCTCATGGCACATTCTGTCCCAACACAGATCTCTGAGAGGTCCTCAATGACTGCTATCAGATCTGTGACAGAGAAACCTACTGGCCACAACTGAACAGGAATTTGCCACCTAATCTTAGAATTGTCTCTGACATTGCCCAGTGTCCAGTGTGGCTCATCAGTTTCTTCTCTAGAGAAAAGAGATCAGTAGATAACTTCATTCAATAAGGAGAAAAGCTGGGCTCTGACTCAAGAACAGAAATCTTAACTACTCCAGGGTAGTTCTGATTTTTTTTCTTCTCTCTTCTGGACTCCATTTCATCCTTTGCAAGAGGCATGGAGAGAAAGATGAGTCTTCCATGCTATAGCTGAGAAAATAGCAAGTGATTTAGACAATGCCATTAAGACCATAGGATTCCTCTCCTTAGAGGTTCAACAACTTGAATCAGTAACTGTTCAGAACACAGCTGCCTTATTTACAATATGGGCCTTCAAGGGGGAAACCCCCCCAAAATTAAATTTCCATTGAGTCAATTCTGATTCCTGTGGGCCTCATAGATCAAACATGCAATTAAGATGCATTGATAATTACTGGTGATTAGATTGTGAAAGTTGGAAACAGAGAAGAAGGATCAGTATTTGGAAAACATAACCCTGGTGATAGAAACAATGTTGGAGATTTCATGTTAGAATTTTGCAAGACCAGAAAGATGTTTACCTGTGCTTTATAGACTACACAAAGGCTTTCAGCAGTGTGGAATATGACAAGATATGGGTTGCATTGTGAAGAATGGGTATTCTGGAATACTTAATTGTGTTTATGAGGAAGCTGTATGTAGACCAAGAGGCAGTCATTTGAACAGAAGATGGGATGCTGAATGGTTTTAAATCAGAAAAGGTGTGCACCAAGGTTGTATTCTTTTACCATACTTATTTAATCTGTATGCTGAGCAAATAATCCAAGAAACTGGATTATATGAAGAAAACCATGGCATCAGGATTGGAGGAAGACTCATTAATAACCTATGAAATGCAGATAATGCAACCTTGCTTGTGAAGCAGACTTAAAATACTTTCTGATAAAAATTAAAGTCACAGCCTTCAGTATGGGTTGTACCTCAATGTAAAGAAATTAAAAATCCTTACCAGTGGACCAATAAATAACATCATGACAAATGGAGAAAAGATTGAAGTTGTCAAAGACTTCATTTTGCTTGGATCCACTATCAACAATCATGGAAGTAGCAGTCAAGAAATCAAACAACATATTGCATTAGGTAATATTCTTATCAACAGAGAAAAGATTGAAATTGTCAAGGACTTCATTCTTCTTGGATCAACTATCAATACTCATGGAAGCAACAGTCAAGAAGTCAAATGACATATTGCATTAGGCAAATCTGCTGCATAAGACCTTTTTGAAGTATTGAAGAGCAGAGATGTCAGCTTGAGGACTAAGGTGTGCCTGACCCAAGCCTTGGTATTTTCAATAACCTCATATGCATGCGAAAGCTGGACAGTGATGAAGGAAGACCATAGAAGAATTAATGCTTTTGAGTTATGGTGTTGGAAGAGAATATTGAAAGTGCCATGGGCTGCCAAAAGAACCAACAGATCAGTGTTAGAAGCAGTGCAACCAGATTGCTCTTTGGAGGCCAGGATGGCCAAACTTCAGACATATTGTCAGGAGGGACCAGTCGCTGAAGAAGGATACCATGTTTAGTAAGGTGGAGAGTCAGGATAAAAAGAGGAAGACCCCAGCAAAATGGATTGGCAAAGTGGCAGCGTCAATGGGCTCAAGCATGGCAACAATTGTGAGGTTGGCTCAGGACCGGACAGTGTTTCGCTCTATTGTGCATAGGGTCACTATGAGTCGGTACCGACTCGATGGCACCTCACAACAACAACAACAATAACAACAACATTGCATTAGGCAAATCTGCTGCACAAGACCCCTTCAAAGTGTCCAAGAGCAAAGATACCAGTTTAAGGACTAAGGTGTGCCTGACCCACGTCATGGTATTTTCAATAGTCTCATATGCATGTGAAAATTGGACAGTGAATCAGGAAGAATTGATGCATTGAGTTATGGTATTGGAGAAGAATAAAAAGTACCATGGACTGCCAGAAGAACAAACAAATCTGTGTTGAAAGAAGTACAGCCAGAATGCTCCTTAGATGTCAGCATGGTGAGACTTGGTCTCTCATTCTTCATTATCAGGAAGGATTAATCCTTAAAGAAGGACATCATGCTTGGGAAAGTGGAGGGTCAGCAAAAAAGAGGAAGATCTCCAACCAGATATATTGGCACAGTGGCAGCAGCAGTTGGGTCAAGCATAACAATAATTAGGATGGCACAGGACCATGCAGTGCTTCGTTCTGTTGCACATAGGGTTGCTATGAGTCAGAAGCAACTCAATGGCACCTAACAACAACCGCAACTACTTATTCATTGCAAATACCTTCTTAAGGTAACTGTGCACTTTGACCTCTCCAGATAGAATACAGAGGAATTAAATTGACTACATCTGTGGGAAGAGACAGTGGAAAAGTTGCTATCATGAGCCAAAGCAAGGTCAGGAGTCAACTATGGAACAGATAACCAATTACTCACAATGAAACTTCAGGCTGAAGCTGAAGAAAAGTAAACAAGTCCACAAAAAACAAAATATGATCTTGACATATCCCACCTGAATTACGAGACAATCTCAAGACCAGATTTGATACATTTGACATTAATGACCGAAGACCAGAAAAGTTGTGGCATGACATCAAAAACACCATACTGGGAGAAAGCAAAAGGTAATTTAAGAGACAGGAAAGACAGAAAAGACCAAAATGGATGTCAGAAGAGGCTTTGAAAGTTTCCCTTGAGCGTAGAGAAGCTAAAGCAAATGGAAGGAATAAAGAGGTAAAAGAGCTGAACTGAAAATTTCAAAGGGCAGCTTGAGAAGATAAAATCAAGTGAAATGTGCAAAGACCTGAAGTTAGAAAACCTAAAGGTAAGAACACACTCAGCATTTCTTAAGATGAAGGAACTGAAGAAAATACTCAAGCCTCAACTTGAAATATTGAAGGATTCTATGAGCAAAATATTTAATGATGTAGAAAGCTTCAAAAGAAGATGGAGGGAATACACAAGAATTACAGTACTAAATCGAATTGGTTGATGTTCAACCATTTCAAGAGGTAGCACATGATCAAGAACTGATGGTACTGAAGGCATTGGTAGAATACAAAGATACAATTGAAAGATACAACTGAAATATTTCAACAAACTGATGCAAACACTCGCTCATCCATGCCAAGAAATGTGGAGAACAGCTACCTGGTCAACTGATTGGAAGAGATCCATGTTTGTGCCCATTCCAAAAAGAGCAGACAGAATAGAATGCAGATATTATTGAACAATATCATTAATATCACATCCAAGTAAAATTTTGCTATAGATAATTCAAACAAAGTTGTAGCAGTACATCAACAGGAAACTACCAGAAATTTAAGTCAGATTCAGAAAAGGATGTAGAACTAGCATTATCATTGCTGATGTCAGATAGATCTTGGCTGATAGCAGGCAATACTAGAAAGATGTTTACTTGTGCTTTATTGACTATGCAAAGGCTTTCAACTCTGAGGATCGTGACAAGTTATGGATAACAATGTGAAGAATGGATATTCCAATACAACTAATTATGATCATGAGGAACCTGTACATCAGGGTAGGGAAATTTTTTTCTGCAAAAATTTATAACATCATTCATAGGCCATATGAAATTATCAACTTAAAAATTAGCCCCCTATATTAACTCACCCCTAATGTGATATTTGAAGTCCTGGTGTGGCACTGTGGGTTAATACGCTAGACTGTAAAATTGGTTTGAACTGCGAGGTTAGCTGTTCAAGCTTACCAGCTGCTCCTCAGAGACCTTATATAGGGTTGCTGTGAGTCAGAATTGACTCAACAGCACTTAACAACAGCAACAACAACGTGATGTCTGGAACTGCAGTTGCCTTGGCAGGGTCAGACCAAATGATTTTGATGGTCTTATATGGCCTGCAGGCCTGGTGTTTCCCACCCCTGCTTCACATAGACCAAAAGGTAGTTATTAAAACTCAGGAAAGGTGGCCACCAGGGATGCATCCTTTCTCCATATTTATTCAAGCTGCAAGCTGAGCAAATCATCTGAGAAGTTGGATTTTATGAAAAAGAATGTGTCATCAGGATTGAAGGAAGACTCATTAACAACCTGCAAGATAATACAATCTTGATCATTGGAAGCAAAGAGAACTTAAAATACCTACTAATGAATATCAAAGACTACCCTTTTTAGCATGGATTGCACATCAGTGTAAAGAAAACAAAAATTCTCTTAACTGCATCAATAAATTACATCAAGATAAATGGAGAAAAGATTAAGGTTATCAAAGACTTCATTTCGCTTGGATCCACAATCAACATTCATGGAAGTAGCATTCAAGAAATTAAATGATATATTGCATTAGACAAAGCTGCTGCTAAAGATCTCTTTAAAGTTTTCAGGAGCAAAGATGTTATTAGTATGAGGACTACGGTACACCTGACCCAAGTTATGGTCTTTTCAATAGCTTCATGTTCATGTGAAAATTGGACAATGAATACAGATGACCATAGAAAAAAAAGATTTATCTGAATTATGGTGTTGGACAAGAATATTAAAAGTACTATGGTGTGGTGCTATGGGATAATGTACTGGACTGAAAGGTCAGTTTGAACCACAAGGTCAGCTGTTCAAATTCTCCGGCTGCTCCTTGAAAACCCACACAGGATCACTATGAGTTGGAAGCAACTCGAAGGCACTCAACACTTAACTTAATGGGCTGCCAGAAGAACAACAAATCTGTGTTGGAATGCTCCTTAAGATGCCATGATGGCGTGACTTCGTCTCTCATATTTTGTACATACTATTAGGAAGGATCAATCCCTGGATAAGGACATCATGTTTGGTAAAGTGGAGGGTCAGCAAAAAAGAGGAAGATCCCCCAAAGAGAGAGATTGGAACAGTGGGGCAGAAGCCATGGGCTCAAATGTAACAATAATCGTGAGGAGGATGCAGGACCAGTCGGTGTTTCGTTCTGTTGTGCACAGGGTCACAATGAGTTGGAACTGATTTAACAACAACTAACAACAATAGCAACAACTATGCAGACAAAGTATCTGTCATCTATTGAGAGGGTTAGATCATTTTTTATCATGGTAGGAGAGCCATGCTTTGTAATGAACCAGAAATTTGCTTATGTAGCCAACCCACTAGTTGCAGACAGAAAGAGAAATAGGGAAAAAATCAGAAAGAAAAAGAGACAAGAAGAGAGAAGCAACAGAGAGGAAGTGAGGAACTGCCTAAAATGACTGTAACACTGAAGACCACAAAGAGGTTCGGAAAGGACTTTGCAACAGAGTCAGTGGTCATAGGCTTGCAAGGGGCTTGCAGCAGTCAGTGGTGATGTAGAAAGGTCTTGTTAGGAACGGAGCTACAAGAGCTGAACAAAACTGCTAGACTAGCTTTGAACTGGGCCAGTAAACAATGGAGAGGTCAATGGTGAGAAGGCTAAAGGCAGAGAGGTGTGTCCTCAGGGGCCCTAGAGTTGGTCCGCTTGGTTGAGAGTTGCTGGGAGACCTGCCCAGCACTGAAGAATGGAGAAATGTGTTCTCCTCTTGGGGGAACCTTCTAAATTTTGCCTACATACTTCCTGATCCTGAGTTGTAACTTGTTACTTCCTTAATAAGCTACTTAACTGTAAGTATGGTTTGTGAATTCTGTGTGGTCATTGCAATGAAATACTGAATTCAGCAGAGTATTGGAGGGAAGGATGGCTGATGTCAGAACAGGAAAAAGGGTGAGAGTGGAGGTACTGGTACGTCTCACTTCTACCTCATGGGAACCAACTTCGGTGTGATCTTCATCAGTATTCCTCCCTCATCCCCGTGAAGTTAGACAGATTCTGACACTACTATTACTATTTTACAACCTCATGTCTCATTCTGTGGACTCTGATTGGAGATGGGTACTGTTGGTTCCTAGCTGAGAAATGCACTATACAAATTCTCTTGGCCCTTGTCTGTTGGGCAATGTTCAGATGTGTCACCTACAGAGTTTAAATATTGTTGCATAGTCATTGCTGTCAAATGACACAGCAAAGCGTAATCCAGCATAAAAAAACTGTCTTCACGTGGCTGTCTTCTCTTGTAAGAACACCAGTAACATTGACTCAGTCAGATGGGAAAGCGCCAAAAACTTGATGTGTAATTATGACACTTCAAACAATGGTGGAAATCTGGATTTATAAACTCCCAGATATTAATGGTCTTTCTTTCAGCATGGTGTGAAGAATGACCCAAGAGGGGACTGAACCCTCCCTACCACCTCACACACACTCAGCCTGGACACAGACTTGAAACCACGTTGTACTACCTACATTCAAGGTGATCTTGTTCTATACCTTGGTCTTCACTAGCCTGACTTGATTTTTCCAGGAGAAGTGGCTGTTGTTAAGTGCTATCCAGTCAGTTCTGACTCATAGCAATCCTGTATAGGGTTTCTGAGGAGTGGCTAGTAAGTTTGAACCACTGACCTTTTGGTCCAAACCGACCTTGTGGTCCAGTGCTTATCCTACAGTGCCACATCAGGACTCCAGAGAAATGGTAAGACTCTTCATTACAAGATTTCCCCCCAAAGACCCATCAGTGGTAAGCATCAACAGATCACACCCTAAGATTCTTTGAATTCCTTTCCTTAAAATGTTTTCCCTCATCCTGGACTATTGTATTGTGACTCTTGCCCAGTCCTAATCAAGTTCTCGTTTTTTCAAAGTTCTACCTTAAATCAACTTCAACAAATTCTGACCTTCCTTCCCCACTCCGAGACACTGACAATGCTTTGTCCATGGAAAGCAATTAGCTCAGCTATGTCTTATCAACAGACTGGTGACATTCAGGGAGCCAGACTTTGACAATAACTTAGATAAAAACGATTTCATTGTTAAAAAGAAGAAATAAATGATGGACTAAATAAAAGAGAAGGACTGATGGATTTTGGTATGGATGGTTGGAAAGGCTTCATAAAAATCTGATGATTACACTGAATTGTGAAGGGTGCATAGGAATTTGCCAAGAGAAGGAGCAGGTAGAGGTAGTAAGGTGGTAACAAGGGTGGGGGTTTGGGGCAGGAAAACAAGAGCATGAGAGGCCCAGGTGGTGGCAATGGCAAGAAGCCTGTGGCATGGTTGAACAAAGCAGAGTTTGGGGTAAATTCCTGTGGTAGTGGTGGGAAAGAATGGAGAAAGGAGTCTCCAGGGCTAGAGAGTGCCCCCTCAAGAATTCAAGTCCTTTCCAGACCTCAGAATGTGACCTTATTTGGAAATAGGGTTGTTGTTGTTAAGTGCCGTGGAGTTAGTTCCAACTCATAACGACCCTGTATAGGGTTTCCAAGGAACAGTTAGTGAGCTTGAACTACCGACCTTGCAATTCAAACCAACCTTGTAGTCCAGCACATTGCAGATGAATTCATACTGAAGTAGGGTAAGCCCTTCATCCAATGTTATTTGGTGGTCTTACAAGAGGAGAAGAATAGAGGGAAGTCAGCCATGGGAAGACAGAGCAGAGACTGAAGTTATGCTGTCTCAAGTCAAGGAACGCTTGGCAGCACCAGGTGTTGAGGGGATTAAAAGAAGGAATTTTGCCTAGAACCTTCTGAGGAGCATGGCTTTGCCTACACCTTGATTCTAGATTTCTAGCCCCAGAACTGTGAAAGAATACATTTAATTTTTAATGGTATCTCTAGGTTGCCCAAAGAGTAATACATGCTCATGGGGAAATTGGTTGGAATTCATAGGGTGAGGCTCCTGGACCACAGTTTGTAAAGTGAGCTTGGCTTCAAAGGCCCACACTAACAACATACAGGGGGTAGTACTTGAGTGATATGAAGTGAAGGATACTTGTCCTCTGTTACTGAAGGGGGCTCTGGGAACATGTTTACTGAGGTTTGCTTCTCTTAGTGTGAAGGCACAGAGGGGTATAAAGCATGAGACTGATGCCACTATTCTTAACAAACTCCATGTCCTTGGGACTTGGTGTCTTTGGCTGTAAAACGAGCCTCCAGGAACAGTGTTGCTCTTCTCAAACGATTACTGCGATTACTTCAGAGGCTGATCAGATAACCAGCTTAAAGGCATCGAAAGTAGTGAGTGCTACTTACAAATTCAAAGATAATTAGTTGTATGTGTGATGGAGACAGGCTTTCTTCATCCACTCCTGCCCCACCCCCCCCTTCTCCTCAACCTCTGTAGAAAGTGAGTCTTTGGTAAGACTGAGGACAGAAAGACCAAGTTCTGAAGCTGGTCAGTATCAGCCAGTGAGAAGTGGGTGTATCTTAGAGGTGTTTTCCCTTTCCGGCTCTAAAAGGATTCAGTTCCCCTTGGAGGAGAGATGGAGCCAGAAACAAATATCACCTCAGCTGTAGGCCCTTGAAGAGCTGCTTTAGGACTGAGGGTTGAGTCCACTCAGTGGATCCTCAGAAGAAAGGCCTGGTGATCTACTTCTTAAAAATCAGTCGTTGAAACCCCTTTGGAGCACAATTCCATATGAGAAAATCATGAGTCAGAGCCAACTTGATGGCAACTTTTTTTTAAAAAAGAAACTTGGTATTCATGAAGCAATAACTTCTTTCACCATTGCCTTTATCCTTAAATGGAAGTTGTGATGCAATTGAGTTCCCATTAATTTAATGAATTTCCAATATTTAATTACACTGCATTTCCCAGTTACCTTTTTTTCCTCTGGAAAGGAAGAACAAGTATATGTGTATATTTCAGTGAGAAAAACTTTGCGTTTTAGGCAAAATGGTCTCCCATGTTAGTCCTACTCAGGGGCTGTTTGCCTAGAGGTCACTCTAACAAGGCCTGGTCCCTTCAGCTAGGCAGAGGGCTGGAGTCAGGATGGGTTTGGTAGCA
>NW_006408822.1:1821567-1824267 GCF_000296735.1 Chrysochloris asiatica
GTTGGGGGTTTTCCTCTTTTTATCTGACCCTCCACCTTACCAAACATGATATCCTTCTCCAGCGAGTGGTCCCTCCTGACAATATGTCCGAAGTATGAGAGACGAAGTTTGGCCATCCCGGCCTCCAAGGAGCACTGTGGCTGCACTTCTTCCAAAGAGAAGAGGAATGGAATATGGGAAACCAGATGGTAACCTCCACAGGTCTCTGTCACCACAGGAGTCTGTGAGGAGGCGTTCTCATCTGGCCACTGGCATCTAGACCACTTCCCTCACTCTCTCTCCCATGTCTCAGGAGGTAAGGAGTGACTAGGGAAGGCAAGTGGAGTGAGGAGAGGCACAGTAGTCCAGGGACAGCTCAGGGAGGAGCTGGGGAGTCAAGGGCGAAGAAAGGAGTATTAGATCCTGTGGTGCAACCACCATCCTTCCCTTCTGCAGAGCCCTTGTTCCCTGGGGCCTCTTGTTCTTGGATCTCTCCCCTTGCAGTGGGGCTGCCTCATAGACTGAACCATGGATTCGGGTTCCCTACAACAGGAGGGGAGGAGCTTGGCAGCACAGACCACTGGGGTAGATACAGAGGTCAACTCCTCCATGTATCATGTGCCAGGTGAGCACCAGGATGAGTTGCTTAGACTAAATGGGATGCTCGTCACTTCTGACAGCTGGAAATCCATCACTACCCAAGATCCTGCTTCCTTCCCTATAGGTGGGATGGGAACCAGCCCTGCCTGGGCTGTGAGAGATTGAGATCGTAGCATAACATGTTTTGTGACATGAGGTATCGGATGCCCAGCCTCTCCCCATCACAGTTGAGGGTCTTCTCTTCCATCTGGAGCTGCTTGAGCTCTCCAGTTTCTTCCTTCTGGGGCAAAGCCCTCACTGGCTCGCAGAAGAGCTGTGGCCACTTCCCAATGGAAGTTGACCAAGACCTCACTACAGCTGGTCATTTTTAGAGGTTAAGAGTGTGTCTTCTGGAGTCATGTGGCCTGGGTGTGAGTCCTGCCTGGAACCCACCTCCCTGCCTCACAGTCTGTGAATGTTCACTGCTTCTCAGAGCTTGGCTCAAAGTGTCGCTGATCTGAAAGCCTTCTCTCATGCCCCCTCTAGCAGCAGTGTGGGCTCTGTCCCTTCCCCAATCAAAGTGCCTTCCTGTCAGGAGAGTCAGTGTGTTGTGTTGAATGAGAAGGTGAGAGGGATGATGAGAGGGAAGAGGGGAGATAAAAGAGAAACATTAGACATGATTGAGTGATTACGAGTTGGGCTGCTAACCTCATGGTCAACACTTTGAAACTACCAGCTGTTCCCTAGCAGAAAGATGAGGCTTTCTGCTCCCATAAAGATTTATAGCCTTGGAAACCCTATGCAGGGTGTCTATGAGTTGGAACTAACTCCATGATACACCACCACCACCCTCTCCCCAGGAGCACATCACCTCATCTTACCTGTATCTGGAGAGCCACTCCTGGCCTGTCCTCTAGATCCACCCTGTGCTGTGAGAGAGGAGGACATGAGTCAGTGCTGACCCCTCCTGCATCACCCCTGTTTCACTGTAGGATGGGTCTCAGACCTAATCACTTGACTCCACCAACTCTAGAATCCCCACCCAGCCTGTGACATTTCTCTGACACCTTTCAAAAGTCACCAGGTTAGAACACCCCCATGACCTCCTGCCCCAGGCAGACAAACCAAACCAAACCAACAAACCAGTTGCTGTTGATTCAATTCGGACTCAAGGCAAGCCCATGTGTTTCAGAGTAGAACTCTGCTCCATAGGGGCTTCAATGGTCATGACCTTTCAGAAGGAAATCATCAGGTCTTTCTTTCAAGGGACCTCAGGGTGAACTCCACCTGCCAATCTTTTGGTTAGGAACCAAGAATTTAACTCTTTGTACCATCCAGTGTTACAGACTCGAGGCCCTACACAAGACACTAGGAGAGACCAGGGTTCTGAGAAATCAGCCATCCTGTGGCCTCCGCTCCTCATTGTCAACAGGTTTCATGCAAGGACTTAACACTTATTTTAACCCCTAAAATCACCCTGCCTGGAAGTGATGACTATCTTTATCTCCCAGATGAGGCAGGGAGATGTTGAATCACCTGACCTAAGTCACACAGAGAGCAAGTGGCAGACCTTGGATTCAAACCAGTCCTTGCAACTGGAATGGTCCCATCTGCTTCCCCAGTGCACCCCCCCCCCCCAAATGCAGAGGTCTCTGCAAGTGGGTACTGAGAGGATGAGGATGCAAACTCACCTTTCCCCTCCTGGGCCTTCAGATGACTGCTCATGGTGAGCGGGGCTTGCTTCCCCACAAGGGCTCACATGGCCTGCTCCTCTGTGCTCATCCCCAACCCAGGGGGCTCTCCTGTCCTCATGATAGAAAGCCACACTTCCTGGGCCTGAGGGCAGCCTGGCTTTCTGAGAACAAATGTGGCTGTGAATGACGTTTGGGAGAGAGACAGGGAAAGGAGGTGGTGAGCTCCCATCTCATCAATCCGGCTGCACACTCCTCTGCTCAGGTTTCCTACAGAGGCTGAGTGGCCTCAGGTTTCAGGTATTATTTAAACATGAAGGGGCCCTGGAGAAGCCAGGAGCTCCAGCTCTCCCCTGGGCAGTGATGCCAATTGTATTGGACAGGAGAAGGTGTGAGGAGTAGGCTAGGGGCATAGTCCAAGCTCGTCCTTGAGTTCCTGCTTAAGACAAGA
>NW_006408822.1:1824693-1826391 GCF_000296735.1 Chrysochloris asiatica
TCTCATGGTCAGCAGTTCGAAACTACCAGTCGTTCCACGGGAGAAAGATGAGACTTTTTGCTCCTATAAAGATTTACAGCCTCAGAGGTCCTATGCAGGGTCGCTATGAGTTGGAATCCACTCCATGGCACACCATGACCACCATCATACCTGTATGTATATATGCTTCAAAAAGTTCACGGGAAAAGTGAATTGAAAGATAGTGGCTGTGTTCCCATGAACTTTGTGTTTTTCATATAGATACATATTCCATAAGATTGTTTCTAGTTCTCTGGGGAACCCTAGTTGATACAAGTCTCTGTTGTGAGAGTTAAGTAAATGAAAGCAGTCAAATAAGCTGCACAAACCATATAAAGCCCGGTAAATGGAGAGTGGGTTCCATTACTCAGCCATGAGAGGTACCTGCTGTGTGTTCTGGGCCCTGGTAAACCCCACGTCCTCATCTCCCCTCACCCCATGTCCTCTGTGTACCCTTGTGGTGGTACAAAGAAGACTTAACTCTTTCTTGTCACAGAAAAGATCCCAAGGCTAGTGCTGTGTCAGCCAAGAAACTGCTTACCATCAGCTGGGAAGCATCCGGAATCAACACAATCCACAATCCAAGCCAACTCCTCCAGAAAGCTGCAGGTGGAAAATTGAGGCCATTCAGGCTTATTGCGCTACTCTGAAATCTGCTGGTTTGATTTCACATCTTTCCACACTATACTGATTTTTCAATGTCTGCTTGAGGACTAAGGTGTGCCTCACACATACTGTAGTATCTTCAGTTGCCTCACATGCATGTGAAAGCTGGACAATGAATAAGGAGAATTGGAGAAGATTTGATGCATGTAAGTTATGGTATTGGTGAAGAATATTGAAACTACCACGGACTGACAGAAGAACAAAAAAATCTGTCTTGGAAGAACTACAGCCAGAATGCTTCTTAGGATAAGGGTGATGAGACTCCATCTCATATACTTTGGACACGTTATCAGAAAGGGTCAGTCTCTTGAAAAGGATATCATGCTAAAAGCTAAGTATAATTAAAACTATACTTACAAAGACAGGAGACAGGCCCACACACCAGAGTGTAACAATTAGATTTTTCTGTAATATTACATTAAAATACAATTTGTCTTAGCTGTTGAGATTTTAGCACTTCTTTAAATTTTGTGCCTGAGACAAATGGCTCACTCCTCATACCCTATTTCTACCCCTGATAGATACATAAAGGGAAAATGTTAGTTCCTATGGAATCAAATAATGATGATCAAAAACAGACTCCATAGACGATGGGGGGAGAGGACACTTTCTCATAAGAATAACATGATTTTTCCTTACCACTCTGTCTCCATTGTTCTATATGTTAATCTTTCCTTCTTCTTTTGGCATTAATGTTATATGTACCTTAGCTAATTCCGCAATTTTTTTTTTTTTAAGGACATCATGTTTAATAAGGTAGAGGAGCAGCAAAAAAGAGGAAGTCCCTCAAATAAGATGGATTGACACAATGACTGCCACAATGGGCTCAAATATAACAAGAATTGTGAAGATGACAGAGGACTGAGCGGTGTTTCATTCTGTTGTACATAGGATTGCCATTGAGTCAAAACTGACTCAATGGCACATATCAATAAAAATAACTCTTGATAAAGTAGGGGGTCAAGGAGCTCTGGCAGCATAGTGGTTGCGAATCGGGCTGCGAACTGCAAGGTC
>NW_006408822.1:1827556-1867340 GCF_000296735.1 Chrysochloris asiatica
GGGGAAGGATTGCATGGAGGGGATTGTAATCATGGCAATGAGATGATATATGATAGAATGAATGTAAAACTAATGTTCTCCCATGTAAACTATCACAAAATTCACAATAAAACATTTAAGAAAAACAGAAAAGAACGCATCACTAGAAATTCCCAATGCTGACTGCCCAGCTGTCACACACACAGGTTTGTTTATTGGAGCCCAATCTAGCCCAAACCAGCCACCACTCCATTTTCCCCTACTCTTTGATTGAGCTGACCATATTTGTGATAGTTAAGGTTGTGTGTCAACTTGGGAGGGCCATGATTCTCATTGGCAGTTAAGATGTAGTCACATCCCATGATGAGATCTGTTATAAGGTAATCATCTCCGTGATGAGATCTGCTACCAGCAACCAATCTGTTGAAAGGGAGTTTCCTAAGGGGTGTGACCTGCTTCCAATATATATGAACATTCTGGCAAAGCTCTCTTACCTTTTTCTGATCTGAATTCTACATCTGCCTCCTCCTCATCTGACCTTTGGCTTCTTGGATTTGAGCCATTGTCCTGTTGTATTCCCTGTCAATCTTGGGAGCTGCTGCCAGTTAGTCAGCAGCTTGTCATCTTACCTGCTAACCTTACTTGCTTACCTGCTATTTGACTTGCTGATCTTGGGTTTGTCATCCCTTGCAGCTATGTGAGTCTGGAGAAGCCTCCAGTCTCACTTCTTACCCATGGACTTGGAACTTACCAGCCTCTCAAACCACATGAACCATTTCCTTGAGGAAAGTGTCTCTATAGTACAAGTTTTCCTGGTTTAGCTTCTCCTGAAAGCAGCAGTCAAGAAGTCAAATGAGGTATTACATTAGGCAAATCTGCTGTAAAAGACCTCTTTAAAGTGTTAAAGAAGGAGCTCTGGTAGTGTAGTGGTTACAAATCGGGCTGCTATCCTCAAGGTCAGCAGTTCAAAACTACCAGCTGTTCCGCAGGAGAAAGATGAGGCTTTCTGCTCCTGTAAAGATTTGCAGCCTCAGAAACCCTGTACACGGTCACTGTGAGTCGGAACTGACTCCACGGTACTTAACAACAACAACAAAAGTATTAAAGAGCAAAAAGGTCACTTTGAGGACTAAGGGTTGTCTGACTTAGGCCATGGAATTTTCAATCACCTTTTATGTGTGTGAAAGTTAGACAATGAATAAGGAGGAAAATATTAAAAGTACCATGGACTTGACAGCACCTAAGAATCCAGCCTAAGACAACCCAACAGGAACACTTTGAAATGCTTCCCTCATTCTCTTTCTTGCTTTCTCTCTTTTTCACTCTTTCTCTGTCTCTTATCTTATCTCCCCTCCCCCTCTTCTTTTCCCCATAAGCCAGGACGAGCAGGTATCCAGTTTATTTATGAGAGGGTCAGAAGAGACCTCAGAAAGCAATATTCTGAGCTGAATTTTTAAAGTTGAGAAAAGGAACAAAGCAAGAAACCTGGCGTAAGGCATTTGGTGCTGCTTTGATACAGCAAGAGGATGAGGCCAATGGGCAGACCAGACAGACTGTGGAGGAAACAAAAGTCATCTTGTCAAGGACAGAACCTTTATAGGTGTTGGGCAGGGGCACAGAGAGTGAAAAGTGATGATGAGTAATAAACTCTGTGATACCAAGTCATGGAATTCTAAAGTCCTTCAGGAACTTTAGCCACTACATATGGAATGTCAGAAATCAGTATCCAATGCCAGTATCAGTGGGCAGAGACCATAGATTCTGCCTGGTGGCCTTAAATGATGGCAGGACAGATGGGGCAGTACAAGCTACGGGAGATCTCTCTGGGTGCCAGGTTGGGGATCACAATTGTACTTCTTTTCTATGGCAGTTCAGAACCCACTGGGGATTAAATCAGCACTTTGCCAAATGTCTGATTTTGGCTTGTATTCCTTCTGCTCTAGCGTGATGGAATACCCCTGGTCTTGGACATACCCTGTCCCTGATGTAGGTGAGGAATTTCTTTAGGAGGGTGTCTTAATTGTCTAGTATTTCTGTAACAAAAATCGTGCTACAATTGGGTGGCTCTAAAGAATAGATAATAGTTTTCTCAGTTTGTTGTTGTTTTTAATAAGTGCCGTTGAGTCAATTCCAACTCATAGTGACCCTGTATAGGGTTTCCAAGGAGTGACTGGTGAGTTTGAACTACCCACCTTGGGGTTTAGGAGGCTAGAAGTCCAAATTTGGGACACTGACTACAAAGGAAGGCTCTCTCTCCTCTCATTCTGTGTTGTTGTTGTTAAGTGCCATTGAGTTGGTTCTGACCCGTAGCGACCCTATATAGGATTTCCAAGGAGTAGTTGGTGAGCTTGAACTGCTGACTCTGTGGATCAAAGCAACTTTGCAGTCAAGCACATTAGCCCACAGCGCCACACCAGGGCTTTTTTTTTTTTTTTTATCCCTTTCAGCTTCTGTAGCTCCTTCATTCATTGGTTCCTTGGAGATCCCCACGTAGCATCACTCAGCAGTGACTAGGTGTAATTATGGCCTCATTACCATACAAAGAAAACCCTACTCGCCAAACAGGATTATATGATTGAACTCCAACATGTATTTGGGGTTGGGGGAGGGACACGATTCAATCCATAACGGAGGATGAAGAGACTGTATATATTGAGATCATCCTAAGAATTGATGTTAGAAGACTTTATTTCGGTGAGATACAGAATAGTATAAGTTTTCCAATTTTCATCCTTGAAAATCAAAGTCATCATCAGGTGGGGTCTGATTCTGAGATCTTTCAAGTCTCTGAAAAGATTCTTTTTCTCCTTTGTTTTGCCTTTGGCCTCATTGAGAGGTGCCTTTCTCTTTCTGTGATTTTACTATGTCTGTAACATTGATTTTGCATCTTTGCAAGTTAAAAAAAAAAAAAACAGCAACAGAAAACAACCTAGTTTGAAGGCAGTGAAGCCAAATGATGTGCCATAAAAACATACATCTCTTAATTTTCATGAAATAATCTTTTAATTTACTTTTGTCCTACTTAACATGAGACTTTAACTAATTAACACTTGAGCTATATCTATTGGACACTCAACAAAAATAAGCATTGCTCTGAAGGGTAATAATATTGGAGTGGTATGCTAATATTTTATCACACTGATAGGGTTTATAACTGGGAAGATCTATAATAATTATCTTTCATGGATGTGGTTTGATATGGGAAAATTTAACCCAAGACAACAACATCAACAAAATGGCATGTGAAATCTCAACCACAAGTTGCAGGGTGTGTAAATCCCACCCCAAACCCTGCAAACAAAAATCAGCATTCAACTTTTTGTAAATCCAGTTTGTCACAAAATCCCTTGTTAATGGGGAAGCTTCTTGGAACATCATGTTAATCTATTGCTCCAATTACAAATATATACATAATTAGCTGTGGCTATCTGCTTACAAAACATCCAGTGTCTGCTCACAGAACGCTGTAAACCAGCACAATGGAGAGGATTCAGTTACGGGGAGGTTACACCCCAGAGGGATAATGTGAGCTGGAGATATCACAAGGCTGCTGCGGTCCACCCACTAAACCACACAGAAGCGCTCACTCACTACTGGGGGAGGACCATAGTATAGAGCAGCAGAGAGCCCATGGTGTTCTGGAGGGTAGCTAAAGGTCCCTGCAAGTTTTTGCTTCTATGGTGTTATAGATTGAATGAATCCTCAGAATATTTGTGCTGGGATTTTAACACTTATATTTTTGGAAGTGATCCTGTTAGGGAATAGGGCTTTCTTTGTTACTTTAAGGAGGCCTGGTTGTGGGGAGGTTAAGTGCTTAGCTGCTAACCAAACAGGTCAGTGGCTCAAACCCACCTCTCCTCAGGAGAAAAATGTGACTGTCTGTTTTGGTAAAGATTGGTGGTGGTGGTGGTTATGTGCTGTGGAGTCGGTGCTGACTCACTGTGACCCTTTTTAGGGTTTCCGAGGCTATAAATCTTTATGGGAGCAGAAAGCCTCGTCTTTCTCCTGTGGAACAGCTGATAGTTTTGAACTGCTGACTATGAGATTAGCAGCCCAAATCATAACCACTATGCTACCAGAGCTCCTTTTGGTAAAGATTACATTCTTGAAAGCCTTATGGGGCAATTCTACTGTGCCCTAGATGGTCACGATGAGTTGGAAACAACTCCATGGCAATAGGTTTGGTTTTTGTTCTAATCAGTGTTTGGTGTGTCTTAAATCTAGTTATTTCTGGATAAGCAAAAGAGCAGATTAGACACTGAGACAAGCACACACTGGGAAAGACAGATGCCATGTGAATATCATCTCCAAGCTAAGGAACCAAGGAATGTCCTGAGCTACCAACAAGGAAGACATTAACAGACCCTGATTTAGATTTTCATCCTCCAGAACTGTGAGTCACTCTTGAAAGTCACTTCCATGTACTCTTTCTGTTACAGCAGCACTTGGAACGTGAGATAGGTGGTTTCTAGGATTCCTTTGGTCAGGGACTTACTTCTTCAATCTTTCTTGATCAGCACTGAAGGGGGATCAAAAGCATCTTGTGAGGAAGTTCTAGGCTGGTCCTAGCCATTTCTGGTCTCAATCAGGAAGCTGGGCTCACACACAGTAATTTGGGACCTGAAGTAGCACCTATTACCTGAGGGCAGAGGACATTGCTGCCAGATACAGTCAAACATTTGAGTGATGGTATTTGAGAAGAATATTAAAGGTACCATGGACTACCAGAAGAGCAAACAGATCTTTGTTGGAAGAAGTACAGCCAGAATGCTCCTTAGAAGAAGATGGTCAGACTTCACCTCTCATTATCAGGAGAGACCAGTCCCTGGAGAAGGACATCATGCTTGGTAAAGTGGAAGGACAACCTAAGAATGGCACCTAACAACATAGCAAAATAAATGACAAGACCTGCTGCTGTGGTACTATGAATTTACTTGATATGGCTTTTCTATTCAAAATCGTCTTAACTCACACCCAATGTTTGGGTGGGACCATACAAATCAGGTGTACAGGACTCTACCACCAGGATTCATTAGTTTTGCTATTCTGCTAGATTTAAAAGGAGCCGTCTCAGAAACAGAAACAGGCAACTCCAGGGTCATCAAGAAAGAAGAATCATGGCAGAGATGGCATTGAGAAACCAAGTAAAGTTGAGTATCTACTGGCAAGAGACTAATTTGCAGAATGTGCCCTTTGGACATTTACAGACTTGCTAAAGGAGCTTTGTAACACTAGCCCAAGCAGGGCAAAGGTCAAGGGGCCACATGGCTGAGAGTTCGAAGAGAAGAATGAGGCATGCCTACAGTATAGCAGAGAAAAGGTGTTCCTGATCATAAAACTTATTATTTTGGATCCCAAATTTTATCCTGTTCACTTCCTTAATAAACTTTATAATCCTGAGTATTCTCTGTGAATCCTATGTAGTCTTTGCAATGGATTATCCAACCCAAATGTAAAACAGATAGTGCTGTAAGAGGGGGCGAGGTGGCTGGTGTCAGAATAAGGTAAAGGAGTTGTGGTGTGGAAGCATATCTGACCTCCACCTTGGGCTGATTTTGAATTTGATTTTCCTTACCTCTTGTAAAGCCAGAGGAAGTCAGACATGCCTCCATGCCATTTTTGCAGCAGGGTGCATTCTACACAGCTCAAGTGAAAGGAAATCAGCCAAGTGGTATCTAGGGGCCATGGTTTTGTTTGTTTGTTTGTTTTTTTGTCTACTTCTTTCCCCATCACCTCAATAGGCATGGTCAAAGAATGAAAAGCAGGGGGTCAAGATTTAGGCAGAGACCCTTACCAATCTTGATCTGCTTAATGGAGATCAGGACGATTCTTGGTGTTGTTAAGTGCCATCATCGGGACCTGCATAGGGTTTATGCCACCACTTGTCTATCAGTTTGTTGCACTGTGGTGGGTTGCATGTTGCCGTGATGCTGGAAGCTATGCCACTGGTGTTTTGAATGTTCACAGGGTCACTCATGATAGACAGGTAAAGATTTATAGACTCTTAGATCAAAATGTAAAGTAATGGCAGCCAGGCACCCTACAGATCTTCTGGTCTCATGGCAAACAAAGCAGTTGTTTTTATTATGAATTGAAAGAAGATTTACAGAACAAATCACCTTCCCATTTAGCAATTCATATACATTTTTTTCTCATGTCATTGATCACAGTCCCCAAAATGTAACATCACTTATCCCAGTCCCTGCCTGTGTTTCCTGTTTCCATTCTTCCTGTTTTCCTAACCCTTCTGTAGGGACAAAAGCTGAATGCCCCCAAAATGGCCACATAGGCAGTCTGCATTATTTGCCACGTTGCCCCCAACTCCACCATTGCTATGCCCACCAGAACACCCTGTTCTCATGAACTCACCCATCAGGACTAAGCAAACATTCCAGAAACTCAAGTCTCCCTCTCTTTCCTGAGTTATACACCACACATGCACAGCTGGGCACACAAAACTTCAATCTTCTCCCTTGGTTCGGAATCTTGCTTGTCTAGACAGTTGCCATGGGAAGCAATACTGTTGTCCTGGTCAGTAATTTCCCTTTGAAATAACCCAATGTCTGTGGGATTGTCTCCTGATCAGTTTTTCCGTCTCTTGGCAAATACCCACATGAAAGGACTTTTCCTTGTGGGTTTTAACTTAAACACCTTCTTAACTCTGTTTTTCATTGTAGCCACAATGTTAGTCCTTTGTACACTACCCAGCAGTCCATGCATAGATTATGGGGCTGGGCTTGAGCATCAATACCAGCCAAGTGACTCTTACCTGGGACCAGTGGCTGCTTCTCTCATACCTTGGTCAATTCAATACCTTCTATGGTAGGCTGTACTGCCACTGCCTGGTTTATTTCAAAAAGGTGTTCATACATCCCTACTGTTACTGTTCCCTTGATTTTTGTTGGGAATTTCTGCACCTAAGTTCATAAGGGATATTGGCTGTACTTTTCTTTCCTCATAGTATCTTTGTCTGGTTTTGCCGTCAGGGTTACCGTTATGGATTGAATTATGTTACAACAAAGATTTGTGTTTTAAAAATCCTAGTGGTTATATTCCCATCTGGGAATGATTTGTCTTTGTTATATGTTAGTGAGGCCGGATTAGGGTACAGTGTGTTTTGAGACATAAAAGACATTAAACAAGCAAGTGAGAGAAGCGAAACTGGAAAAGCGATGTCAGGCAGCATGAAGATTGCTCAGACTAGGACTTTTCTCCTGAGCTCACAGAGCGAGGAAGCCTGTCCCTAGAGCTGGCCCCAGAGAAGATAAGTTGTTGATTAAAGCTGTACACTGTGGCATTTCTGTTATAGCAGCACTAGATAGCAAAGTTATGTTTGCTTCACAACTAAATTATGGAGTGTTCCTTTTTTCTTTATATTTTGGAAAAATTTAAACAGGATTGGTGTGTTCGTCTATAAATGTTTGCTAGACTTCCCCAGTGAAACTATTTGGTCCAGGACTTTGTTTCATTGGGAGTGTTTTGATCACTGATCCAATCTCTTCTATTATGGGTCTGTTGAGACGTTCCATTTCCTCTTGAGTCAGTCTAGGTAGAGTGTGTGCTTCTAAGAATTTGTTCATTTTGTCTAGGCTATTAAGTTTGGTGTCATATAGTTGTTCATAATGTTCTGTCATTGTTGTTGTTAAGTGCTGTCGAGTCAGTTCTGACACATAGCGACATTGTATAGGGTTGACTGCTGACCTTGTGGTTCAAACAACTTTGCAGTCCAGTTCATTAGCCGACAGCGCCACACTAGGGCTCCAATGTTCTGTCATAGTTATCTTAATTTCTGTAAGGTCATTTGTAATGTCTGCCCTTTCATTTCTTATCTTGGTTATTTTCATCTTTGCTTAGTCCAGCTAAAAGAAAAACACCAAACCCTCAGAACTCAACTAGAAGAAGAAAGAAGAGGAAAAAAGAGTAATCTGATACAATTTGATGAATTTGTCCTACACCTATGGATGCAGTAGCTCAAAAGAAGGAACAAATCTTTACAGCAAGGATCATTCAGTACACAGGGTAGACAGGGATGGGCAACTTGGACATTGGCTACCCAAAATGGGGGGCGCTACAAGGGCAAGAAGTATTTGGCTTACAAGCTTTCAAGAGGGAACCTAGATCCAGAGGGTGCAGAGGAAGGTAGAATCTCCACTGAGTAGTATCCAATCTGTCTGGGTGGGGCTGATGAAAGGAGATGGGGATAGCACTCATGTGGCACAATAGTGAATAATTGCTATCAGGACTGACTATGAAGGTTGGAAATGTAAAGGTAGATGTTTTGTAGCAAAAGGAGGGGAGTGATTGACTTTGAAGTCCAGGAGCGGAGGTTCCTGAGACCATCAAGGGAAAAGAGTGGAGTGCGGGACCCTACCCAGAGAAACAGTGATGCCAGAGATAGAGGCAGAGACGATGACATGGAGAGATGGAGTGACTGGGGACTCCAGACCCAGAGAGGGAGAGGGGCTGTGTGCTGATGACCATGGGGCAGGCCTGCAGGGTATACCCTTTGGTTGTTTGATGATGCATGGATGGGATTGTAACCATGGCAATTAAATGATATACAATAGGATGAATGTAAAGCTAATGTTCTCCCATGTAAACTATCACATAATTCACAATAAAACATTAAAAAACAAAACAAAACCCACTGTCATCTAGTTGATTCCTACTTACAGTGGCCCTATGTAGAGTTTCTGAGACTGTAAATCTTTATGAAGGAGCAAGCCTCATATTTCTGTCAAGAGAGACTGGTGGGTTTAAACTGCTGACCTTGTGATTAGCAGTCAAACATTTATCCCACAGCAGCACCAAATCTCCTTAGTCTAGCTAAAGGCTTGTCAAGCTTACTGATCTCGTCAAAGAACCAACTTCTGGTTTTGTTGATCCTCTCTATTTTGTAAATTTTATTTATTTCCACTCTCGTCTTTGTTATTTCCTTTTTTATGGTATGTTTAGGCTTAGTTGGCTTTTTTATTTGTAGTTCTTAGAGTTGTTGAATTAGGCTGTTTGAAATCTTCTGTTTTCATGTATCCATCTATTGCTGTAAGTTTTCCTTTTCCTTCACGGCATCCCATATGTTTTAGTATGCTGTGCTTTCGTTTTCACTTGACTATAAGAAATGTGTGGTTTCTCTTTTGATTGCTTCCTTTTCTTAGTTTAATTTCTATTTATTTATTTTTCAGAGGTTTTTTTTTTTTTTTTCCCTTTTCTTCCTGTTATTGATTTCTAGCTTGAGTTTGTTGTGTGCAAAGACAATACTTTACATGACTTCAATCTTTCAAATGTATGGAGACTTACTTTGTGACCTAACATGTGATCTGTTATAGATTGGCTGTATCCCCGCTACCAAATATCTGTCGACTTGACTAGGCTATGATTCATTATGGTTTGGCAATTATGTAATGATATAATTTGGCAGCTATTAATGATGTGCTCATCTACCATAATGTGATCTGATATAGTTATCCTCCATTTGTGATGTATTGTAAACCCGGACCCCTATGTGTTAATGAGGGAGCACATGGCTCCATACAATAAGCACTGGGCCACAACCCACAAGGTCCATAGTTTGAGGCTGCCTGCCAGTGGTAGAAAGGTGAGGTTTGCTCGTCCTGTGAAGATTGAAAGCCTCAGAAACCCTATAAAGGGTTGTTGTGAGTCAGTACCCTCTCAATGGCACTAAAAATAATAATGTGTTAATGAGGCAGGATTAGGTTATATTTGTTATGTTAATGAGGCAGAATTAGACAATTATGTTAATGAGGCAGGATACAAGCTACAGGATTCAGTTGTGTTTTGAGTTAATCTCTTTTAAGATATAAAACAAGCAAGCAGAGATAGAGTAACCTAGTACTATCAAGAAAGAACTGGGAGCAGAACATATCCAATTTACAACTAGTATTTAAGATTGTTGTTAAGTGCTGTCGAGTTGGTTGACTCATAGCGACTCTGTAGGGTTTCCATGGAGCAGCTGGTGGGTTTGAACTAGTTGTAAATTGGATGTTGGTAATCTGGGGACTTCCTGTAAATATCTGTTAAATCTAGTTGGTTTATAGTATCAGTCAAGTCTTTGTTCCCTTACTGCTCTTTTTTCTAGATGTTCTAACATTGAAAGCGGTGTAATGAAGTCTCCGATTACTATTGTAGTGGTTTCTTCAATTCTATCAGTGTTTGCTTTAAATAGTTAGGTGCTCCAATGTTGAGAGCATATGTATTTAAGATTGTTAAATCTTCTTGATGAATTGACCCTTTTTATCACAATATAATGTCTATTTTTATCTCTTCTAACAGATTTTGTATTAAAACCTACTTTGTCTGATATTATTGCCACATCAGCTCACTTTTTGTTATTTGCATGGAATTATTTTTCCCATCTTTTTACTCTGAAGCTATTTCTGTCCTTGGATCTAAATTGTATCTCTTAATAAACAACATATAGTTGGATCATGTTTTTAAAACCATTTTGCCACTGTCAATTGGAGCATTTAGTCCATTTACATTCACTGTAATTACTGATAAGTGATTTACTTCCACCATTTTGTTCTTTTTTTGGTGTATCTTAAGCCTTTTTTGTCTTTTTTTCTTTAGTAACGCTTGCTTCTGTGTTTTGTTGGGGCATGAATAATTTCTTCTAGAAAGATCAGCACAAGGCTGGTCCCTATGAAACGGAAGTTAAATATATCCCAAATGTCTGACTTTTCCAATATGTTATACCACTCCATAAACATTGATACCAAACACCACTCTTCTCCTCCCTCATGTCCTAGGGTTCTGAAGTATACTGTAATGTCTCACAGATATCACAGCTGTCAAAGGAAATGGATCACACAATTGTGGAGACTGGCAAGTCCCAAATCCATATTTATTCAATCTGTATGCTGAGTGCCTAACAACAGCAACAACACTTTAACTCTTACACTTTTGTGTCTTCCATTTTCCTGTCCCAACCTCCCTCTTATTGTATATTGCCTTTCCCATCACCCAAGTTAATATGTGTCTCCCCACTACCCAGTAAATATTTTTCTCTTCCCTTCCACTCCTACTAACCATCATAAAATGTTTAACAAGAAAACCTTTGATAATTTTGATTTTACAACAGAGGTCTCATACAATAATTGTGCTTTTCAGATTGACTAATTTCACTCAGCATAATGTCCTCCAAGCTCATCCATGTTATGAGGTGTTTGGCAGATTCATCATTATTCTCTAATGTTGCATAGTGTTCCGTGTGTCTATGTACCAAAGTTTAACCATTCTTCTGTTGATGGGGGATTTGGGATGTCTCCATCTTTTTCATACTGTGAATAGCGCTGCAATGAACATTGTTATTATTGTTCCGTGCAGTTGAGTCGGTTCTGATTCATGGTGACCTTATACACAACAGAACAGAACACTGCCCTATCCCGTGCCATCCTCACATTTGTTGTTATGCTTAAGTCCACTGCTGCTGCCACTGTGCTGATCCACCTAGTTGAGGTTTTCCTCTTTTACTCTGACCCTCCACTTTTCCAAGTGTAATGTCTTTCTCTAGGGACTGTTTTCTCCTGACAATCTGTCTGAAGTATTAGAGACCATGTCTTACCATCTTTGTTTCTAAGGAGAATTCTGATTGTACTTCTTCTATCACAGATTTGTTACTTTTTATGGCAGTCCAAGGTACTTTCATTACTCTTCCCCAACACCATAACTCAAACGCATCAATATGGTCTTTCTTATCTGTTGTCCAACTTTCACATGTATGTGAGTCTATTGAAAATACCATGGCTTGGGTCAGACGAACCTTAATACTCAAACTGATACTTCTGTTCTTGAGCACTTTAAAGAGGCTTTGTGAGCAGAATTCCCTAGCACAATATGTCACTTGATTTCTTGGCTACTGCTTCCATGAGTATTGATAATGAATACAAGCAAAACGAAGTTTTGACAACTTCAATCTCTTCTTCATTTATCCTGATGTTATT
Source organism: Chrysochloris asiatica (assembly GCF_000296735.1). NCBI lineage: Eukaryota > Metazoa > Chordata > Mammalia > Afrosoricida > Chrysochloridae > Chrysochloris > Chrysochloris asiatica. The sequence continues at coordinate 1,839,496 of NW_006408822.1, forward strand.
TATTGGTCCAGCTATAGGATTTTTGCTTTCTTTACATTGTGGTACAATACATACTGAAGGTTGTGGTCTTTGATCTTCATCATTAAGTCCTCTTCACTTTCAGCAAGCAAGGTTGTGTCATCTGTATAACACAGGTTGTTAATGAGTCTTCCTCCAATCCTGATGCCACACTCTTCATATAACCCAGCTTCTCTAATTATTTGCTCAGCATACAGATTGAATAAGTACGGTGAAAGAATACAGCCCTGAAATATATCCTTTTGTTCTATTCTAAGAACTGTCTCTTGATTTATGTGTACATTTCTCATGGGTGTGCATCTATCTATCTATTCATGCCACAGCTTTCATTTCATGAGAATATATACCAAGTGGTTGGATTGCTGGATCATACGGTATTTCTATTTCTAACTTTTTGAGGAAGTGTCATATCATTTTCTATGATTTCCAGTCCCACCAGCAGTGTGGGAGGGTTCCAGTCTCTACACTCCCCCTCCAGCATCTTGTTTTCTGGTGTGTTGTTTTTTTTAACTTTGTAATCAATGTTGGGATAAGATATCTTGTTATTTTGATTTGCATCTTTCTAATGGTATGGCACTGACATCAAGGTTGGCAGTTCAAACCTACCAGCCACTCCTTAGAAACCCTGTACAGGAACACTATAAATCTGAACCAACTTGATGGCACTTAACAAGTGACTAGTGATCTTGAACATTTCTTCATATGTTTGTTGGCTGCCTAAATGTCTTTTTTTTAAAAATGTTTTATTGTGAATTATGTGATAGTTTACATGGGAGAACATTAGTTTTACATTCATCCTATCGTATATATTTCATTGCTATGGTTACAATCCCCTCCATGCATCATCAACCAACCAAAGGGTATACACTACAAGCCTGCCCCCCCTCCAGCCATCAGCACACAGCTCCTCACCCTGTGTATAAAGTCCCCAGCTGCTCCATCTCTCCACGTCATTGTCTCTGCCTCCATCTCTAAATGTCTTCTTTAGTGAAGTGTCTGTTCATGTCCTCTGCTTATTATAAATTGGATTATTTTTATTTTTGTTGAGGTATTGAAGTGTTCTAGAAGTAAAAACTTTTCGTTCTGTAAATTTAAGAGCGAGAGTAGTCCTGAACTAATTTGTCATTGTCAAACATTTTTTCCCAGCCTGTGTGCTTTTTATTCTTTTAATGAAATATTTTGATGCACGTGTCTAATTTTCAGGTGGTCCCCGTCATCTCTTTTTGTCTTCTGTTGTGTGTTATTAGTTATGTTTGATAGTATATTATGCCATGTATCAGACTCCCTACATGTATGCTTATTTTTTCATTGATGATCTTTATAGTTCATTTCACATTTAGGTCTTCAGTTTACGTTGAGTTCATTTCCGCATATGGTGTGAGATACGGATATTGCTTCAGGATTCTGCCAATGGATTTCCAGTTTTGCCAGCACCATTTGTTGAATGTGTTTGGGCCCTTAAATCACTGACCATAGGTGGATGCTTTACTCCTGGATTCTCAATTTTGTTCCACTGATTTATGTGCCTTTCACTGTACCAGTATCAGGCTGTTTTAACTAATATAACCGTGTAGCAGACTTTGAATTCAAGAAGTAAGAGGCCTCCTACTTTGTTCTTCTATTTGAGTAATGCTTTGCTTATCTGAGGTCTCTTTTCTCTCCATATAAAGTTAGTGATTAGTTTTACATCTCTTAAAAAAATATTGTTGTGTACATCCCCCCACCCTACCCTCATCCCCCCCAAAAGAAAGAAAAACACAGGGAATGGAAGCAAATACTGTCGAATGCTGATGCACAGAGGAGATTGTATTCATTGCAATGAAATGATGGTGTAAAGCTGATGTTCTCCCATGTAAACCATCACTCAGTTTACAATAAAAAATAAATTTTAAAAAATATTGTTGGCAACTAGATTGACAATGCATTGTATCTATAGATTTCTTAGGGTAGTGTTGACATTTTTCACAATGCTGTCTTCCTATACATGAGTATGGTATATTCTTCCATTTTTGTACTTTTCTTGTAGTAGTATTTTTGTAGTTTTCTTTGTATAGATCTTTGTTTTTCTGATTAGATTTGTTCCTAAGTATTTCATCTTTTGAGTGGCTATTGTAAATGGTACTGTTTTCCTGATTTCCTTTTCAGAGAGTGAAAGAATACAATCGATTTTTGTATTTTAATCTTATAACCTGCTACTTTGCTGAATCTTTGAATGAATTCCAATAATTTTCTTGCTGTCATTGGAATTTTGTATGTATAGGATCACATCATATTAAAATAGTTTTACTTCTTGCCAATTTGGATGCCTTTAATTTCCTTTCTTGCCTTATAGCTCTAAGACTCCAGCACCGTACTGAATAGTTGTGCTGGATAAAGGGAATCCCTGTCTGGCTCCTGTTCGCAGGGGGAGATGCTTTCCCATTCTCTCCATTCAAAATTATGTTGGTTGTGGGTTTTGTATATATTCCCTTAATTATGTTGAAGAATTTCCTTTCTAGTCTGATTTTGTTGAGTGTTTTTATTCAGGAATGGTTGTTGAATTTTGTCAAATGCTCTTTTTTTCATCTATTGATACGTTTTGTAAGTGTATGCTTTTTCTTTATGTGATGGATTCCATTTTTCTAATATTGAACCATACCTGCATACCTGATGTAAATCCCACTTGATCATGTTTTGTTTTGTTTTTCTTTTTTTCGATATGTTGTTGGATTCAATTGACTAGGATTTTGTTGAGAATTTTGCCAACTATGTTCATTAGGGATATTGGTCTATAATTTTCTTTTTTAGTGATACTTTACCTGGTTTTGGTATCAGGGCTATGCTTGTTTCATGAAATTAATTTTGAAATTTTCCTTCTTTTTTCATATTTTGGAGTAATTTGAGTAGAATTGATGTAAGTCCTCTCTGAATATTTGGTCGAATTCACCAGTAAATACATCTGTCCTGGACTTTTTTTAGTTGGGAGTCTTAATGAGTTGATCATGTTCTTCTTTTGCTATAGGTCTGTTTAAGTTTTCTACTTCAGTCTGTGTTAGTTTAGATAAATCGTTTTTCTAGAAATTTGTCCGTTTTGTCTAGATTTTCAAATTTGTTGGAGTATAATTCTTCATAGTACTGTGCTATTATCCTTTTTATTTCTGTTGTGATGTCACCCATATTGTTTTTTATTCATGTTATTTGCATCTTCTTTTCTGTTGTTAGATTTGCCAATGGTTTGTCAATTTTATTGATCCTTTCAAACAACTAACTTCTTGTCTTGATTCTTTTCATTATTTTTGTTTTCTATTTCATTTATTTGTTATAATCTTTATTTTTCTTTTCTATAGTGCCTGTAGGTGGATTTCCCAGATCACATACCAGGCTATATAGGGTGGGATAAGACTAGAAAATGTGTCTTTCTTCCTGTCTCCACTAAAAGTGTTTTAGAACACATGTAGTGACTCAGGGACATTCTAGGAAAAAGTTTCAGGTTTTTGAGGTTGCTGATTTTTTTCTTCCTGTCCCTGTTCTTACTATCCCTGCCCATTATTTATTCTGAGATGGCTGCCAAACCCTATGAATAATGTAATAAACATTGCTGCTCTAGACAACATGAAAAAAAATTCTGTGCTGGGTGCATTTTGTTTGTGGCGTTTCTTTTCGTTTTATCACTGTTGTTTTAAAGTTTACTAAGTCTTTCTGATTTCCCTTTTTTTAAATTTTGATGTGAAGATTTATTAATTTTCTCTGAAGTTACCCTGTAATTTATTTAAATTTTTATTTAAAATTTAAAATAAATCTACTTGACTTCCTTGCCATTTGACTGTTCTATAACTATTTTACTCCCTCTTTTTGTTTGTAGTTGACTTCATTATAAATTGATGTCTCTGGTTCACTATTTTCAGTCTTTTATTTTAACATGGATATTTCTGTATCTGCATTGAATTCTGGGTGGTGTTGTCATGTGTGTTAATCTCAGGTTGTTATCTGCTGTTGTTGGTTCTCAGTTAAAAAACACCCTTTATTATTTCTTGTAAAGTTGGTCTGGTTATTACAAATTCCTTTAATTTCTATTCATCTGAAAATGTTCTAATTTCACTGTTGTATTTGAGGAACAGCTTTGCTGGGTATACAATTCTTTTTTGGCATTTTTTAATCTTTCAGAGTTTTGTATGTCAATCCATTGCCTTCTTGCCTGCATGGCTTCAGCTGAAAAATCAGAACTTAGTCTTATTGGTTCTCCTTTGTAGGTAGCTTTTTGTTTTTCCTGAGCTGCTCTAAAGACTTTTTCCTTATCTTTGTTTTTGGAAAGCTTAATTATTTTGGTTTGGAAAGTTTGGCGATTTTCCTTAAAAATATTTCCTGTTTGGGGTTCATTCAGCTTCTTGAATGATTATCTTCTCATCTTTCGTGGTTAGAGAAGTTTTCTTCCAAAAACTCTTTGTCAATTTTCTCCATGGTTTTTATTGTCTCTTCCTATTCTGGAATTCTGATCACCTGTAAGTTATTCTTTTTCATGGTGTCCCACATAAATCTCAGACTTTCTTCCGATTTTTTTCATTCTTTTTTCAGATTGTTCTTCTAGCTTTATAGTATTGAGAGAATTATATTCAAGATCATTAATTTGGTCTCCACTGATTCTAATCTACTCCTTTGCTCTTTCAACATAATTTTTTGAGATCTTAGTATTAATCTTCTGAATTTCTATTTTCTGGTTTTGTATTATTTCAAAACTTGAATTAATTTTGTCTGTTTGTTCTTGTAATAATTTCCCAAATTATTTTGACATTTTTTTTCTCTGTTCTCTTTGCTTTCTTCAATCTTTCAGTCAATTTAATGAAAGCACCTAAATATTAATCTTTTGAATTCTTTCTCAGGTAGTTCCATTATGTTTTCTTCTTCAGAAACACTTTCTGGCTCTGCATCTTGGTCATTTGCTTGAGCTATTCTTTCCTGTTTTATATGTGAGCTAAAATCATGTTGTCTCTGAGACATTGTGGTATTATTATTGTATTTAATTGATGATTATATGGTGGTGTGTTCTTAGGCTCTCACCAACTGTCTCCTGGTGGGTATGATTAGAGATGGAAATGTGTGCACTGTTTTTCTTTTGCCATTCATGCAACCCAGTTTAGGGTGGGTTTGGCTGGTATTGGCTGATGTTTGTCATTGATGCGGTGGTACAGAAGCTGGCATTGGCTGTTGTCCAGTGCATGGAGCTACAAAGAATACCGTTGTTGTAGAGCTGCATGGGCATGGTTGTTGTCTCCTGTCAGGAAGGGCTAGAGGAGAAAACACACAGGGAAATAAAACAGAACAAACAAGCAAACAACAGCAAAAACAAAATATAATAAAAGAGAAAAAAGAAACAAAAATGGGCAGCCACAAGAAAAAAAGAGAAAAGGAAAGGAAAATAGAACAGCACAAGAGTAAAATAAGAGGGAAAAGCACATAAAAAAGCAAAGAGAGAATATGAAAAGAGAAAGTAGCAAAGAGAATGAAAACAGTGGAAATGAGAAACAAAAGAGATGTTGCTGTTGTTAAGTTTTGTCAAGTTGGTTCAGACTCATAGCCATCCTGTATAGTGTTTCTGAGGATTGAGGAGTTTGAACCGCTGACCTTGTGGTTCAAACCCATCTTGCAGTACAATGTTTACCCTACAGCACCACCAAGGAAAGGAAAGAGCAGAAGAAGGAAAACAAAAAGAAACAAAAGCAACAAAATGACAGAAGGAAAACAACAACAACAACAACTAGAGCAGTTGTTTGACCCAGAGAGAAGAAAACTTGGGTGGGGGGAGCTGCCAGTCAAAGAGTTCATGCTCATGAGGTGGATGGAGGAGGGATGTGGCAGCTGAGTTCCCAGCCCTAGGAGGAGTTCCTACAGCCCTAAGTGTTGTCTGTGTTCAGGGCACCCAATTCAAAAGTAGTACATGGAGGCCCTTCAGGTTGCTAGTTCTTGTGTCTTTCAGAACCAGAGGGAAGCTGGGAGCAGGGTGTCTGATTATGAAGGTTCCTGATAGTCTCATTCTGGCCTGGAGGCTCTGTGGGTTCTATAGATCTGAAGCAGAGTGTATCTGAGTCCAGACAAGTCTCTGGAGGAGGTTATTCTACTTGGTAGATCAGCAAAAGGAGGAAGATACTCAAGGAAATGGACTGACCCAGTAGCTGCAACATGAGTCAGACATAGCAGCGTGTGAAGATGGCACAGAACTGGGCAGTGTTTCTTTCTGTTGTACACAGTGCCACTATGAGTCACAATCAACTTAATGGCAATTAAACAACAGTGGATGTGAAGTGGTATCTCACTGTGATTTTGAATATCTTTTTCTATACTTATTGGCCATGCGTATTTCCTTTGGAGAAACAGCTATTCAAAGTCTTTGCCATTTTTAAATTGAGATATTTGCTTTTAAATATAGAATTATCAGATTTCTTTATATATTTCAGATAAAAGTCCTTTTTCAGGTATGTGATCACATTCTGTGGGTTGTTTTTTCACTTTCTGGATGGTCTCCTTTGAACACAAGATTTTTAATATGAAGTCTATTTTTCATTTGCTGCCTAGGTTTCAGTATCATATCTAAGAATCCATTGCCTATTCAAGAGCACAAAGATTTAATCCGATTATTTTCTTCAAAGTGTTTTAGAATTTTAGTTCTTACATATAAGTTGGTGATTCATTTGAATTGGTATTTCATGATATGAGATTATGGGGTTCCACTTTATTTAACTACCACAATCAGGATACAGAACTGTTCCATCAGCTCAAAAATCTTTTTTGTTCAATCCTCTGTAGTAAATTACCTTTCCCTCTTCCTTAGCAACTCAGGAAGATTTGTTCTCCATCGCTGTAGTTTCGTCTGAGAATGCTATATAAACGGAATAATGCATTAGTAGTTAGTCTCCTGAGACTATGAAGAAAAAGGTATCTTTTCCCTTTTGATAACAGGTGAAGTTCAATTTAATTTTTATTACACAATTTTAACAGCTTTTCCATGAGCTAAAGTACAGCTATTTCAAGAAGGGACAAGTCTGCAGCCCATTTCACCATCAGAGTCTTGAAAAACACTGCTAGACAGTGAGTGAGGCTTCCATTCGTCGTGAGCAGGATGAGAGTTTGCTACTTACTTTGAGGACTTTCAGGATAGGAAAATGATTACAGAGGAAAGTGCTGGAGTTGAGCATAAGGACTCAATTGAGACTTTGAGAGCTTGCTTTGCTTTCCGTCTATTTCACCGCAAGTAAAATGAGGCTGGTGAGTAGGAAGCAGGAGGCCAGGCGAATATGCTGTTCACAGGTGGCAGGGTAATATGTTATAGAGCCTAAATCCATTGAATTTGGCTCTGTTTCAGTCCAAAAAGTTAGCTCAAAATCGAACTTCCCAGCCAGTTAACGGGGCGGGCCACACAAGTCAACCGGAAGCACCTTCTTACGTAATCTCGGGCACCAAGAGACGAAGTCTGGAAGTCGTCTTCGAAAGCCGCAGTTCAGGCTTCTCCTGAGTGTAGTTTTTGAGGCGCATTGGTTGAACAAAGCCTTTACACGGTAACAACTGGCAATTTGATACATAGGTCTTCTAAGACGAGAGACTGCAGAGGCTAACGCCAAAAAGGCTATTGTCTGGATCACAGTGGGATGCTCTTACAACGTCCAATGGGAAACGCCCCTGCGAGGATTCTGGGAATTGTAGTTCCGGAGTAGTTACGCGGCCGTTGATTGGATGGACCGAGTGAGGCATTCGCGGGTCTTTAACCCAGAGTGTGTATTCCCCCCGCGGTAAGGAGGGTCGGGAATGGTTGGGCCTAGTGTTGGGGCCCCAGGAGAAGTTCAGCTGTCCGGGAGTGGGTCCGGTGGTGACCGTTAGGGCCACGCTCTGGCGGTTCACGCCTATGGTTCCGGATGTTCCATTTTTGGAGTGCCGCTGAAGTCGTGCATTAAACCAAACCAAATATCCCCGTCTGTGAGCGACCCTATATAGGGTTTCCCAGACTGTGCACTTTACGGGAGCAGACAGCCTCATCCTATCTATCTTGCTCGGAGAGGCTGGTGGACAACTTACGGTTATAAGTATAGTGTTTATCCTACACAGCCACCAGTGAGTGCTCCGGCATATTTGGGGCAAAGAAATTGGGGCAGATGCAGTCTTGAATCCTTGAGTTGTAGGGCTCAGTGCGGACTTTTCTGCCAGGGGTTGAGCCTGGTGCTAGAGTGACCTGGAAGTTTGAATTTAATTAGTCTGGGACAAATGATTCCCCAGTAGAAAGGGCTGCTTCAGTGGTGCATTACCGTGGTTGTTCTGGGATTTGGGGATGAGTTCAGTCAAGGGCAAACAGAATAACACCCCCTGTTGGTGGGGGTTGTTGTTGTTAGGTGCCATCGAGTCGGTACTGACTCATAGGGACCTTTTTGCACAGCAGAATGAAACACTGTCTGATCCTGGGCCAACTTCGCTACTATTGCCACACTTGAGTTCATCGATGCTGCCACTTGGCCAATCCAACTCGTTGGGGGTCTTCATCTTTTTCTCTGACCCTCCACCCTACCAAACATGATACCCTTCTCCAGCGACTGGTCCCTCTGGACAATATGTCCAAAGTATGAGAGATGAAGTTTGGCCATCTTGGCCTCCAAAGGAGAACTCTGGCTGCACATCTTCCAAAATGGATCTGTTCGTTCTTTTGGCAGCCCATGGCACTTTCAATATTCTCCTCCAACACCATAACTCAAAAGCATCAATTCTTCTACCGTCTTCCTTATTCACTGTCCAGCTTTCACATGCATATGAAGTTATTGAATATACCATGGCTTGGATCAGGCGCACCTTAGTCCTCAAGCCGATATGTTTGCTCTTCAACACTTTAAAAAGGTCTTTGCGCAGCAGATTTGCCTAATGCAATACATCGTTTGAGTTCTTGACTGCTGCTTCCGTGAGTATTGATCCAAGAAGAATGAAGTCCTTGACAACTTCAATCCTTTCTCTATTGATAAGAATGTTGTTGATTGGTCCAGTGGTGAGGACTTTTGTTTTCTTTACACTGAGATGTAATCCATACTGAGGCTATGCTCTTTGATCTTCATCAGTGAATGTTGATGGGGGTAGGACTGCTCAATGCCATTGAGTTGATTCCAACTCATAGTGGCCCTGTGAGTATAGGGTTTCTGAGAAGCAGCTGGTGGGTTTGAACCGCCATCCTTTTGGTTAGCAGTCCAGTACGTATCCTACAGCGCCACACCAGGATTCCAGGGTGGGACTCTTGTTGTTATTAAGTGCCATTGAATAGGCTTCAATCCATAGCGACCCTATCTTTATAGGGTTTCGAGGAGAGGTGGGTAAACTTGAACCCATGACCTTGCCGTGCAAACCGACCTTGCAGTCCAGCGCATTAACCCACAGCACCACACCAGGACTCCTAGCATGGGACTAGGGCTATAAAATTTTGGTGGGGTGTGCTTGCTTACTTGCTCCTGCATTTCCAAGTCATGGTGGGAATCCAGAACTTATCATTTGTTTGCTTTTGGTAGGTGCTGGAGACAAGTTGCTCATCGAGCAGGGGATCAAGACCTGCTGTGCCGTGGTTTATTGCAGGGAGTTATGGAGGTGATTGGAGATGGGCTTAATGAAGATATAATATCCCTAGGGGGCCGTGGGAGAGTTTATCAAGTCTGGAGTCCTGGCAAGGAGCCCAGGTGCTGTAGTGCTGGACTGTGACCCACAAGGTTGGCAGTGGAAACTCACCAGCCTCTTTGTAGATTTCTGCTCCGGTTTGTGTTTAAAGCCTTGGAAACCATATAGTGTCGCTATGAATTGGAATTGACTCAGTGGCAGTGGGTTGGGTTTGGGTGACATGGTGGCACAGTGCGTTTAGCATTGAGCTGTTAACTGCAAGGGAGAAAGAGGAGATTTGCAGCTTTCAGTTTACATTCCTGGAAACCCTATGGAGTAGTTCTAGTCTGTCCTTTAGTGTTGGTATGAGTCGGTAGCAGCTGGGTGGCATTGGGTTGGGAGTCCCTGGGATTTTTGGATGCTGGGGGAAGTTTTGCCGTAGGATCAACGCTGAACCTTACTGTGGTGGTAATGAACTGCATCATCCGGATCTACATCTAGGCTTTTTGTTTCTTCTCCTGAGCAAGGATAGGTCTGTTTCTTTGGGTCCTGCTGCACCAGATTTTGTTGGGTGACAAAGATCTTCAGTTGTGAGATGGGTGACGGTTTGGTTAATTTTCCCTTCCCCTATCTGCAGCTGACCTTTTCTGGTTTGAGCCTGTAGGGAAATTAGGTAGAGTGGGAACCTCTGAGGGGTGTTGGCTGAATATTGAGATCACTTGCAACATCTTTCATGGGGTTTTGGATATCAGGGCTTTAATTTTTTATTAAGGACAGATTTTAAACCTTCTAGTAGTCCTGGTGTGGCACTGTAGGATAAGCAGTGGTCTGGAAGGTCGGCAGTTCAAATCTACCAGCCACTGTTCGGAAACCCTATACAGAGTCTCTATGAGTTGGAACCCACTCAGTGGTGCTAAACTAAAAAGCAGCAAAGTAGGTTGTGCCGAGCCCTGGCAGCATAGTGGGTAAGGAATTGAGCTGCAGAGTACAAGGTCAGCAGTTCAAATCTACCAGTTGCTACCAGTTGTTCTGTGGAGAAAGATGAAGTTCTTCTCTTGTAAAGTTTTACAGCCTTTGAAACCATATGTAGGGTTGTTATGAATCAGAACCTACCGCACAGCACACAACCACCACCTCAGTAGGGAACATGGTGACTCTGTGGATAAGCACTGGACTTCCACCCATAAGGTCAGTGGTTCAAACCCACCAGACACTCCTTGGAAACCATATATAGGGTCCCTATGAATCAGAACCAACTTGACAGCACTTTACAACAGTAGAATACTATATTGAAACCCATGTACCCATCAGCAGGTTCAGAATTTATTAATACATGGCCAACTTTATTCCACCTACATCTCTGAACCCTGTTTGGGAATTGTCACACCTCACGGGTCAGACACTATTTACATATCACTGGTGGTTTTGGTGTGACATTATAGGATAAGTACTAGACTGTTAACAACAAGGTTGGCTGTTCAAACTCACTAGCTGCTCCTTGGAAACCCTATACTTCATCACTATAAGTCAGAACTGACTCAATGGCACTTGACAACAACAACATCTGACTAAAAAAAACTGGCACTCCAAAACTAGAGTTCAAATGTAAGACTTTAGTTTTAAAACCTTGAACAAGATGTATAACTTCTCTGTGCCTCTGTTTATTAACTTGAACAAGATATAAGAGGAGAAATCAAAAAGTATTGTTAATTCTGTTCCACTTCATCCATGTATGAGTTTATTCCTAACAAAATATGTTTAAACATGTCTCTGTGATCAGTGAATGGCAGCAGACAAGTTCTTTCAGTAATGCACTTGCTTTAGTATTGTTATTGTTGTTGTTAAGTGCCGTCGAGTCGGTTCCGACCCATAATGACCCTGTATAGGATTTCCAAGGAGATGTGGTGAGCTTGAACCGCCAATCTTGCAGTTCAAACGGCTTTGCAGTCTGGTGCATTAACCCACAGCGCCACACCAGGACTCCTTAGTCACGTTAGGGTACCTTAAAAAAAAAGTTGCTATTAAAACAGTGGCTTCTGAGGGCATCTGCTGGGCCAGTTAAATTCAAGGCAGAGAGGTCAGCTGAGAAGGTTACAGCTCCTGTTTTAGATTTTCTTGCAGGACCATCATGGGAGCTTATTATGAAGACTTGATTTAAGAACTCTGAAAACTGCATTGGTGAGAAAAAGACCAGGAAAGTTATTCTGAGGAATTTTCCCCTCCCAATTCATGACAGTGCAACTGATCATTCTTCAAGGGTAACAAGGGCTATGAGAATTTCACTGGGAAACTTACCCATCTACCTTAAAGCTCTTATCTTGTCCTTTCAGGCTTCTTTTTGTTCCTCAAACTCAACATTTAAAAGGAACTCGATTTGAGTCCTTCAAGGATGCCAAAGCTGCTTTTGATATGGTATAAATCGAAGAGCACAGAATTCTTTCGAGAGGGGTTAGAGTGATGGAAACATTGATTTTAGAAGTTTATCAACCTCGATGGATGATATGCTGAGAAACGATAGCTTCACATTTTGATATTTTTCTTTGATAACGATTTCCATGATTTTGTACCAGTAATTTTTGACTTACCATCGTCTAGCCTCTCTGTGCCTCAGGTTATCACAAGACCTAGCTCAGGGGACTTGAGGGAGGTGTTGTGAAACACTAGACTTACATTCTGCTATAAAGAAAAGTAATGAGTAATGAGTTTTCCTGAATGATAAGAAGCTTGGCAAAACTGGTAGAAATGCAAGTATCCAGGGAGGGTGGCACAGTGCCCTAAATTGCAGGGAGAACTGTGAGGTTTGTATCCGGTGGAACAAATAAAAACTCGGTGCTAGCAGGTATGGGGGTTTCAGAAGAGAGGGAAAAATTACAGGGAGAATTGTTTTCTTTACATCAGTCTCTAACGTTAATCTCTAAATATTATCATTTCTGTTTTCTAACTCTGTGGACCAACGTATTTTTTTCCCCTAGGACAAATTGCTTAACCATTCTTCACAAGTATCTTTTAACAAATAATTCCTTATACACGTTGAAAATCCTGACCTTTGCTTTTCTTGAGCTACCAGCAGTTAAACTTTGACCATACACTGAATTACCTTTTCGTTTTTAGAATAGTAGAGCAGAGACTTTGGGCACAGCCTGCAGTTTAATTTAAAATGACGTTGAATTTAGGTTTGAAATTAGCCCATCTTAGGCCAAATACCGTGTATTTTGGTTTTACCCATGCACTTGTTGTTCTTAAGTGCCGTCAAGTCAATTCCAACTCATAGCGACCCTGTATAGGATTTCTGAGGCTTTGAATCTTTATGGGAACAGAAAGCCTCATCTTTCTCCTTTGAAGCACCTGGAGGGCTCAAACCATGGACTTTGTGGTTCTCAATTCGGTGCTTATCGTATGGATCCACCACACTCCCTAACAACAAAAGCAACAAGTTAAGACACAAGACGCAGTTAGGCCAAGTACTTTGGAGTGCCCTTACACAGAGGTAAACTAGTACAGTGTCTGGAATTGTTTTTGGTATGTAGTAAGAGTATAGTAAGTGTCAACTATTTTTAACAGTAATGAAATTTGTGGTGTTGAGGCACAAAAAAAGATGAATTTCCTTCTCATTTTCAACTAGATGTCATCTCCAACTGTTTTTTGTTTTTTTTTTAATTCTTAAAAACTTTTTATTGTGAATTAGGTTAAGGTTTACAGAATGGATCATCAGTTTTACATTCAATAATTCATATACATTTTGTTACATGTCATTGATTACAATCCTTACAACATAACATCACTTATCTCTCTTCCTGGTATGGGGCTATAGGATAAGCACTCAAATGCAAGGTTGGCAGTTCAAACTCACCAGCTGCTCTTTGGAAACCCTATTCAGGATCACTATGGGTTGGAACCAAGTCGATGGCACTTCACAACAACAATCCCACTTCCTTCTTGTGTTTCCTGTTTCCATTCTTCCATCTTTGCTAACTCTTCTGAACTTAGCCATTGGGTAAATACTGCCCCTTTGCTCTCCAGTGGTTGATCAATCACTAGTATTGTTGTCTCCACTATATATGCCTATCTATTGTTTGGCTGAAAATTGAGCCATTGGGGCAAGTTTAGTTCCAGACCTGATGGGTGAGTAAGGGTTGTAGTCTCTGGTAAACCTGGTCTTTTTTTATGATTTTGAATATTGTTCCATATTTCCCCACCACCACTCTATCCAGGACCACGTAATGTGATCACTTTCAGAGCGGTTGGTAGCAGAGGCTGGGCACTGTCTAGTTCTTCTGGTCTCAGGGTCATAGAAACTGACATTCATGTGGTAGTCATGGTAGTTATGTGCCATCAAGTTGATTCCAACTTACAACAACCCTATGCAGGGTTTCTGAAGCTATAAATCTTTATGACAGCAGAAAGTCTCATCTTTCTCCTGTGGAGCAACTGGTCGATTCAAACAGCCCACCTTGTGGTTAGCAGTCCAACATATAGATGAGACCAGGGCTCCTTAATGTTCATATAAGACCAACTGTAGTCTGATGCAAACATTTGACTTGGTGCACCAGAAACTGCCCACACTCTTTTCTTCTGTGACAGATAGGAGGGTTTTTTTTTTTGTTTTGTTTTGTTTTCTCTTAAAGAAGAGGAAGCATCCTCATTTGAAATGAAATTTCTAGCCTGATGTCTGGACAGAGAGAGAGCACTGTTAAGCTTACACTACCTGTTTCATTGCCAGGTGCATCTCACATCATTGCCGTCTCTGACATCTTGTGCCCTGCAGTACCCTGTTTGAGTCTCAGAGGCCCAGTCTGCTCTCCCACACACTGGATTAGTTTTAAGGAGAAGGCCCTTGTCAAAAAAAAATGCCACCAATCATCCTTCCCACAGTGCTCTCTACTCAGCTGGGTTCAGAAATTCATTGCAAAGGCTACAGAACTCAGCCACCATATTCACAGTTATGGGCTTCATTAGGGAAGTTAGCAGGTTCCAGTGCAGGACCAGAGATGCTTTGAACGCAGCTCTTCCAGTCAGGACAACCTCTCCTCTGTTGTGCCCGCAGCCCTCAGCTCCTTGGCCTGGCCTCTGCCCTGCTTGGGCAGTGTTTCAAAATTCTTTCAGAGCTGCTGATTAAAATGCCCAAAGGACTCTTCACTTTGCTGTAACCCTCAGCCTGAGGACACTCAGCTCTAGCTCGGTGGATCAGCAAACCTAGCTCCCCCAGTTAAGTGCCTGGAGGCAACCAACTCCCCAGCTCCCTTTGAGCTTGCCCAAAGGCACTCAACGTGACTTGCTTTGTGGGCCAGGAAGCTCACTGCTCTGCCTCATGCTCTGGTTTTGATTCTGCTGCTGCAGCGCTTCTACCACTCCTCTGGTGTTAGAATTTTGTCTACTGAATTAAGAAGGTTCATTGCTCAGGGATCTTGGGGAACAAAGGATGTGCTCCACTTCTGGCTCTTCTTCCTTGGTGGTATTGAGGGTCCCCAACTCCTGCTTCTGAAATGACTCATTCTGTGCACGGTAAGAGTTTCAAGTTTTAACAATCAGAATTAACCCTGCTAACAGTCACTTAACAACTGAATCATAGAATCCATCACAGTCTTTCCTCACTTTCTATTACCCAGACTCAACAGGAAAATGTCATGTGGTAGAAATCTACAAAGACTAAAGGAGATATGAAATAATTCACTGCCCCACTGGCCTCTTCAGGGAATATCACCCCAGACCTGAGCTGTCTCGCAGGTTACCACCATTCTTGCTGCAGGAACCTTTCAGCCTGGCAGTTGGCTGGATTCCCAGGACCGTGCCAGCTGCTGTGAAAACAAAAATTATAGTTGCTGTCATGTTCTGTGCCAGACTCTGCTTGTTCACTCACTGCGTTAGTTGATTCCCTCTGGTAATTTGAAAGTTAGTAATCACAATTCTTATTTTTATAGAAGTAGTAGCACATGAAAGTTAATATGACTGTAACATGGCTGTGGTCAGTTTGGGGAACTTCATTAGTTACATACATTCTATCCTTATTTCATCCACTGCCTCCGAGTCCCCCATTTTCTGTTTTCCCTGCTTGAGTATTTCAAAGCAAATTCCAAAGGAGATGCCATTTTACCTATAAATACTGCAGTATGCATTTCCAGCAGATAAGGATTGTTTTTTGAAAAATAACTACTATTATTGCAGCCAACAAAGTTAATAGGAATTCCTTAATATCCAGTTTGTTTTTAATTATTTCCATTTGTCCTAAAAATGTCATTTTACAGTTGAAGCCTTCTACTCTGTTAGGTAGTAAGAAGGAGGTAGGCGTATCTGGAATTCAGCCAGGTGAACTCTCCCTGTCCCTTTCTTTCCCCTTCACCTGTTGCTGATCTCTGTGCATGGCTGCAACTTCCACACCTTGTCACTAACTGGAACACTGAGACCTCCCTGTCTTTCAGGTTTCCTATCCACCTGATTAGCTATTCAGCCCTCTCATGTCTGCCTGGAGAGATCTGCCCTTTTGTTCTTCCCATCCCTTCATCTCCGGTGCTACCCAGATTTTCATCTCTCTTCTCCACGTTTTAGTTTTCCCTTCATCCTGCCTTTTCAGTTGTTCCTCTGAGATAAACATGATCCTGTCACTCACATACTAAAAAGGGCCATTTCTTATTGCATACTTCTTACTGCCCAAACTCAACAATTCGTAGTGTCAATTCCTTTATTTTAGGTAGCCCTGGATGTTTCTGGGTTCCTTGAGTTGTAGATGATCCTCACATGGCATCTGACTCCCCACCATGTGTGTATCGATGCCTATTCGGAGGGGATTCAGTTTAGGGCTTTGCAGGGCAGCTAATGATTTCTCATGGTCCTTCTAGCCATACTGTTCCACTCTGTGATGCGTAGTGATTCCTAGCCTTGATGCCTGTGATTCTGGACCCATTTTGAAGTGAGTTGTTAATGAGTCAAGATTAAGATGGGATAAGGAGTCCTGGTGTAATACTGTAGGATAATCACTGGACTGCTAACTGCAAGGTCAGCAGTTCAAATCTACCAGTCGCTTCTTGGAAACCCTATACAGCGTTGCTGTGAGTCAGAATTGACTCCATGACACTTAACAACAACAACATGGATTAAGATGGAACTAAGGAATAAGGATTAAAAGGGGGTGTATGGATAAATGATTAAGGCAGGGCTAAGAAGTAAGGATTATGGTAGCACTGAGGATTAAGGATGCCCCACCTTACTAGAGGGTGTGATTCAAATCACCTCCCTTCATTTTCCTGGGGAGCCTGGTCTGAGTCCAATCGGACTGCTTTGGCAAAGTTCATTCTTTTGCTTTGGATCTTGCATCTGGCTCATTACTTCTGAGCTCTGCTTCCTGGGACTTGTGGCCCATCACCTGACCTGATTCACCAGCTCCCACCACCTCATGTATCAACAGCCTGTCATCTGACTTGCCGATTTGCGTTCCTTAGCTCCTGAGCCTAGATGGGGAGGAGAATCCGCTAGACTAACCTCTGGACTATGGATTTGGGATTTGCTGGCCTCCATGAGCCGTTTCTTTGGAAGGTGTGAGTTTTGTGAGATGTTGCAGCATATTGCAGAACCCTGGGACATGAGGGAGGGGAGGAATGGTGATTGATGACAGGGATTATGGAGTGGTAGAACATGTTGGAAAAGTCAGACATTTGGGATATCTTTATTAGATAACCCATAGGGACCTGCTTCATGCTGATCTTCCTAAAAGAAATTATTCATGCAGACTAGCTCTATTATGGCATATTCTCAACTGAATGATTACATTGTATGAGAATGCCTCAGAAGGTGATTTCGTTATTTTACAGTACATGTGTGAGAATTTCATTAGATTGTTAGATTATGCACAAGTGTAGGTGTTGGACTCCTGGTGTGGCACTTGACTGCTAACTGCAAGGTTTGGCAGTTTAAACCCACCAGCCACTCCTCAGAAACCCTATACAGGGTTGCTATGAGTCAGAACTGACTTGACAGCACTTAGCAGCAACATGGATTAGGACTCCAGCACATATTTCTAGGCGAACATGGCATGGTTAAATCCATAACAGTTACTCATTAACTTTAAAAAGAGATGTCGTTCAAATGGCTTTTCTAAGTTTACCGTGTTCGCTCTTCTGCTGTTTGTATATATTCATTCTTTTCCTCCCTCTGTACTGGGTCATCCCAGTTCATCGTGGAACTGCTGAAGCTCAAAACTGTCTCTCAACCCACATCTCCTGACCTGCTAACTGCCCACACCTCCATTAGACATAGAGTTCGTAAGGACTATGTTCTTGTAAGTACCCATGGTGCATCTGCATCCTTTCAATTTTCCCTAATCCTGCCCACAACTTTCTACAGCATTCCTTTACTGTTTTCATTGTTATGTGCTGTGGAGTCAGTTCTGACTCATAGCGACCCTGTACAAGGTTTCCGAGGCTGTAAATCTTTACGGGAGCCGAAAGCCTCATCTTTCTCCCGTGGAACAGCTGGTAGTTTCGAATGGCTGACTGTGAGATTAGCAGCCCAACTCGTAACCACTACGCTCCCAGAGCTCCTTTACTAAACTCATCTTAATTACCTAGTTGAGTTGCCATCTGATTCAGGGACAAGGTACTTTAAAACATCTATGTTAATAATGTTGGGATTAAGTAAATGATATAACAGCTGGAGATCTCTTGAGAAAAAGTGTTGATCAAGGCTGTAGAAAAGGTTTCTGTGTGATATCAAACCTTTTTGTTAACTCCATAGTGGCTTACAGGAGATTATACACTTGAAGTCTCTGTGGTTTTGTAAGGAAATTGACTTGTCACAATGGACTGTGAAAACCAAATGGGAAAGTGAGATTTATCTGGGTGTGTTATCTAATGGTATCATCGGCCATCTCTCAGAACTAATAGAAGGCCATCTCTAAGGCGTGTTATTGAGATACAGGGTTTTAGGCTGCAAATTGTACTTATAATGCTTGTTTTCCCCAGATTTCATAATATACTTTATAGTCATAGATAACTTCTCATCATTGAAGCTGTTTATAATATAGTGAGAGATATGTTTGTTTACATTTGGATGAAAATAAGACTGTTGATCTGGGAAATAGCAATAAAAAATTAAAAGGTGCTTCTTTGGACTTATATATTTTATAAATATTAAATCTCTTTGAATCCTATTTTCTCCCAGCATTTACTCATGGCACTTTTCTTGTATACAGAAATTTGCTTACACTGAATGTCCATATACTCTCCTATTATGAATGTCTAAATATGTCATGAAGGAAAAGGGCAAAATGTTAAAAATTTGAGTCCGTCTAAGAAGATTTTCTAAAGTGTCAGTTTAATAAAAGAAGAATGGAAGTTCCATCTCCCCTTATACTTCTCCTATATGAATGTCTAAATATGTCATGAAGCAAAAGAGCAGAATGTTAAAAATTGAGTCAGTCTAAGAAGATTTTCTCAGGTAAAAATTTTCTAAAGTATCGGTTTAATAAAAGAAGAATGGAAGTTCCATCTCTCATAGTAGATTTTCTTACGTTAAACTGCCCTGTCAGTTTTGAGATAAAATACTTTAAAGAAAGAAATACAAGTTTGTTTAAAGTAAAAATGGGGTTTTGTTAATGACAAAAGGGTATTTTGCAAAATGGAGACACAGAGTCTAGAAGTTCTTGACAGAATGTTCCAAAGAGCTACACTATTGCAAAGGTTTATAAAAGGTAAAAACCGTACGTAAAAGGACATATAGTTTGGGTATTTCCGATTGATTAATAGTCACTGCAGCAAGATCTCGGTTGACTACTTTTTCAGAAATTATCTCCCTTTTGCAAAGAGGAGGCATTGAATGACAGAACATGGGTGATCATAAATTTCCAAGAATATATGAAAATACATTTATTCCAAAGTATGGAATTTTTTTTTTAAGTTGGAGTGGGGTAAAAAAAGACATATTTTTAGGGGTCTCTAAGCTTGGAGTCCTGGTGTAGCCTTGTAATATAAGCACTGGACTGCTAACTACAAGGTTGGTGGTTCAACCCCACCAGCTGCTCCTTGGAAGCTCTAGACAGGACCAACTCTGTGGCACTTATCAACAACAATAAGGCTGTAGCTTAGCCACTAAAGTTACCTGTCTAATAGCAGACCTATCACTTGTACAAGGTGAATAAGCTCTTCTTAACATTGACCATTTCTAACCAGAAATTCAAAATACGCAGAACAAGGTGAGCAAAACCACATATTTCCATAGAAATTGTGTCAAAGGTGTAATAGAATTTTTTACAGAGTGCCATTTTGCACAATATGACAAGCTCTCTTAAAAGACTCAAAATGGTGTTACATAGGAAGAGAAGAAATTTGGCCAGGGCCTTACCTAGAAATTTTATGTCAAAGGCGTTAGTTTTAGAATGCTTTTTCTCAGAATAAAATATACTTGGTTATGATGTATGTTGTTAAGTGCCGTTGAGTCAGTTCTGATTTCTAGTGACTGTATAGATTTCTGAAGCTGTAAATCTTGGCGGAAGCAGAAAACCTCATCTTTCTCCTGCGGAAGAGCTGGTGAACTTGAGCCACTGATCTTGTAGGTTGCAGTCCAGGCCTAACCTACAGAGCCACCAGGCTCCTCCCTATGATGTATGAGCAGGGGCTTCAAAAAGTTTGTGGGAGAAGGCTTGAAAGTTAATGAAAAATTTCCATGAATGTTTTGAAGCCCTTCGTATTGTCTTATGTAGAGTGTTCTAGATCTTCCCTAATAGCATTCTGTGAGTGCCATACCTCTGTAGGATAAGCACTGGACTGCAAACCACAAGGTCAGTGGTTCGAGTCTACCAGCTGCTCCAGGGGAAAACGATGAGGCTTTCTGCTTCTGTGAAGATATACAGTCTTAGGAACCTTATACAGGGTTGCTATGCATTGGAACCGACTCGACAGCACTGAACAGTGATAGAGGGCTGGGCTACAGAAGACTAGGAAATCATGAAATAGAGCATCAAAGAGATTTATTAGAGTGTGGAAAATACAGTTCTACCAGATTTCAAAAAAAGGGGGCGGGCTGTTTACGTAGTTCCGCTTTGGTGTGCTGTTTCCTTGTTTCTCGTTTCCCATGCTGGGCATGCATCTGGTGTCCATGACGGAATCTAAAATTTCAAGATGGATTCTTTTGTGGAGGCTTCTGGGATACTTGACATAACTACCCACACATGCACCCTTCTGTCAGGATCCTGGTTCGAGAACCAGGTCGGCCCTGGTGGTGCCATTTTAGGATCCTCCAGTGATGTTTTGCGCCTGTGCTGAAAACTTGTTAGGGAGAGGTAACTGATAAATAACAACCTCTGCTAGGCAGCTGAATAGAGAGGCAAGGTTTACAGATCCCACTGAGTTCTGAATGCACAAGGAGAGAGTGTTGTTTTTTAATCTTGTATTTATCTTAACCACCTGAAAAGGACACAGTTTATTCCTCTTGTCCACATCTTGCCCCTCTGTTCTTTGTATTTGGAGGGTTTTTTGATTGTACCACTACTCATCTTTTCTACTGCTGCCAGTAATTTTCCTCAGTAATTTTTCTCCTGTCCCTTATTCTGCTAACAACAACAGCAAATAGCATCCTGTTATTTCTGTGCATAGTTAGAATTTTCTTGGTCAGTACTCTTGCCTGTTCCCTGATTTTTATTTTGTGTCCAGGGAATGGCCACAGATGGTAGCACAATTTGAAGACTCCAGTCCATGGTGGGGACTGTGTCTGGTGGGAATGGATTCATGGGCTGGGACCTTATTGTAGCATGCTTGATGGCTTATCAAAACTCCCGACATCCCCCTTGGTAGACACACCTTATAAGGATACATTCCTACACTGTTGAACTCAGGAGTGACTGTGTGTCTTGTTTTGCCTGTAAGCTACAAAGAGAATTGACGCTGGAGAGAATTTTTAAGAGATAGCTGAGAGGACGCAGTGGTTTAAGAGAGGACGGACTGGCACAGAAACTTGGAGAAGTTGTAGAGGTGGGATATATTTAACCTTTACCTCATAGGAACCAGCTTTGTGCTAGATTTTATTTATGAGACTATTTACTATGTATGATTCTTCATCAGTCACCTCTTCCACTCATGCCCTCTGCCATTCCCATTGGCCATGTTCCAAATAGAGGCTGCACTGCTGACCTTAGCCCCGGAGTGAAGTTGGCATTGAGCACAGTTACAATCGGCACAGGACGGACATAGAGCCGGAGTGAGGAACTTTTATCACTTTGAGTCACTGAGATTTTGAGGGGTGGTTTCTTACTACAGAATAACACCGTCCTTCCTAAATAATATATACCCTCTCCTCCACTTCCCTCTAAGATCCTACCTTCTTCACCGTGAGTTGTAACCCTATGGACACCTGGTCACGCTGCTTTTTCATGGAGTCCTTTTCATGGACATTATTTTAGATGTTGGTGAAGAAGAGGGCCCTTTGAAATAAGAATCTCGCATTTTCGGCTTGGCATCAACACCTGATTGTTGCTGCTGTTAAGTGCCTTCGAGTCGATTCTAACCCATACTGACATTGTATAGAGTTTCCAAGGAGCAGCTGGTGAGTTTGAACCATCGTCCTTGCAGTTCAAATGACTTTGCTGTCTGACACATTAGCCCACAGCACCACACCAGGGCTCATACTTGATAGGAGTGTGATTTTAGGGACAAATAAAACAATTTTTTAATGTCTCAGTTGCCTCCTGAGTGAGATGGAAATAATAGTGGTATGTTGTGAAGATTAATGGAAGTCTGTTTAGTATAATGCGTGCTCTGTAAGTGTTAGTTACTGACACTGGTACTACTAAGAGGAGACTGTTACATTTATTGGCTTAGGCTAAGTTATGATGCAGTGACCTTTAAACTAACTCTTTTTCACATCCTTCCTCGGTTGGTTTTTCACTCTCCACCATGACCTTTAACAGCAGAAGCAAGGCTGGAGGAGAGTCCCCTTTAGGAATATGCTGCTCTCGTGGCAGAAGAAAAAGGACAGTGAGATGGTGGAGACATGCAATGCTTAGAAATGCTACTGTCGCTTTCAGTCACTCCATTGCCTGACACAGGTCACCAGTCAGGCCTGATGGCGAGGCAGGGAAGTATAGTGCTTTATTTAGACTCATAGTGACCCTGAGTAAGGTTTTCAAGGAGTAACTGGTGGGTTTGAACTGCACACCTTGAGCTTAGCAGTCCAGTGCTTATCCCACAGCACCACACCAGGTTTCTAAGAAGCAGATTTATTTCACTCTACTATCAAGAAGCAGATAGTAGAGGGAAATGATAAAATCTGCCACAAGGACCTACTTTATCC
The DNA here is from genome assembly GCF_000296735.1 of Chrysochloris asiatica. Lineage (NCBI taxonomy): Eukaryota > Metazoa > Chordata > Mammalia > Afrosoricida > Chrysochloridae > Chrysochloris > Chrysochloris asiatica. The sequence continues at coordinate 1,862,371 of NW_006408822.1, forward strand.
TAATTATTACTGTTGTTGTTGTTGTTAAGTGCCTGAATCCAGGTTTGTCTCAGTGATCCTGTATAGGGTTTGGTGGTGGTAGTTGTGTGCTGTGAAGTCAGCTCATAGTGACCCTGTATAAGGTTTCTGAGGCTGTAAATCTTTACGGAAGCAGAAAGCCTCATCATTCTCCTGAAAAGTGGCTGGTAGATTTTAACTGCTGACCTTACAGTTAGCAGTCCAACTTGGTAATCCACTACACTATCAGGGCTCCTTCTGTATAGGGCTTACGAGGCTGTAAATCTTTGCTGATGCAGAAGACCTCATCTTGCTCCTATAGAGTGGCTGGTGGGTTTGAACCTCCAACCTTCTGGTTCACAGTATAGTGCTTATCCTAATTACACTGTCCTAATGGAGGAGAATATTGAAAATGCCATGAGCTGCCAAAAGAACCAATAGATCCGTTTTGGAAGAAGTGCAGCCAGAGTGCTCCTTGGAGGCCAGGATATCCAAACTTCGTCTCTCATACTTCAGACACATTGTCAGGAAGGACAAGTCGCTGGAGAAGGATATCATGTTTGGTAAGGTGGAGGGTCAGAGAAAAAGAGGAAGACCCCCAATGAGATGGATTGTCCAAGTGGCAGCATCAGTGGATTCAAGTGTGGCAACAATAGTGAGGTTGGCCCAGGATCAGGCAGTATTTCGTTCTGCTGTGCATAAGGTCGCTATGAGTCGGTACTGACTCAGTGACATCTAGCAACAACAACGGACTCTTAATGTGGTGCTGTAAGATCAGCACTGGATTGTGAATGACCAGGTCAGCAATTCAAACCTACCAGCTGCTCCTCAGAAACCGACTGAACAGCACTTAACAACAACAACAATGGACTCCTGATGTGGCTCTGCAGGATCGGCACCAGACTGTGGGCCACAAGATTGGCAGTTCAAACCCACCAGTTGCTCCTTGGAAACCCTATACAGGGTCGCTATGAGTTGTAACCAACTTGACAGTACTTAACAACCACAATTACTACTGGAGTCCTGACATGGCACTGTAGGATAAGCACTGAACTGCAGTGTTGGTTTGAACCACAAGTTCTGCAGTTCAAACTTACCAGCCACTCTGGGAAAGTCTATACAGGGTCGCTAGGAGCTGGAACTGACTCAACAGCACTAAACAACAATAACAATTACTATTAGGATGATCACATTTCTTCTTGCAAGTAGCTCGTATTCTAGTAATAACATTAAGTAGAAGAACTGTAATATGGTTTGATTAAGGTGACATGCCTAGATTGGATAGAAGAATGACTGAGCAGCTCTGCCTACAGACTTGGGGTATGAATCAGGAGAGTGTCTTAGGGGAACTCCAACTAGCCTAAAAGGAGTATGGGGCAGCAGTAAGGAGTTTCTGGGTATACAAATGGCTAAGCTCTTGAATTCTAGCTAAAAAGCTTGGCAGTTCAAACCCACTCAGAGATACCTCAGAACCTAGGCCTGGTAATCTTTCCAAAGGTCAAAGCTTTGGAGCAGCTCTGCTCTGCACACATGAGGCCACTATAATTGGGATTGACTCACTGGCAGCTACCACCACCAACAAGACAGCAGTGGGATTGTGGTCACGTGGGCTCTAGTCCTGGCCACGGTGTCTGAGGAACTCCTAAAGATGGCAGAGCTCCTGACAGTACCTGCCTTTTCTGGACCATATAAGTGGAGGACTTTGACTGATCAGGTCATGTGACATACACACAGCAATGAAAAGTGGAGTGTTACCTTCACAAAAGTCATTGTGAGACCTGGATGGCATGGCTCAAACCCCAACTCCTCAGAGTACATGGATATAGGGAATTGAAACATGAACGAGGGAAGCTAGAAGCTGACTGCTGTGTGCCCTCATTGGTATGGAGGGGAAGTTAGGCTGGAACATGGAGCGTGAAGCAAGAGGGGCACGGTAAATTTTGACAGGTAAGGAAGAGTGCCAGACTTGAAGGCTTATAGGCCAGAAATGAATGTAGATAGAAATTCAGAAAACCCGTGTAGACTATGAGACTGTGGCTGTGGAGTGAGGAGTGTGTGAGAGGACAGGTTGTCTGCTGAAGAGGCCTGGGGTGAGAGCACACAATAAACAATCCAGCAGTATCAAGTTTATTCTTCACCCCACAGGTCCTGGAGGCATGAAAACAAGATGAGATGTTGTAATTGAGGTTTGAAGATGTCAGTCCAGGCAGCAGAAATTCATTTTGAGATGAAATAACTTCTAACTGACCTGTGGCAGAATTTCAATGCATTCACTGGACTGAGTCTGGGGCCATTACGCTGTCATTGTCTGATCCTGGCTTCAATGAACAGGGAAGATATGGAGATCATGAAGAAATGGACCCAAAACCATAAGGCAAAAGGTGAGAGTTGATGAGGATTTGGGAAAGTGAAGAGGGGTCCAAGGCTCCAGGGTCAGGTGTGAGTGACCACAGCTGAGTCCACACTACTTCCTCCATCCCCTGGCTCAGAAGAGCTGCTCTGGGAGCATTATGGGAGGTCTGGTCTCTCACAGCTTCTCTTTCTTCCCTTAGGTTTGTCTCCTGAGGATACTGACCAGCTCCAAGAGGAGAAGAGGAAGCCCACACTACTGGTAAGTTTTTTCTGCAATGTTGCCTCATTTCCCAGGCAAATGAGAGGCCTTCAAAAAGTTTGTGAAAAATGGAATGAAATGAGAATGAGATTTTCCATGAAATTTTGAATCATCTTTATATATTGTCTCTATCTTAGGAAGGCGGAAGGTGATCAACATTTAGGCATTTCATGCCTTCATGTCAGCTACCAGTGCTCCTTATCATTTATAATGTTGTTGTTAGATGCCATTGAGTTGGTACTGACTCATAGCGACTTTATGCACAGCAGAATGGAACACTGCCTGATCCTGGGCCAACCTCACTACTGTTGCCACACTTGAGTGGTGTTACAGATCCCATTAAGTCCACTGAGCTCTTCTGAAATGCTCATTCCAGACCCCATCTGTTGTTCCTCCCATTGTTTTTGTTCTGTTAGCTTCTTTGTCATTTAGACATGGGTTCAGACCTTTCACCGGACCTTGGCTTCTGACTCTCCTCTATATCTTCATTTTAAGTTTTGCTTTCTTTCAACATTAGAAGTCTCAATAAAAGCTGGCAACATTATGATGACGTAATTTGGTGCTTCTAGCTGAGTAGTTGGTGGGGAATGTGAGAATATGCACAGGAAGCCATTTGGGGTGGTGTTTGTACGGCCCACAAGTTCTCCATTGAAAACTTCAACTCCTAGAGTCAGAGGCTGTAGCTGCACGTTGGAGGCTGCGGCTGACACCCAGGCTGTGTTTTGTGCATCACCTGGGCTCCCCACAGATGCGATCACAGAGCCAAGTGTCCACTCACGGCCAGAAAGACTTGATCTGGAGAGCTGTGTTCTCTGCAGAGAATTAGAGAAACTTCTTCAGATCCACGCCCTTTCACACCAGTGAAACTCCTCTCATTGTGAAAATGGACCCAGATTTCCAATGCATATCGATTCACTGCTTATTCTAGGAGCCAGTTACATTTGAGGACGTGACTATGGTCTTCACGGAGGCAGAATGGAAGAGACTGAGCTCTGAGCAGAAGAGCCTCTACAGAGAAGTGATGCTGGAGATTTACAGGAATCTGTTCTCACTGGGTGAGGATGTGCTTTCTTGTTTTCTTCCTTTGCATCAATTCAGTAGATATTTATTGGCCACCTGCTGTTGCGTTGTTGTTATGTGCCATGGAGTTGGTTCCAACTGATAGCGACCCTGCACAGGGTTTCTGAGGCTGTAAATCTTTATGGGAGCAGAAAACCTCATCTTTATCCCACCAAGCAGCTGAGAATTTTGAACTGTTAACCTTGAGGTTCGCAGCCTGATTCGTAACCACTGTGCTACCAGAGCTCCTTGGCCACCTACTATGTGCCACAAGAGCCCTGGTGACAAGTGCTTTAAGCACACAGGTGTTAACCAGAAGCTTGGCAGTTTGCACTCCCCGGCCGTCTGCTTTCATAAAGATTTGCAGTTTTGGAAACCCGATGGGAGATAGTTCTAATCTGTCCTTTATGAGTCGGAATCAAGGTGACAGGGGTGGGGTAGTTTGGGGGTTCCTGGGTGGTGCAAACAGTTTGCACTGAACTATTAGCCTAAAGATTGGTGGTTCACAGCCATCCAACAGCGTCATGGTAGGAACACCTGGCTCTGCTTCTGTGTCGGGGACCTGCCTCGACAGGGAAGTTTGGTTCACGAAGTAGGGAGATCTGGCGGCGAAAGAGACAGAAAAAGAATATACACAAACTTATAGGACCCTAATATACACAAACTTATAAGACCCAATCACAACTTATAAGACCCTATGAATCACATCAAAGAAGTAAATACATACAAAAAAGAAACCATATGAAGTGGTTCTACTTAGTAACGCATAGGGTGGCCATGAGTTGGAATTGACTCAGGGTCATTGGGGTTGGTTTTTTGTGGGCTTTCTTTTGTTTGTACTATGTGCCAGATAATGTTCTATGCACCCAGAATGCAATACATGCAATAGTTAGAAATCACTGCCCACATTGGGGTTAGTTGAATGTAAGGGGACAGACAGCAAACAGTAAACTTGTATACAGAATATACAGCAATATTGTAATACAGTGTGTTAAAAGGTGACAACAGTTAAAAAAGAATAAAACCAGTAATAAAATAGAATGGGAAAGAGGGGTATTGGGGCTAACAGTGTGGTTGACTGAATTTTGAAAACTGAGCATTTGAAATTAGTGAAGAGGTAACATTTGACCAAAGACATAAGGTGGTGAGGGAGTTAGAACTCTAAGCACCTAGGGTTAATGCATTTCAGATGCAAGGAGTTGTCCTCTACGTTAAGCAAGTGTGGTGGTGGTGTGCTGTGAAGTTGGTTCTAACTCATAGCAACCCTGTACAGGGTTTCCAAGGCTGTAAATCTTTATTGTTG